>NC_052613.1:54676332-55025082 GCF_016545825.1 Eucalyptus grandis | reverse complement strand
TGAACATCCAAGGAACTGGTCGTGCTACGTTACATCTCATTGAGTGATTGACGCCGCAAGAAGTCGGCTGCTGACCATCTTGGACTAGTAAGCTCTTCATATTCAAATTTTAGGCCATCGAATTCCATATAAATAGTTGGTTTAGGTCCATATGCTGAACATCATTGGAGATCAGCATCTGGGGTTCAGCTCAGTTCCCTTAGTTTTTCTCATAGTCGTTTCGACAAAATGAGTAACAAGATTGTTATGGCTTCGCTAATGCTCGCTCTCGGCCTGCTACTAGCGGGAACAGAACTGACAGGTTCCTTCTTCTACTTTTCCGTTAGCATGTATCATTCTGTAATGAGAACAGATGTTTTCTTTGAACCCAAGGTATCGACCAAGCGTATCCAGGACATGTCTAAATCTAGATGGTGATTGATAGATTGATTGGAGTAGATGCTCCTATCGAACACTAGAGTAGAAACAAATTCAGTTGCTAACTGCGCTCAACTGTTTGATTGCTCGTGAAACTGTAAAAAACGTCGGGTTCTCCTTTCATCGCTGCATCATTTCATTTCCAATTCAGGTGCGCAATCCATAGGCGTCTGCTATGGACGAAATGGCGACAATCTGCCTAGTCAAGCAGAAGTGATCGAGCTATACAAGGCAAACAGCATCGGAAGGATGAGGATTTACGATCCAGACCAAGCTACTCTCCAGGCCCTGAAAGGATCCAACATCGAACTCATCCTTGGCGTTCTTAATGACAACCTCCAGGCCCTAACTGACCCCGCCGCAGCATCCAACTGGGTCCAAAACAATGTTGTAGCATTCTCGTCCGATGTCAAAATCAAGTACATTGCGGTCGGGAATGAAGTCCCCCCGGGCGATACAAAAGCCCAATATGTCCTCCCCGCAATGCAGAACATCCAAAACGCCCTCGCATCCGCCAATTTGCAGGGCCAGATCAAGGTCTCCACGGCAATTGACACGAGTCTGCTAGGCGTATCCTACCCCCCATCGAGCGGGGCATTCAGTGACGCTGCAAATCAATTCATAAGCCCCATAATAAGCTTCTTGGTCAATAACGGCTCACCGCTCCTGGCCAACATCTACCCCTACTTCAGCTACGTACAGAATATGCAGAGCATTGATCTTGCCTATGCTCTCTTTACATCACCAGGAGTGGTGGTAACGGATGGTGCATATCAGTACCAAAACCTGTTCGATGCATTGGTGGACTCCCTCTACTCCGCCTTGGAAAAATCTGGTGGATCAAGTTTGGCAATTGTCGTATCAGAGAGTGGATGGCCATCAGAAGGAGGCACTGCAGCTTCACCAGACAATGCAGGCACTTACTATGCAAATTTGATCAGCCATGTGAAGCAAGGCACGCCCAAGAAAGCTGGCCAGGCCATCGAGGCATACTTATTCGCCATGTTCGACGAGAACCTAAAAGCTGCCGGGATTGAGCAGCATTTTGGACTCTTCACTCCCAGCAAGCAACCCAAATACCAAATCTCTTTCGCTTGAGAGAAAAAACCACGTGAGGCTATACTTATAATTGTAATAAGGTGCTTCTCTGCTCATCCACTGGAAAATGTAGCTGGGTATGATTTCGAATAATAAGCAAATAAGAAAAGGGAACTGTGTACCATTACGAGACAGATAGGTCAACGTTTACATTTTGATATTCCCAGTACAAACCACGAATCCCCTCCAAGAAAAATAACTCGCAAAGAATAGGGAAAGTATGTCTGCTATCTACAAACAGTGATCTCCAAGCATCGAGCAGTCACAAGAGACTGAATCCTCCAGCTGCTTGATAAGGTGATAATCCAGTCTTTATAGACCTGTCACTAGTCAGAGTAATGAAGCATGATCGCAATCTAATTTGGAGCTCATAAGAAAAATAATTTAGAGTCTGCAGGATTTTCTACAATTGCAACCATACCAGACACTGACCTTTATCTTCGCCTTTTCTGAATATAGATCCATAAACCAGTCCATACTTCAGCTAAACAAGAGAACATAGAAAATTTGTTTTTCACCTAAAAGTGATAGATGAAAAGAGGCAGTCAAGATTAAAGCGAAACTACAAGATCTCCACTCGCTCTCTCGCCATGGTTTTCAAGAACTCGGAAACTGTATTCTGTATAGGCTTTGTATAACCAGCAGCAAAGCCCCCGCTGCTTCCACCGGATAAACCTAGGGTTCTTCACCCTTGGGCAATGGCATGAATCTTCCTTCTTCAAATTCCATCGAATTGGAACAAGCAAGCGCCACTTTGGTGTGACTGGCCAATACGATTCACCTCATAACCACATATTCTTCCGCTTTCTTATATATCCTAATTACTTTGGCACTGGTTAACCAATGGCAAGGATGCCCAGATGTGATTTTGTTTATGAACTGAAATACAATCCTTGGGGTATTCATATAATTTATACCCACGTTAAACAATATGTCGGCTTATAAGCAAGACTCAGTAAAAGTATGCCACATGTATACAGGTATAGTATGAGAACATCAGGATTAGCTAAGGAAACCGCAAGATAAAGATAGAAAGCCAGAGAAAGGAGAAGAAGGGAGAAACTAACTAATTAGACTCTTGTACTTGCCGTCAAACATAGGAACTTGGCAAGACTACCATTATAATTATACTGTTTGCATATCTGTGTTTTCTTTTCTTAAAAAAAAAATATAAATTGCGATCTTATTTTCATTGGCGTTCTTATACTATGATCTAGAAATCACCAATGGGAAGGATATACAGTAATATCTATCTTTTATATGAAATTAACTATGATTTACACTACAGGTAGTTCGCTATTTGTTTAATTTACAACCGCATACGAATGACGTGAGCCTGTGATCACCATTCGTGCTGGAAATGTTCTAAGAGATGTAGCGTCATTTCCCAACAAAAAGGAAGAAGAAGATAGCCAAAGAAAAGAAGAAGAGAGGAAGCATAATGGGCCAACTATACTAGGACACTAGGCATCAGCAAATAAGAAGTGGTGACACCATTTTGAACTGATAATGCACATCATGGCAAGCTCTCGTGCTTCTGCATTATTGCTTCGAAATTTGAAGGTGGTATTTACAGTCATGATGCCATAGCAGTCCAGTAGTTCAACCCACATAAGCTCGTTGGCGTCCCTATAATACGTGACCATGCCCAATCCGCTTCTCCTAGTTGTCGCATCTCTGCCAACTGCCACAGAAACATCATGCGAGGAGCAATATTGGTTAACAGTGATTCTGCTTATGTTTTTTCAATTCACAGGTATCATGCTCTAAGGTTATAGAGGCTTAGCCATTCTAGTCATTGATTTAATGTTCAGTTTTTGAGATGTACTCTAGACGTTCATGTATGTAAATCATGGGTGACACTGTCATGTTTTGTAATCGTAAGGCAATAGTGGCTCACCCTTCCGTCTTTCAGCTCAAAGATCACCGAGTCATCAGAAAATGGAATTGGCCTTGTCGGGGCGACCTGCATTTTGAATCACAAAGGGTGAGTTTCGACAAAACTTGGTGTCCAAGCAAGACATGACAGCGACGCATGAACTAACCTTTGTGTCACAGTTCCTGTTGAGGTCATCGAATTGTGTCAGTTCCTTCTCAACTCCAGCATTAGCATCTTCAGGTACACAAACTGCATCATTTATGCCACTTACTTTCGTCTCTCTCTGGTCCTTGGAGGCCGTGTTTCCTATGTATGGGTGACCAAAGCTTTTCCATTTCCATGCTCTCTCTTCCGTGTACCTCAGATATACTTCTCCGTCTGACCCGATCACGAATAATTGATTACTCTCAAAGCAAGGACCCGGTGGACTTACCAATGTGACGGCTTTATGCGGTGTTCCATGTTCCACCCAATTCCACCCATCAGCTGTGCTCCATTGATATTCCACTAGTCCCCCGTCTCTAGAAAGAATAAAAATGGAACCTTCTAAGGATAGTGAGGATGGACGCATCACAGTTCCAGGCGACCTAGATAAGAGCAAGTGCCGGGATTGGTAATGCTCATGCCACAACTCTGTTACTTTGTTGTACTGATATAGTCTTCCATCTGTGCCAACAACGAATACTATATTTCTTCTGAATAGTTCCTGATCTATGATACACGAGACCTTGGTATTTGGAGGGTGGCGACAATCTTTCCATTTAAACTTCCTCATGAAAACCTGCAAAAATAGTCGAGTAGTTCATTGCGATAATTTGTCTTAGGCAAGTTAGAGCAATGTAAAATCAACAGGGGACAATATCTATATCCATCTTTGTTCTGTTGCGGAACATCTAGCAATTTGAAAATTGAAGCAACATTGTGGAGCGTTTTCAATTTTGACAGAAATTCTTGTCAACAAGTAATTCTTTTGTGCTGACTGCCCAACCGTGTTTGTAAGAATCCTCTGCCACTTGATGGAATATGTGAACTGACAAGGATGCATGAGAAAATCTTTGATTATTCTGAAAGAATTGAATCTCAATTGTCATTCTCATTTGAGCAAATTAAGACATAAAATTAACTGACCTATAGGTAAAAGGCATTCTAGTTGGATGTGGACTACTCACTGTGAATTGCATCAATCTTCCACTTTTGCTCACGAAGAAGAGGGCATCATCTACTGCGAGTCTAATTTCTCTGCCTGGTATACCGTCCCATGGAGGACCTGCTATAACTTGCCTTCCTCTCCTCATAGCTGTGCAATTCACCCATGTGAGCTCGTTGCTGCTTCTCTCTCTCATCAGCAAACTCTTGTAAATGTCAACAAGAAATAGACTCCCATTGTAATTCCCTAGTGCACCTTTCATTGCTGTTGGGTGGTCATGTCGCAGCCAAAACCAAATATTCTCAGCATAGAGATACTCAAAGGTCAAACCATTTGTTATGAGGAAAAATGATCTGCTTCCATGCATCACACGCAGCCGAAAATTAGTGTTAATTCTATCATCTGGGAAAGTATGTTGCTGCACATTTATTCTATCTGATGTGCCTGGGAGTAAGTAACTTTGTTGCGTTGTGCTTGCCTTTCTCCTCCTTGTCACTGTGCTTGTGATTCCTGAATCATTTGGTTCGTCTTTAGTGCCCATTACGCAATTTGCAGGTCCACGTTCTTCAGTGCAATACTCTGCATTCCATCCTTCACTTTCTGGGGCATCTAATATTGACCAGACATACTTTGTCACTGGTTTCTTCCTGATGTTGGGTTGACCGGGGCCTGAGTTTTCACCCCCAAGTCCTGGTAGGTGTAGCTCTGCAAGTCTGCCATCATCAAGTGGGAAAATTACTCTTCCGATCTGTAACTGTACTCCAGAAATACCTCTCGCAGCTTTACCATGCATTGGATGCACATGATTAGCCCAAGCATCCAAAAGTGGCTTCTGGACCAGTTCTGTGCAATTCCAAGGCGAGGAATAACATGATAGCAATAACAAACCACAGAGAAAAAAGTTACTGGTGAGTCCGAGATATGCACTTTTTAGCTCTAATGCCAAATGAATTCTTTATTGACGTGAAGTCAGATTTTCTTTTTCATGTAAATGCATGATGAGGTTTCCTTATGCCAATACCTGAATGTTTTGGTATTCTATATTCCAAAACACATCCTGAGGATGTCGTGAAGAACAGAGAGTACATGTTTTCACTGGATTCATGTTGTAGAACTGGGGTCATGGATGTCAGATTATGGTCCTTCGGACTTCCATGAGATATCCATTTCCACTTCTGTTGGTGTATTCGCCTTTCAATTAGATCACCAGCCTGTATGAGGAGTTTGTAGATATAAAGCAAGCAGAAATTCGTTAAGATAGAAACATCTTAGTTTCGCAGATAAATAACCCTTCATTTGGTCCCCTAGCACATTCTAAGATCCTCACTATTTCCATACATAACATCAACAAGATTTTGAGAAGTTTTTAGTGTATCAATTGGCAAAGGTCATGGATATTTCCAGCTGACATCTTCAAAGGATTTGTCACTATTCATCCATATTAATATGACATGAAGCATGCCTTATTTCCAGTATGGTCACTTCTATCACATCACTTCAGCAACCTAGATTGCTCCTGAGATTTACCTACGGATGAAAGATTGGTACATGTAAGTAGAAGTACCTTTGTAAGAAGAAATATGGAAGCAGAAAGTTCTCCATTCATCCCCAGTAAAGTACAACCCCTTGCGACTGTCAGAGAAGCATTTTCTTCTCTTCCCTGTTTCATGATGTGCTTCTTCCATGGTGGCTTTGAGCTTTTATCATACTCGTAAAGATCACCTTTCGAGCTGCATTCAAACACTCTTGTTCAGTTGACTAAGTTGGAACAGTTCACCAAACAATTCAACTGCAAATGCTTACTAGTACATATTTTGTAAGCAAAGTCTTTTGCCAATTTGAATCTGGTCTGGTTGTCTAGTTAAAGTTTCATCAGATTGTGTGTTGGTATGCCAACTGTGTTGGTTAAGTTTGCTGGCAGTGATATCGAAGAACAAAGGTGGCAAAGAGATTTTACCTTATGATAAATACCGCTTCCGGTCGCAAAGTGCCCACATCAATTATCATGGCAACATTAGCACTAGGGGGTCGGCCATGATTTACCCATCTGTGGTTAGAGGACATACAAGCTAACGCCATATGAGTTTCTTGACAAATGATCTACGAGAATTGGAGTTTAAAATTCGTGCCAATACCTTCGCCTCGATATTTGTCTTGTGTACAATATCACATGTTTGGTTCTTACCTTGGAGGCTCTATGTCGCTCAGCTCCAGCAATGCTCCGTTCTTCGTGCAAAAATAAACTCTCCTGGAAAAATGCAGAGTTACGTTCAGTTGTTATCGCGAGATGTCCGATTACACTAGTCCCCATTACAATCAAATTACTATGTTCTTTCAGTTCCTCCGGTTGCATCCTGGAAATTGATTTACTCACATTCCATCAAATGAAACAACACCTGACTTTATTTGGGTGGTTGACCCCTTTTCCTTCTCTTGACTTAAGCTCGAATTGACTGTAACAGGGACCTCAACCCAAATTGGCTGTGAACTTTCACTGAGTCGCATCTGAAAAAATCAAACGCGTGCATAAGTTAGCTGATTCCAACTCAGAATTTTGGGATACTCTGTCATTATTTTTGCAGGGAAGAAGAGACCGACATGCGAAAAGTTAATTCATCTACGAGCAAGTCTCAGTAAAACTCCGGAGAAACTAAGAGAAATTTAGTAACATGAGATTAAACGTGAGGAGATTACTGGATTGCCATGGTCTAATAGAAAAATCAATAGCTGAACTAGGAGCGGATAAAGAGCCTTTTTCTTCTTCGCGATGTGCGATGTCGACGTCGTCTCTTTAGCATCCGAAACGAGTTCAAAGCAAGAGGGAACTCTACCTGGCACAGTTGACCCACTTCAGACAGAGCAAACATCGTCTGGTTGACGATGAAAACCGATACGGCGCGACCTGCCGATGTCGTAAAATCATGGGGCGCCAGAACCCACTGCACTCCGTTCCAGAACCTCTCGTAGATAGACCCGCTCTCGCCGGTGATCCAAATCGACGTCTCGGACATCTTAGTAACCGAAAGTCTCTTCCTGAGTGGCAGGACCACGTTGGACCCATCCGCCGCTTCTCCTCCGTCGTCTTTAGTCGACACCTCGCTTCGTTCCGGAACGTGGGGTGGCCTCTCGCACCGCTCTTCGTCCTGCGACCTCCGATCAATCACACCAACCTTGGTACAGTTGTTGTTGGCGCAGGCCACCAGCTCATAAGGCAGCTGGACTTCGACCCAGTGCTTGGTCTCCTCATCGAACTGCCAGAACCGATCGGTTTTCTGCTCGAATTGCCGCGCGGCGTGCTCAACGTACTGGTGGGTGTACCACGAGGCGGAACCGCGCACGACCGGACGATTCCCCGACCAGACGGCGAGCGAGAGGAGGAACAGTAATACCGTCCGTACAGCGCCCATGTCAGATATGCAAGAGGGACCCTTTAAAACAGGGACACGGAGGAGGTGTCGGGAAGCGGTAAGGTCGGGCGACGACCGTACTCGATGTGGTGACCCATCGGCACGGAAGCAGGAAAAGGGCAAGGGAGTACTGCGCTACTCAACGGGACCAGGTACCCAGTTTGGCAAACGGAGAGCTCCTGCCATGGGGGTCCATGCTGAGGGCAGGGAAGTGGTGGTGATGGAAAGTTCAGGTTTATATAGGCCGCACCTACCTCTGGAGCGAACTCCTCTGCTTTTTGCCAACTCTAAACGGTAAAAAAAAATAAAAAAATTTATATACTGGAGCGTAGCAGGGAGGCCACCTTCGATGGAGGGGTTAGCTTAACTGCCTTTTCTCCTTGGAGTGCGTTAATTTCCTTCTCTTTCTTACCTAATACCCATGACTTCACGACGGTCGAGGGGTTGGATTTTCTTTTCTTCCATCTTTTCACCGATTTCCAATCAGGTGAAAGTGAGAATGCACCATCCTGTGGAGTTGTAACAGAGAGGTTCTTAACTTTTCTGTAAAGTTTGCGATTATGATGAATCCTAGATATCGATATCTCCCTTTTGAATTCCTACGCTGAACTCCATTATAAAAAGGAATACGATTCACGGGCTCCCATTCGATGGTTCTTGCATGATCCGGTCGACGACGACGGCCCGTTTCCTGACCGTCCGATGAGCATTATCCTTCTTTTCTCTCTTTTTTTCTCCCCCTTTTTCTTTCTTGAGCGAGAGAGAGTCTTCCTGATCAGGTAACCACACGTTGTTTCCCCGTCAAGACGTTCAAATTGGTTTGGGGGAAGAGAAAGGGTGATTATCAGCTGAGGTAGGATGTCACTAATTTTCTTTCGATGGAGTGTAAAGCCATGGCTTCCAAACGCAGACACGTCGCAAGTGGGACCTTTTTTAAGTGAGAGATTGGATCGTGGTTGGCGGACCCGTCGCCTTCCATGGTCCACTAGCGATCATCCGTGGGGCCTTCGCTTCCCACTAATCATCAGGCACTCTTAAAATCTTATTCTGGACGCAACGTAATTTACCAGTATCAATCTCATATCGTGCATGTAAAAACAAGATGTGCAGATCATCGATTGATCGCCAGCGATGGGTTGAATACTTAATCACTGCTAGAATCTTACGGAATCGATGGGATCGAATGGGCGAGCCTCGGTTTTGCAGCCGAGGCACGTGGGTTGAGATGCGTGGATGTTCATGATTTGGAATCTTGAGATCGGCTGGGCTTGAAGAATCTTTGCTTTCACCCCCCTGGGTCATGTGGCTCTCAAGATTCCCCGCTCCATTATTTTTGTTGGGCAACTTGGTATTTTAATTATATTTGACTTCCTGCACCTCCGATCGATATTTACACTTCCAGACATCTAATATATTCTTGATGGGGATTGATTGGAACATGGACATGTACGCTTGTACCTGAGAACAGGGTCTTTGAATTTGATAGCCCGCCGTGATTTCGGACTTTTCTAGGGCAGTTGAGGAGTTGTGATGTGATGATGATTGCCGTTTTATAAACGTTCTAAGAGTAATGCTCACGGGTCTGATACGCAATCCTTAAATCACGCTTATGAGTTTGTCACCCGAACAAGGGAAAAATCGGGTTTTAATTTCACAATCACGAAATGGTTACCGAGAAATTAATCTGGCACGAGTGAATCTGCGGATATCTGATTTAGTGCCTGATATAGCTTTGTGATTGTCTGTAAGTTAGCCAATGGCTAGAAAAAAAGGGAGAGAGATTCAGCGAGACTTGCGGAACGGGCTCAACGATTGAACCCCTGGGCACTGGGCAGGCGTTCTCTGCTTGACAAATTGAGACAATGCGCGACCTTTATTCTTACGTCTACTCCACTTTCACCCCAAATTTCAGACAAGATGACTATTTGTTTGACCCGCTCTGTAATAAAGCAGAAATCTAGATGGTCCTAAATTCCTAATAATTTTCACCATGAATTAGTGGCATACCAAAATCAAGTCTTTCGGCAGAACAGTTAGATTTCGACCGACCCATATTATAGGCATATCTTGACTTACTACGACATGGATGAAGCGCAAGGATCATGAGAATTTGGGTTTGCATGATGCGCACAGATAAACATGAAGCCGAACCTCATCTAGAAAACAATCAACCCCGCACAGAGGTAGAAGTGAATTAGAGAGTCACCGATATGCTGAGGTCGTAAGGCAAAGATTAATGAGTTTTAAGCTTTGTATCCAAGGAAATGCCGTTCCTTAAAAAAACGAACGTCAAGATCATCCAAAAGGGAGGTCTAGTCATCTTGAAAGAGAACCGTATAACAATAATTAGCCAAAGAACGAAATAAGGTGGGCCATACAAGAGGAAATGAGGACTCAGACCCATCTTTCTGGTAGCTACATAAATATTATAGAAGCACTACTTGATCTATTAAAACATATTTAGGCAATATATTCTCATGGAAAGAAAAATCGTACACATTATTCTATCATGAATATGATATGCAAAGTCAAACATAGTTTGCAATCACGATGAGTTTCGGTTTTTCTTTTTATGAGCAGCTTAATACAAGTCTCACCATCTTGTGAAGCGTCAGTTGTTTGATTTATTCTGGACAAGGTAAGAAGAATCATCTCGCGTATCACTCGTGCCCAGTTGAAATCAACTTTATGACCAGGAGAAATTATTGACTTGGGAAGAGAATTATTATCGACGGACATAATCCGTTGACTAAGCCGCAAAACTTCTTCTGTATGTAGTGTTGAACAGAAGTTTTAAAAACGTACCTGGAAAAATCCAGAATGTAGTACCTGGACAGAACAAGAACATAGAGTCCTATAGATATCATACGCCAAACCTCAACTAGATTGATAAACACGACTAGTTCTAATCAAGTTCGCTGGTCTAACACAGTCACAGATTCACTTACCTAAACCAAACGAAAAGCTTTACACTTTACATCAAACTGTGACTTTTCAAGCCCCAAACCCTAGTAAGACCTCAACAAAAGGTTGAATGCAACTTCCAGTTCTCTATTCCACAAAAAGGAGCTCATAAACCAAAGCACCCCCTCCAAACTGGCTAATTCTTCTTCTCGGGGGGCACATCATTCTCAACCGGGTTCACGACCCCATGGTAAGGCACTTCAACCATCAGCCTAGGGAGCGGACGTCCCTCAAAATTATCGGGAAAGCATTCAAGTTCAGGCCCAAAATTGAACCTGACCAAACAATTAGGTTGATTAGGAAGAGTGTACATTGAAGCAGCTGGGTAGTATCTGCCTCCATACAAATCCTTGAAAGCAACCCCTTGGCATACCCCATTTTTGAAGAAAGAAATCTCACTCCCTGCGTTAGAATATTGGAATTACTGTATAGACAGGATGTTTTACCAAAAAAAAAAAAAGTATAGACAGGATGACTCTGTTTTGGCAACATTACCCTCCTGAGGAAGGATTAAACAAACACTAAAATCCTACTAAACATGAAGAATGTCAGGTTCTTTGGCCGGCTATGAATGCAGGCCAACCTGACCACAAAGGATAACCACACATCGGTATTCGGTAGACCAAGAAAAATCAAAAGATCCAATGAATATGTATTATCTCCGGATTATTAAGATATAAACTGGAAAATTGGGTGTTGCCATTGTGGCAAGTTCTAATGGCTGCCAACCATAAAATCCAGCTCATCAATATGCTAATTACCTCAATGTAGAATTTACTGTCCTGCCAACATAACACAAGCCACACCAACCCTACTTTTAAATGCCAATTAAGTAATTGCCTCAACCTAAATAAAGAGAATGAAGTCTAAAATATTCACTTTATTTTACTCTTGAAGTTTGTCAGCTAATGTTTCTTATCATTCCACTTGAATTGAGAGTACTTAAATTTCAAACTGTCATATTTACAAGTAGGACTGCAGGACAGGCTGCTGGCCAGTTACTGTTATGAGATATCTTCATCTTGTATGCAGTAAAGAGTCTCTGTATACCATAAACATGACTATTACATTAATAACATGATTGATCGGCGGAACTAAATGAATTAACCCAAAATGAAGCTTTAGACTTGACCATACCCAAAACCTTCCATGGGCTACAACAATCTACGATCCAGTAATAGATCGCTTGACTTCAGACACACATTATCTAAGCTCGACAGCAATTGTCATATTTAAGCACCCGCTTGAAATACTAGGTTTCTTACTACATTCACATAGAAAAAGAGTCTCATTCAGCCATCCCTTACCTTGCTGCTATAAAATTGATATCTCCCGCAAAAGTATCATTTTGGAAGAGAATCGCACATACAGGCTTCGCCTTAAATATTTAGACAGAGTCACTACTAGATTCGTATAATTTCCAACTATTCCATTGCGAAACGGTTACCATATATGGATTTAACGATGCACAATCAACAACTTACATAAACACATGCCACAGAAACACTGAATAACCAACTCAACTCACCAGGCACCACCTTGGGCGGATCCTCCTTTGGGTTGGCCGGAGAAACATATCTCTGCCCCTTAAACAGCACCAAGCGCGGCAGCTTTGGGGCATACTGCTCTCCGTCGGGCAAATTAATGTAGAAACCAATGACATCACCTTCCTTGTACCCTTCATCTCCATATTTCTCCCTGAGAGCCTTGTGCACCTTACACCCATCAATATCCCTATACCCATAGCTATTCGCATCATACCCAACAGGTGCCTGCAAGTCACCTTTCTCTGTTGACCACCCTAACCTCGTGTGCCCAGTCTCACCCAACCTCTCCACCTTTATTTCAAAATACCAGGCGCCTTCCACAACCCCTCTTGTGGCCCTAACCATCCTGTACCCCTTCGTGCTGCCGGCAGTCATCCGGTCCTCGCTCAATTCCACTTTCTCCGCCTTGTAGAACTTGGATAGGCAGATTTTCATCTCCGGGTTGTCGTCGGTCCTGTCGGGGAACCGCGGCAAGGGGGCTACCAAGACCTTGTCACTGGAGGCCGAATTGTGGCCATTGTTGGTGTTGTTGGTGCTGTTCTTGCTCTTGTTCTTTTTGCCCTTCCGAGTGGACTTGGGCAACCACACGTTGTTGCTCTTCTTCTTGCTCGATTTCTTCCCGTTGGTCGTGCTCGGAGCCGCTCCGTTTCCGGCGGCCGCGCTCCCATTACGTTCCACAGAGCCGGCTTCGGCTTCTTCTCCTTCTTCCTTAATTACTGCCGGGTCTTCGAGTTCTTGGTTCTCCTCAGGTGGGTGAAGAGAGAGAATGGACAAAGGTTTCCGCTTTTTGGAAGACGGGTCTTCTTCTTCTTCTTCATCCTCCTCCTCTTCCTCCTCCTCCTCCTCCTCCTCTTCCTGGTCGTCGTCCTCGTCGTTTTGGGAAGTCCGGGGTCGTTTGGGGGATTTCCGGAGCTCAGAGGAAGCAGGGGTTTCTTCGTCATCAGTGGACGAAGCGTCGGAAGAGGGCTGGGTTTTCACAGCGGCGGGGTTTTCCGGCGCGCCCGTCGTCGGCGGCGGGGAGGGTTTGTCGGCGGGGGAGGGAGGGGCGGGGCGAGTGGGCAGCTCCCCTGTTTCGTCGTCGTCGTCGTCGTCGTCTCTGTACGTGGCTTGGAGAGAGTCCATCACCGCGACGACAACCTACGGAGCGTGAAATGGCGATAGAGGAGCTCGTAGGTTCTGGTCGGCGAGAAAGCGAGAGAGATGACTGAGAACTGCGGTGGAAGGAAGGGGGAGATTGGCGGAGGAGGAGGGAAGGTAATCCGGCGAGCGCCAGCGGGATAGAAAGACGCCGTTTTGATTTTTGGGATGCGACGATGGAGGGTTTTTTTTTTTTTTTTTTGGGTTTGCCTTACCTACTATGGTATTGAAGTTAGGTCATGAAATAAATGAAATGAAAATTTGAGAATGGTTTCATAAGGGAAATTATTGAAGACTTTTTGAAAATTTTAGTAGCTGTTTTAGATGGAGATCTGTTTTCGGTAGTCATGAATTGTCTCATATTTTGATAAGACCCAAAAAAAATAAAGTTATTGAAATGAATGAGGCAAAGAACCTTGTTATGTCGATTGTAGTGTAAATATTTGAATTTATTGATGGGACATGTAAACTGAAAATGAATTTAAAGGGATCACAGTTAATGAAGATATTAATGTAATAAAATCCCTTGTTAAAGGTTAATGAAATGTGTATGAGATGGCGTGGTACAAATATGGAGATTGTGATTTCAGTCTAGATGTACTATGATAAATAATTTGGAAATGAAGGTGGCATAACATCCATATGAAGACTTTTTGCATAAATTATGATATATTAGTAACTGTTTTCAATGGAAATTCATCATGAATTATCTCAATTTGATAAAAAAAAAATTATTGTTATTGAATTAAATTAAACCGAAAAAACTCATTTTGTTGGCTATTTGAGAATAACCCAAAACGGATGAAAAGAGATGGTGGTTAACAGAGATGTTTTTTATTAGCGGAATCTTTCATTACTGAAGATGTTAATGTGAAGGCTGTTTCAATATGGAAAGGTTAATAAAATTTGTATCGAGATGGCTTCGTATGAATATGGAGATCGTGATTTTAGACAACGAATCTAGATGTATTTCACTATATCACATGAACTCACTTAAAGTTGATGTATTGACGTAGAGAATTGAATTAAAAATTCAAATTCATTTCGATCTGAGGTTATGCCCGGAGTCAGAGAGTCCCACAAGAGAGAGTATCAAGCAAGCTAAAAGAGTAAACCAATCTTCTCGTGCGTTCTTCTTCCTGTCTAAGTTGCGTGATCATGCAAACGTCTGTTCAATCTCAACATGCATGTCCTTACCAGCCACTCACGAGGAAAAGCATGAACCATCTCATCTCATATTCTTCATACGCTCTCAAAAATTATCAAAAGGTTACAAAGTTTCACATGTATTAGCAGCTCAAACCATGCGAGATGCAATGGCTTTCACTTGTAAAAGATACGGTTCCTGAACAGCTTATTTAAGTGATGAAGCACATATTCTACGGGTGATTTTGCGCTTCGCTTGTCTATGTTGTTGCTCTTGACCTATTTTTGATATCCCTTCTGCTAGTTGAGATGTCGACGGGGATGTCGCTCTGTTATAGCGCGATGAAGCAGAAACTCAGACATCTTTCTCTAGGGAGTTCGCGCAGATCGGTGGCTATTTCGGGACTGCTTTTGCTCCTGTTCTACACATTCTCCTTTAACTACCACACCAGCCAATCTCTGGTTGCCTCTTACCTTCCCTTCAGGCTTAGCTGGCAGCTGTCCAGCCCCAGCCCCGCCACTGACACTCCTACTAACATCAGCCACCTCGTATTCGGCATAGTTGGCACTGTGAATACATGGAATCGGAGGAGGCCCTACGTTGAATCGTGGTGGAGACCAAATGTTACTCGTGGGTATCTCTTCCTGGACCGAGCTCCTTCGAAAGAGCTTCGAGAGTGGCCTCCTTCTTCACCTCCTGTCCGAGTGAACGAAGATATAACTAGGTGGGGAGTACTCCGGCGAGTCAGGAATCGCGTCCCAATAAGGATTTTCCGAACGATCTTGGAGATGTTTAGACAGGGAGACAAAGATGTGAGATGGTATGTAATGGCGGACGACGACACCGTACTCTTCGTGGACAACCTCGTGGAGGTTCTGTCGAGGTATGATCATACCAAGTATTATTATATCGGCTCGAGCTCAGAATTTTTCATGTCCAACTTTTTATTGTCCTTCGAGATGGCGTTTGGAGGAGCTGGCTATGCTTTGAGCTACCCTGTGGTTGAGATGCTGGCGACGGAGTTAGATGCTTGTATAAAAAGAAATCCGTGGTTGTATTCTAGCGATATCATGTTGCACATATGTTTAACCGACCATGGAATTTCCCTGACCCAAGAGAGAGGATTTCATCAGGTATGAATCACGAATTCGAGAATACCTGACCTATCTAATCTGGATTCCTAAGATTTTTTTTGTAACCTTAGAGCAACGATTTTCATTGCCACAGGTTGATTTTCATGGCGACATATCAGGTTTTCTATCAGCTCATCCGCAATCTCCTGTCCTATCGCTCCACCACATTGATGCCATCGACCCAATTTTCCCCTCCATGAACCACTCTGAAGCTATTAATCAGCTCATGAAACCAGCACAAGTCGACCAATCCCGTCTCCTGCAACAAACCATCTGCTACCACAGGGAAAGAAAGTGGTCGATCTCTGTATCATGGGGTTACTCTGCTCATATATATGAGAACATACTTTCTCGAAGCTTCTTACGGCGACCCATGGAGACATTCAAGCCATGGATGAAGAGAGTTAAGCCACCTCTTTATATGTTCAACACGCGGATCCTTGAGAACAATCCATGCATAGTTCCTCATGTATTTTTCTTGAAATCCATGGAGAATGCCAGCTGTGACGAAATTGTTACTACTTACACTCGAGCATCAAAGAGCCGATTACCATCTTGTGCACTTGGTGGAAATCACTCTGCAAATCCCATCTCCAGAGTTCAGGTATTTTCACCAAGAAGAAGACACATTGAGGTCAGTACCTTCATCTAATCTGCATACGGGCATGCAACAAGCTGTCGTATTTGACGCCAACCATATATGTCAA
This sequence comes from Eucalyptus grandis, assembly GCF_016545825.1. Lineage (NCBI taxonomy): Eukaryota > Viridiplantae > Streptophyta > Magnoliopsida > Myrtales > Myrtaceae > Eucalyptus > Eucalyptus grandis. The sequence goes on along the minus strand of NC_052613.1, from coordinate 55,008,499 downwards.
CATATTCATCTCTGTCCATTTGCTCTTTCAGGCAGGAAGAATGGAGTGCTGTGATGTCTTAGCTGACAACCAGAACACCACAAAGGTCAGATTAAGGCCCTGTATGTTCGGTGAAGTCATTGCATAAGAGCAGAACGACATGAATGTGTCATGTCGGTTTAGAAATGTTTTTCAGATTAATGATATATTGGATCGTAGGATCAATACTAAATTAATTCATCCACTTTTGAGCCAAAAAAGTTGGTAGGTTGTGGAGTTGATAAAGATGCAGTGGTCCAACGCATGAGAGAAATTACTGCCAAAGAACAAAACTATTAGTGGTAAGAATATCCAAAATGTTTGTGTTCACGATGATAATGGAAACTTCATCCAAGATTCTTCAACTCGTCCAGGATTACAACCGTATGATACCGCTGACGTCTGAACTACATATATTTCTTAGAGCACTCTTGAGACCCATAAGTAAGAAGAAATCTGAAAGTTAAATTCAAGGTCATTTATTTGTAGGATAAATCATGTGTACAATAAACCAGTCATACTGAGAGAAGCCTCGGTTTGTATGAATCAAAACCAGCAACAACTTCAAGGATTGCCGCTTGCTGATATGTGGATTGACGTTTCAAATGTCTTCACAGAGAGAATCAAACAAATTGTTTGATCTTGGGTCTACTGAATACCTATCCAACGCGCATAGTCTACCCACCTGTCCAATGATCATGTAGTTCATTACCTTTAACCAAGGGTGTACAAACTCGATTAGTCAAAAAGATCCAGATAAAACAAGTCTTACAATAGTGAGCCTAAGAATGTGTTGCCGGTTCGAACAGCGAAGCAAATAGCACTAAGCATGAATTTGTGTTGGTGTAGCAAGGGCTCTAACATCCTCTGCTCAATTACACCAGCCAGTAGTTGGTACCTGTTGAGCAATTAGAAATTTAAATGCATGCCAAAACCATTATCTTGACATGTAGCTGGACAAATATAGACAACTAGTTCTCTTAAGTAGCAGCAACAAGCAAAACTTGCTAAACCTTGGATTTCATGAACAAGTTATTATATTCAAAAAAGAAAGATAGGTCTTCAAGTATGGTTTATTTGATGGCAGTCCCGGTGAGCTCTTCTGACTAGTCTAGAGAAAAGTGCATAGTTTGCATCAGGCCTCACTGAAAGATCCAAGCAGAATGTGCCAGAATGTAAAAAGCACAGTTGTTTTCTCAAAAAGACCAAGTAAAGAATACTCTAAAATCATAGATACTAAAAAAAAAACCTGTCAAACTTTTAATCCTCTCAAGAAATTGTCCCTCTGTAAGTGTGAGCTGTTCAAAACAGACAAAACAAAGATGTTTTCCTAGGAGGAATCACAAGGAAACAATCCTTTCGGAGAGAAAAATTATATTAAGGCAACTGCGGATGCAGGTATCAGGTAAAGGCGGCAAACCTGAGATTACTTGAAACAGCCATGTAAACACCGTAGGCAGCACTAGTTGACAAAATCGGTACATTTTCCACTTCACCAGAAGAGTTATCAACAGCCTTCTTTGCGTTAATCAAGGCATTTGTCACAAATGTACCAACCTGAGTAACAAGAAAACTTTGATTATCAAGATTTAGAAACCTTTGTTTGTAGAATTAGTGTCCCTTAATTTTCCTTTAGCTAATCTAGTCCTTGCAATCTGCAATGATGAAATAAGAAAGATCATAGCACTTTCCTCTTCACTTAATTGACATGAAGTCAAGGAGAAGACCTCTTTTCAGCATCCGAAGGATGAGAAACGACATGCCATGATGTAATTCCTTTTTAAGTTACTGTGTTAATTGTCCTACGATAAGCTGGACAAGTACAACTTGCATTTGAAGTAGAAGCTTGGACTAGGCTAAAGTGATGACATTTTGATTGCTGGATTGAAGTGAAGATGTCCTGGAAGAGATTCGAAAACTCACCAATGATGATGCAGTGCCAACTGCAAAAAGCTTTGTGCCATTACGCTGCATGATATTAAAATACGTGGATTAATATGCACGACTGCTGAAAATGGGCATATCAAGCGACAATTGAAAGGGAGAGAAATACTTACCAGTATGGAACCTATCCTCTGTAAGAATGAATATGATGATCCAGGAAGTGCAATCTGCAGATGATCGAGGATAAATTAGTTCATAGTATAGAAGCAGGGCCCAGAGATCTTCATAGAAGAGCAGCTGACTGTAATAGAGGAAGCAGTAACCTGAAATGCATTGTCAGGACAGCTATAGAAGAACTTTGCCAGTGACCCAGCATTGGTTGCAAGGGCAGGCCGAAGAGAAACCGTTGGAGCGGGGAGATAAACAAGCATGAAATCCGCAAGTATTGCCATTACCTAAAAGAGTAAGAGTCAGAAGCATAACCAAATCATATCATTAAGTCTTCATCTGTAAAAGGTATGTCACTACTAAGGTAGATGGGAGTGGGACCAAACAAAGCCAACATTTTCTGAAAATCAACAGGAACAGTTAAAATTTTTTACTAAACATTACTAGCTCGGAATATTTTCTCATTCACTCAGAAAAACACAGAAAAAGACATATGAGTGCGAATGTTCATGCATCTTAACGTGCTTAGGAACAATTTCATCCAGTAAAATAAGGGGTGTTCCTTAAAGTATAATACCTCTAGATTAATCTATTTGTTTATTTGGAATATATGGTATCATAAACACAAAAAATTGTGAAATGTTTGAAATTGCTGCTGAGAGAATGCTCAAGTTGGTTTTACAATGAATACTACTAATAATTCATGAACTTGCATTGACACCGTCATTCTTAACGAAGACTTATAAATAAAAGGCAGCCAATCCATACCACATCGGCGAAAACTATTTCCAGCTCATCGAAAAATTTCTCTCCCCGGCGTGAATACTCCGCGGCGGTCTACAAAGAGACATAAATCCTTGTAGTAGGTTTGTTTTGTGAACAAAAATAAAATAATATGAGCAGTACATAACAAAGAGGAATGTGTATGCTGGAATTATCAGAAAATCATCATCATTAATCTATCAATCACATCAGTTTAAGGAACTCACCCTGGATCAGGCAGGAACAAGCCCATGGCAGTAGACAAAAAATTAAACTAATAATGTACATTATCCTTAATAGCAGATATTATGTGTGAAGGCTCCTCTTAGAAGCACTTGTTAAACATGCTCAATAAGAAAAATAAAATACAATTTCTGATGCATCGACTATGCATGCCGCAAGGACAATCAGTGAATTGGAGACTGTAAGATTTCCTTAATAGCTGCCCCAAAGGGATGCCCGAGGCTCTGACATTCACTTTGAATCTTTAAGGAATCGACCTCGCTACTAAGGTGATGGGAAGTCATATACTTAAAGAGGCCATAGAAAGTTCAACTCGTTTTCCATCAAGGTTCAATCTTTTATCCGACGCTCTTAGAATCTGTACGGAACAGATTTATTTATAGCTACAGAGTCTTTCCCTCGGTCTTGAGTCTCTTGACACGATGAGAGATACAGAATCCCATTGAAGAGCAATCACCAGACAGTCAGCTCAAACGAAATGCGATCTTTCCCTCCCCTCCCTAAACCAAAAGAATGGAACTTGAAAAATACTAATCTCGCATCAGACAGCAATCTAAAGTAATGAATACTTTCAGCAGAGAGAATGAATTTCACAAGAGTCGAAACTTGGAGCTCGAATCACGCAGAATGAACAGCACAAATGTACAAAGCTAACTTCACACCTTAGTGAAGAGCCCGACGCCGCATTCGATCCCGACCTTGGCCAAGAACAGATCGTCAGCCAACAACCTTTCCTTAAACCCGCCGAACTGAAGCAACCAACGGAACAGCGCCGACTTCTCCAGCTCGAAGTACCTCGTCACCACCGACCCCGGGATCCTCCCATCGCCAAGAGCCGCCGCCAAGTCCCCCGGCAAGCTCTCCACGCCTCGACCGGCCTCCGCCAGCACCATGAGCGCCTCCTTCTTGTTATTGTCGCCGGCATTGTCGCCGCCCCCTCCGCCGCCGGAGGAGGACCCGTCGTCCCCGCCCCAGCCCCCGCCGCCGGAGCGGCCGCCATTGCCGCCGGAGCAGAAGGCTATGTGGGGGAGGGCGGCTCCGGAGGGTGGCGAGGGAGGCGGGGGAGGCGGAGCGGAGGGAGAGGCGGAGGCGGAGCAGGGAAGGCGGCTGCGAGGAGGCGGCGGGGTGGAGGAGAGGACCGTTGTTGACGGCGGCGGAGGCGGCGGCGGCGGGGGGGTTGAAGAAGGTGGCGGTGGCCATTGTCGGAAACGCGGGCCGCGCGATTTAGGCGTTGGGGAGGAAGAATTGCGCGCGCTTTCAGGTCGTCGTCTTTGCGGTTCCGTATTTCTCAGCTCTGTAGTCTTTTCGGGCGTGGAAATCGTAGCGATTTCGGAAGAATCCCAAATTCAGGTCGGGGCGCGTGGAGCTCACGCCCCCCCAGAAATAGGAAAATTAGGGAAATCATTTATTACCGCCGCTGAATAAATGGGAATTATAGTTGGTTGGTTGGACGTGTTTTTCCTTCAAAACGTGGTCTGTCTGAAGCGTATGACCTTTGCTGACCAACCCAACCAAAAAAAAAGAAGCACAAACAATGGAAATATTTATTAAAATTTGGAACTTTTTGAAATAATCAAATATACTCATATAAGCTTAAGCATGGTAAGAGGCACAAAGGCCAACGGCATAAATCTTAAGCTTTTCTTATTTAAAATTCAGATTTGAAAACTAAATAGTTCATGTATGTGTAATAGACTCGTTTCATGACATTTAAATAAGTGCTATTGAATTTTAATTGTTGAAAATTGAAATGAAAATTTGTACAATGAAGATTGAAAATCGATACTTAAATTTTATCAATTTCTTCTCAAAGACCAAAAGGTGATCATGTTTTAGCATTACATGTATAAAATTTTAGCTATTGTTGATCATTTTTGCTATTGAATGAACTAGACAAATACCCCATACTTACCACGTTGTGTACATTTTTATTTTTTTTACTTAATTGAGTGTACGAAGTCTATGTTAATTAAGGTTATTAAATTACATTTTATCTCATTAAATGCATAATTTTCCATTTTCAGTACTTTAAAAAAGAGGCCATGAGCGTGGTTCATGGTTGGTTTCCGGAGAGAGAGAAAGGAGGGGTGGGGGGGGAGAGAGAGAGAGTTCAGACATCCTAGGTAGTGGAGCTACTCCTGATTGGCAGTGGGAACACGCGCTCGAAGCGAGCGTGAAGTTGGAAATAGCTGGGTTGGTGGGGGGAGTACGCCTAAGCTCATTGTTGCAGTAGGCCCCACAAGAAAATATGGCCCCCTCAGGTTTAGCAAAAAAAAAAAAAAAACTAATATCGACTAAAATCATCGATTTCATTTTTTTCAATAAAAAAAGACGGTTATCCTTTTTCGCCCGCTTTTGTTTCGTATTTCCACGTCGCGCCCGCCGATTTTCCCCGTCATTTTCAGTCTCACCCCTAGCGGCTGGGCCACAGGAACTTTGGTCAAATGTAAGTGTGATTGGAGACGCTAATCGATCTTTAAGAAATACATTTTGCATCGTCAGTCACTCAAAATCTTTCATAGATGACCAAATAGCTTGAGATAAAAGGGCATGCGTGGCCTTAAATCCATATCGTATCCTTCTGAGGATGGAGTCGCTTAACTTTGATACTTGATCATACCTTAATTCATATTGTATCCTTCTTTTGCTTTTAGAATGTTGATCACAACAGAAAATTTGCTTTTTCAAGGGATGCTGCTAATGTATTGTCGCCGTTGGTCTTCCATTTAACTAGTTTATGACTATCATTCTTTGAAAAAAAATAAAAAATTTTGCCACTTTGGCAAACGTTACGTACACAAATTATTCAATGCTTTAACATTTAAATTAATTCACCGTCGGTCTTCCATTTAATTAGTTTATGACTATCCTTCTTTGAAACAAAAAAAAAAAAAAAAAAATTATGCCACTTTGGCAAATGTTATGTACGCAAATTATTCAATGCTTAAACATTTGGATTAATTCGCTGTTGGTCTTCCATTTAACTAGTTTATGACTATCCTTCTTTGAAAATAAAGATTATGCCACTTTGAGTTTTTCAATGTAGAGAAATCTTGGAATTTTATGCCACTTATCGTCCCAAAGCCGTGTTGTCATTTTACCATATGGTTATGTTCGCAAACAGGACTAAGCGGAAGTTTGGCGTTAATTTTACTTTAGTCTTTAACTCATGAATTTTTTTTTTTCCACAATTTCAGAACTTAAAACCACGCTTCTCATTTAATGTTAGATTCCTTAAACCACGCTTCTCATTTAATGTCGGAGTGGGTTTCGCTTAAACATTTCAACTAACGTAACAATGACAATGATATAATCAATATATAAACAACGCCCTAAATTTGTTCAGGATATATTCAATTGCTAAGGAAAAATTGAGAATGTGACATTGGGTGGTTAAAAGCGCATTCAAAAACCTGCTCGAGAGTCGAGTTTACGCGATGCGCTGAGAGCACGCTTGGCGTTGTTACAGTACATTAGTTGAAATGGAAAGTCGCATGAAAATGGATGGTCGCGAAAGGAAATAGAGAAGTGTAGGGGAAAAGAACGGCAATAAACATGTAATTGAGGGGGGCTTGATGGAAAAAAAAAGCGCATTCTATTGGTGGTGAGCTGGCAGCCGACATGTATTGGGGGTGTTGGGTGATTTCTCCCAAGAACCCGGGAAGCCCGAGCGTGTTTTTATTTGTCGCCTCGGCAAGTCCGTCGAGGAACGTGCTGTGTAGGGACAAAAATTAATGTCGAAGGATTCTCGCACGCAAAGACCGTTCGACTGCCCTTTGGCGCGTCTGGTTCAACAAACGACGAATGTACGGTGGCAGTATCCGCTTATGTTATCGTGTTTACTTAACAGATCATAGTTGGCAAATTCGGAAGCAAGGGGCGTCGATTAGAATGAATGATCCATCGCTCTGCTTTTGCGAGGTTCTTAGCAAGTTACAATATGGAGGCATGCGTGAGGTTCACGGCGAATGCCCTTCGCGTGCACTGTTGGCTGAAGACCTAATAAGAAAAAGATCGCAATCCTGATTCAGCGGCGATTTTGAAAGAACGCATTGATGGCATTTCTTGTTTTATTACGAAGATGAGGACAGGGAGCAGGAAGATTCATGACTCCTGCCTTTACCAATGTTCACGTGCAAACGCACTTCATGGGGAAAAAAAAAAACAGTCAGTGGGCGAAAAGCCTCGCATTTACATTTGTGACTTGGGAGAAATTTCTATCAGAAGTTAACAAATCCCTTCTCCTTCAGACTTTCAACAGTCTCCTTCAAGCTCTGGTATATATCGATGTAATCAATCCCCAAGCGGTTCGCTCTCTTCGTGGACACCCAATAGACCGGCGTGTAACGGATGCTGAAATCCCTGGGAAGCAAACAGACAAAAGATGGACAACATGGGAAAAATGAAACGTAGGCTTGGTAACTTATATTAGTCGTGCCTAGTTAACAGCCATCCATCGTACCCTTCTGATTAGGAGGAAGTGGAATTTAGCAGAATAAGAAAAAGTCATATTGACTGAAGGGTGGCTTCACCTTCGAATATATAGAAAATGTGTAACTCCAAAAGTTTCTACCACCAGAAATTGAAGTTATAGAAAATGTGTAAATCAGCAGCACATTTTCGAACCAATGGCCTCTCCCAAGAAAGACTCGTCTACCTACACTCAATAATAGAGAAACCTCGATGCTCTACTGCCCACTACACACATAAAGGGTAAATGATAAAGGTCTAAACTACTTACTTTTCTGGAAGCTGAAGAGAAGGGTAAAGCTTGCGTAAGAACCCCACAATCTCATAGTAGTGTGGAACACACTCAACTAAGCAATATCTTCCGCGGGCTGATGGGACTTCAAATGCCAGTATATGAGCATTTGCAACATCTTTGACATTCACCCATCCACAACATTCATCTGGAAAAGTTGGTGCACCTGAGTTGGAATCACACGCACACCACATTGGAAAGAGAATCCCCAGGTTAGAAGGGATATAACCAAGCTTCAGAGATATTAGGCTGCATGTAACAAGGATGGCTAGGGTATGGTGAAAACACAACCAGAAAACTGGTGGCAATGAAATGGGTGATGGTGTACCTCAATTCAACTAAAACAAGTATAACCACATCGACCACAGCACATACATCATAAGTTTTATATCCTATCTCCTTTCACCAAGAAAAAACTTCAGAAATAATCAAAATCACACAAAAAAACCAAGATGAGGACTTCCCCAAATAGGAGAGATACTGCTGATGCCTCACAACTAAATTGGTAAATCAGTACAATTATATAATCATCGTTTGTCAACAAGCTACAGCAGTAAATATACTTCTTCCCTCCCCTCAAATAGTAACCTCCAACAGATATAACTGAATTGGGATGGTAAAGAAACAAAATAGCAGCGCCAGCTTCCTTGTTTGTTAGGGCAGAGAGCTGTTTGTTAATGCAATCCTGCATGATCTGTGCAATTGAAATACTAAACAACTCTAAAATCTGGAGAACTTTCACGGTTACTGCTGAATTACCATTTATCAAATTTGCGATCGCCACAGCGCCTCTGTTAAGTTTTGGCTGCAAAAGAGGGCCAATCACCATACCTGGGTTGATCGTGACCATGTCAATACCCTTTTCTGTCACAAATTCCCAGGCAGCATTCTCAGCCAAGGTCTTGGAGAGCTCATACCACATCTACATGGGGGCAAAAATGAGAGAGATATAATGCATTCACAACGAAAAAGAAAGTCTCTTCCAAGTTGATGGCATTGATGAAAACCACTGAGATGTAACAAAAAGAAATGGACCAACTCCACCCACCAGCCAGCTGGTTTTGTGTCAATAACTAGAATGTAAAAAGGGAAAGGGTGCTTTAAAAGAAGTGGTTAACAGTGAACGGTTTGATTTCACTCATGTTAATCATCTCAGCACCAGTAGAAAATAACACATGAGACGATGAAATTTAACTGGACAAGATGCCTACGTTATTTTCCCTCAACAAGTCTGGATCAGAAAACCAATCTTCTTTCACCTCAACATCAGGTGTCAGCGGTGTTCCATCATGCTCAGCTGCAGCCATAGATGATGTCAAGACCACACGCTGCACAGAAGGTGTTTTGGAACAGGACTTCAGAACATTAAGAGTTCCCTTCACAGCAGGATCCAATAATTCTGCCTGAAATATGATGACAATTAATTAGCCAAAAGAGAAAAAATAGCAGAAATAATGAGAGACTAAATTGTGTTACTACATGTCTCAGAATCTTTTAGTGCATCCCCAGAACTTGAATTATGAATCCTATTTAAGTTTTTCCCCCTCTCCAATTCAAGGTTTCTCAGCAAGGAACAGCCGGCATTTTGACATCCATAATCTTATAATATGACAAAGAAAAGGGCATGGGATGAGGCAATTGGCTACATATTTGACATAATGAACAGTATTTGGCCCCCCAAAAAAAAAAAAAGTCCAGGGGGAAACTTCCCATTGAAGACCTTTAACATGCTCATTCGGCCTGGATAGACATGCAGTGATTAGCAAAGGCACTCAGGAAATATGACATGTTTTAGTCATGTTAACTGATCACCTAACACACCAGTGCTGAAGAATTTAATCAGTTTCAGAAACATAGTCCACTTATATTGTGGAGACAACTCATCTGTTATTTAGAATTCAAGCTACAATTCCAATCCCTCTGACATCACGAAATTCAGTCTGGTACAGATTCAATAATAGAAGGATCTCCATTGGTTCTGCGTAGTTCAGTCTAGAAGGTTCACCAGTACCAAAAAAATTGACAGAAGTAACACCCTACTATATGATCTATTTTGCTAGAAACATGACAAAGTGAGAGAAATCTATTCATAAACAGGTTTTGTTATTATCACTTAAACTATGTAACGAAGTAAGTGAAAATTTGAATCTTTTAAAGTCTGAGGGAAAACTTAGGTAAGTCCTATGACTCACATTCTCTTATTTACTTGCCTGTAACTTATGAATGTAAAGAAACATAACGAGATAGACAACCAAACTATCATCACAATAAAAGAAGAATACATCAGCGTATACTAGACTAAAGGTATAGAAGTGCATAACCGAAACATAAGCTGGACAACTTAAAATCCTGTGTGGGATTGATCCCAGCCCACTTTCACAAACAATTTGCAAAGCTGTACATTAGAAGGTGGTGAGAGATGTGCTTGATGAGAATATCAGATTCTGCAAATTAAAATGCAGAAGAGTACAGTCACTTCAACTACAGTTTCCAGGCACCCTTCAGTCCCTTTCGTAATCAATGGCAAAGCTAAAGTATAACAAAACTAAACAGGAGTGAACATGTTCATGAACTTGGTTATGGTTAATATTGAATAAATTCCTGTTCTCTCAGGATAAGCATGAAGCATGCTAGTTGGCCTCAATAAAATAAAATGTGGCAAAAAGGGACTAATGAAAAAGGGGAAAAGCTACTCTGCAAGGACTAGTGTATCGATTCTGGAACCAAACCTGTGGATCCCTGACATCATGATAAAAAGGAGAGGCAGTGTGAAAAACGCCTACACAACCCTCAACAATAGGATCAAATGAACCCTCTTCCAGTAGGTTTGCTTTGAACAGTTGAAGTCTCTCTCTCGCTCCATCAAGTGCAAGCAGATGTTCAGTCTTTTCTGGATCATCTGTTGGAGGGACAAGAGCAATCACTGTAAATGAGCAGTTTGGATATAAGGAAAGCTGCAAAATTCAATGAACATAACTCATCCACTAAACTGGAATGGCTCGAGTCAAACAACATCATGCCTCTTCAACAAAAGTTTGAATGAAGGCATTTTCATGAAAATCGAAGATATCTGTTTTTTTTTTCCTCAGAAACTAGATGATTTGGAGCATGGCACTGTTAGAAGATTCCTGAATGTTCTCTTTCATTTGCCTCGCCTATCAATGCAGGAATGAATTCGAGTAACAGCTGCAAGATCGCTCTTAGTATAAACACATACAAGCCATAAAAGATAACCGGTGCACGGCACAACTACTCTGGTTCTGGAAGAATGACCTTGCATTCGGCACGTCCAGGCCAAAAGAAAAAAAAGGTTATATCCAGATTGATTATACCTCTAAGCATCCTCGTCTGGTAATCAGTAACCTCACGAGATGACTCCTCTATACTCCAGAAATGCTCAGAACAGAAGCAGAAGGAAAACCTCTCTACAAGGCACGCCGTCAGAACAAAAGCATCCACACTCGGATAAAACCGCTCAGCTGCTAAAACCTCGATCAACTTCAAAACGATCCAGCCAAAACCGAAACTACTTGGCCACGTTCTCAAACTACAGATCCACGAACTTTCATCTACGACAACAGAATCACAGCAAATCACAGGCGAAACAGAGCACGTTCAACAGCACGAGAGCTCATCACGAAGCAAAATCTGTTATACCTCTAAGCATCCTCGTCTGGTAATCAATAATCTCACGAGATGACTCCTCTATACTCCAGAAATGCTCAGAACAGAAGCAGAAGGAAAACCTCTCTACAAGGCACACCGTCGGAACAAAAGCATCCATACTCAGATAAACCCCGCTCAGCTGCTAAAACCTCGATCAACTTCAAAACGATCCAGCCAAAACCGAAACTACTTGGCCACGTTCTCAAACTACAGATCCACGAACTTTCATCTACGACAACAGAATCACAGCAAATCACAGGCGAAACAGAGCATGTTCAACAGCACGAGAGCTCGTCACGAAGCAAAATCAGTCTATCATGGACAATCAAACGGTCGCTCGCGTCAATCATCACCAAAAGACGGAAACGAGCACGAACGAAAACGGAAAACGAGAGGTGATCGAGAACGGACTCGGATCGCGAACGGAGGCCTTCACGGTGTAGCCGCGCTGCAAGAGGAAGCTTGACGAGCCACGAGGCGATGTAGCCGGACGCTCCGGTGACGCACACGGTCTTCCCGGCACCGACCGCAGCGCTCATTCTCGTCTTCTCCGGTTGTCCTCCTTCGTCGCTTCGAGGAGGAGGAGGAGGAGGAGGAGGTCGCTCTTGCTCTGCAAGTTGGCGCGCAGCCCTGCGTGCTTTTATAGCAGCAGAGCGAGCGACCGCGCGCTTCGATGTCCATTTCAAAAGACGCGGACGCTCGTCGATGCCGACTCAAGCGCAATGCCACGTGGCGCCCTATCCGCCGCTCGGATGTGAAGGGACCCATGGACGCGATGGTATTTCTTACGAGTATTTTATATTCTTAAAGGGGGTTTAAATGTCGGTTTGGCTTACTGTGCAAGTGAAATATAGCTGGTTTCCCACGTGATGCCCCCGTGCATCCACTATAGTTTCTAGAACTTTCCACCTATTCTTTCATAAATTTTTAGCATTGCTCTTACGAAATCTCATATAATATTAGAGGAAGTCCCGAATTTGAGTTTTTCTAGACCCCTATTTATCCTCCTAATTTAGATTTTTTTTCTTATTTATAGTTTAGGCTTTTTGATAAGAAAATCCTTTGAGAGAGAGAGACGCGGGCGTGTTTTGGATGTGTGGCATCTTACAATTTCTATGATGGTAACTCTTTATAACAATTTCTAGAAAACCGTTATAAAAGAATGCATTATTAAAGGAGAAATAATTTGGCAACATACTTTAACTTATTGTGAGAATGATAGTCTGTTTTGGATTACAAAAACCAAATAACAAATAATTATAAATTATTGTATGGTTCATTTTTTGAAGAATTTGTGATTCACAACAAATTTTTATTCTCACATTAATCCAAAAATTATTATGCTATCAAAAATAGACCCCTTGGAAGAAGAAGATTTAATCCTAATTTTTGGGCCTCTTTTTGTAATTTGGGCTTTTTAAGACTTTTTAAGACTAAGGCCCTGTTTGGTAACCCTCCAAACAGGGCCAAATTCTGATTCTTTGTTCCTGGAATCAGTTTAAGCCTAGAATCGCGTTTGGTAAAATTTTTGTTAAAGGAGCAGTTGAGAATAGAATCGAGAACAAAAAAAAAAAATTGATTCTTATTCCGAGAACGAATTTAAGAATCAAAATCAAGAACCCTCCTTCTTCCCTTCGGCCATCTCGCGATCGCCGTCCACCACCGCCCGCCACTATCCGTCGCCGCCGTCACCGCCGTCCGCCGTCGTCCACCGTTCACCGCCGTCGATCCGACAAGCTCACCGGAGGCAAGCCCCACCACCGGTGAGCTCGTCGGGAGGCTTGCCTCGCCACCGGCAAGGCTCGACCTCCCTGGCCACCGGTGAAGCTCGGCCTCGGCCACCCCCGGGCCGAGGCCCGCTGGCAACCTCGTGAGGCTCGGCCCGCCGGGTGGCGAGGGGGCAAGCCTCGCCCGCGCCGGCGAGGCGAGGCTTGGCCACGGCGGGGCGGCGAGCTCGCCTAGTTGCCGGCGAGGCTCGTCGACTGGCCACGGGTCGGCGGCGACCGGCCACAAGAAAGAAGAAGAAGATGGGAAAAAGGAAAAAAGAAAAGAAAAAATGAAAAAAAGGAAAAAGAAAAGAAAAAAAGTAAAAAAGTAAAAAAATTATTTAAAAATTTTAAAAAATTGATTTGGAATAGAATTAATGAGCATGGTACCAAACACAATTCTATTCCAGAATTAGAAATTTTGGATAGTTACCAAACGGCTTAAAATGCTTAGAATCAGTTCCCGGGAACAAAATAAAAAAGAATCGGCCCGATCGAATTTACTCCAGGAAACGAGAATCGTTACTAAACGCGCCCTAACTTACCGAGCAATAATTTGGGTCCAGGTCATATTATGGTTTAGTGATTTGGAGCCTAAACCTAAGTGAGGTTAAAATTAATCAATTAAACAACTTTTGCATGTGATGACTACACTATAAATCATTTTTAATTGGGTGGATTTTTTTTTTTTCATACTAACATTTCATTCATTTTTAAATAAATACTGTAAGGATATAATGCAGTTCAATTGCAAATCAAGACAAATCTTAAATGGCTTTAAAACAAAACAAGTTCTAGATAACAAGATAAATTATTAGAACAAGATTGGGGGTTATATGCTCAAAGAGCAGATTTGTGACTCTGCAAACTAAAATAGGTGTTCGATCACAGAATCCATCTTCAATAATGAGCATGCATTGAAGTCTCCATCTATTATCACAGTTTTGTCTTTTGGGTGTCTTTTGTGCATGTAGGTTGGGTACACCCAACACCATTGTAGTTCAAAGTAAAGAGGTTGAATAAGTACAAATTTGACGCTTGTGAAAGCGAAACCTTCATAAAACTCTTCCAATCCCTTTTAAAATTAGATTTGTACACTAGTGACATCCAAGGGAAACAAAACCCCAAAATCATACACAAAAACAACTCCAAATTTAGATTAGATCAGGATAGAAACCACCCTCGAAAGAGAAAAGCTCCCCAAACAAGAGGACAGCAAAAAAAAGAAGAAGAAAACTGAGAACTGAATCAGTCAAGGATAAAGGGAGACTGAAAAAGAAAGCTATGAATCCACCCAATTAATTATCGTAATTAATTGGGCGAATTCACCCCAACAAGAAAATGAAGAATTGCAATTGAGGTGTTGAAGCTTTAGGATGCTTTCGTGCCTTAAAATTTACTAAACATCTCATTAATATCGAAGCGCTAAAATTGCATATAATGCTGCAATCGAGCTATATCTAGTATAGATCTATTTGCAAAATCTCGGATATATTGATCCAAATAGGATATGGGTATATATATGCGATTTGCATCTTGTTCTTTTTGGTCGGTGTTGGTCAGTGTATGAAAAAGAAAATCCCAAAGGCTAGTTTGATACTCGAAGATTGATTTGTATTATGTTAAACTCAAATGGCTACGAAAATTCGCCAATGATTGACGGGAATTCACTAGATAAATACCAGATCAAGAAGGAGAAGATGGTTGTTAGGTTGGTAAACCGTTATCATTCTTTTGGATTCAAATACTTAGTTATAGTACACACACACACACACACACACACACACACACACACATATATATATGGGTGATGATTTTTGCCCGTCTATTTTATTATTTGATCCGTTTGTCTTTCGCGGCACCAACGATGGAGAATAATGATCAGAGCCACAACCGTGATCGGGATGATCAAGGTCAACGGAAAGTCGGTGTCGACCCGTGCACGCCGTCTTCGAGCCAAGAATTAGCGGTGGCGGCGGTGGCGCCGCCATCCAAGGCCGAGTTCCCTCTCGAGAATTCACCCGGGTTGAGGTTCATCCCCACCGACGAGGAGCTCATTCTCTATTACTTGAAGCCCAAAGTTGCGGGCGATCCGATTCCGGCCAGCAACTTCTTCGCCGACGTCGATCTCTACAAGTTCGACCCCAGAACGCTCATCGGTAAGCACATCATAAAGGTGGCCGCCGTGTAGTCTCGGGCTCCGTTCGGTTTGTGATGAATGTGCACGCATGCTTCAAGATGCGATTTCTCGCTCGGTCGTTCCTCATTTTGAATTTCTTGGCTTTCGTCGAGCCTGTTTGGTTTTCTCTTTCTCGACTTTCTTGGCTTTTCTTGAATTGCGCGGTAAATTCTTGTTTGAATTCGTCCCGGTGCAAGCTCGTGCTTCCGCCAGAAACAATGTAGAAATGCAGAGGAAATTACCCTGACGCGATTCGTTCTGCGATTCTCCAGAGAACCGGATGGGAGCGGGCATAGATGGGGACGAGTGGTACTTCTTCACTCTGAGGGACAGGAAGTATCGGAACGGGTCGCGGTGGAACCGGTGCACGCCCAGCGGGGTTTGGAAGTCGTCCCGGAAGGGAAGCGTCATCCTGGCGGAGAACAGAACAATCGGATACAAGACGTCATTGGCCTTTGTGGGAAATGACTCGAAAAGACGAAGAGACGGGACGGATTTGAATATGCACGAGTATAAATTGGAGGAGGACAAGAAGGGGGACCGCACCAGCATAGACGGGAAGAAGGTAGTGAAGGACAAGAGGGTTTCAATTCTTTCGTTCACGTTTACATTTTAGTTTTCCTTGCCCGCTTGGCATGGATTGACATCTTTGTAATGCTCATTGTGGCAGTTGGATGAGTGGGTTCTGTGCAAGGTTTATACGCCCAGGCGTGCAAAGCAATCGAAGAATCAAAGCCGGAAAAAGGCTATTAGTCATCTTCAATCCGCGCCCAATCACAAGGTCAACACGAGCCAACAAGTCGACGCGGTCCACAATCATCAACCGCTTCAGAGTTCTCAGATCAGTGCGCCCAATCACGAGCTCAACACGAGCCAGCAAGTCGACGCGGTCAACAATCTTGGACTGCATCAGGGTTCTCGGATCAGTGTGCATCTGCACGTTCCACGGGTGGTCCCACAAGTCGACACGGTCAATAATGGACTGCATTCAGGGCTCTCGGCAATGGGCTCCTCCTGCATCTGCACGTTCCACGGGTGGTCCCACAGGCCACGAGTCTCGGGCCTCCTATTCGGCAGCTCACTGGCAATCCTCCTCCTGCATCGCATCCGAGCGGAAGCTCTTCCTTTCTGGTGTATAACTTGGACGATTTCATCGGCACCAACCCATATCATCCGTCGCCGCATCATAGGTGATCACTATGCAAGCAAACTCTTATGATATACATTGATTGTCGGATGATTAATTCACTCGTGATTTTGATAATCCAGTTTTCTTATCATCTTGCTTGTAGAATTTTTTGGACGGACCCAAAATATGCTCCTCAAGTGTCGGAAAATAAAACATGAAGGAAACTCAACTTTGGAAATTGTGAAAAAAATCAACGTACTGAGGATCGATAGTTCTATATTTGATGATAGACGATGCTTGGAACGAACTCTAAGATGAAAATTGGGGAAGCGTAGGGAAAGGAACGACAATAAGCATGTAATTGAGGGGAACTCAAAAGCTGGACAACTTGAAATCCTGTGTAGAAGGTGGTGAAAGGTGTGCTCGATGAGAATACCGGATTACGCAAAAAAAAAATGTAGAAGAGTACAGTCACTTCAACTACAGTTTCCAGGTGCCCTTGATTCCCTTTAGTAATCCAAAGGCAAAGCTAAAGTTTAACAAAACTAAACAGGAGGGACCATGTTAATGAACTTGGCCACGGCTAATTTGAATAAATTCCTACTCTCTCAGAATAAGCATGAAGCATGCTAGTTGGCCTCAATACAATAAATTTGGTAAAAAAGGGCTAATAGAAAAGGGGAAAAACTACTCTGCATGGAGCCATGGACTAGTGTATCAATTCTGCGGATCCCTGACATCATGATAAAAGGGCGAGGCAGCGTGAAAATTGCCTGCACAACCCTCAGCAATAGGATCAAATGTACCTTCTTCCAGCAGGTTTGCTTTGAACAGTTGAAGTTTATCTTTCGCTCCATCAAGTGCAAGCAGATGTTCAGTCTTTTCTGGATCATCTGTTGGAGAGACAAGAACGATCACTCCAAATGAGGAGTTTGGATATAAGGAAAGCTGCAATATTCAATGACCATAACTCAACCAATAAACCAGAACGGCTCGAGTCAAACAACATCATGGCTCTGTTATTGAGATTTGAAAACCTCATGTAACAATACCGAGAAAACAAACCCAAGATCTTGAAACTTTTTAGAAGATTCCTGAATGTTCTCTTCCATTCGCCTTGCCTACCAATGCAGGAATGAGTTCGAGTAACAGCTGCAATATTACTCTTAAATATAAACAAAGACAAGCCATAAAAGATGACCAGCGTACCGCACAAATCTCAACCTCATTGAGGAATGTCTTCGGAGCTGGCAAAACAATGCAAACTCAGAAACAGAACAACTACTCCGGTTCTGGAAGAATATAACCTCGCATTCGGCATGTCCAATCCAAAGGAAAAAGGTTTATCCAGATTGATTATTCCTCTCACCGTCCTCATCTGGTAACCAATAATCTCACGAGAGGACTTCTCTATAGTCCAGCAATGCCCGGAAAAGAAGCAGAAGAGAACCTTTCTACAAGGCCCACTTGTCGGAACAAAAGCATCCACAATCGGATAAACCCCGCTCAGCTGCTAAAACCTCGATCAACTTCAGATGCATGAACTTCCATCTACGACGGCAGAGTCTCCTCCGATTCTCCTTCTTCTTCTTCTTCTTCTTCGCTTCGACGAGGAGGGGGAGGAGGTTGCTCTTGCTCTGCAGTTGGCGCGCAGCCCCGAGTACTCTTATAGCAGCAGAACGAGCGCGCGCGATGTCCATTTCAAAAGACACGGACGCTCGTCGACGCCAACCCAAGCGCCATGCCACGTGGCGCCCTGTCGGCCGTCCGGATGTGAAGGTACCCCACGAACGCGAAGGTATTTCTTACAAGTATTGTATATTCTTAAAGGGGATTAATTGTTGGTTTGGCTTACGGTATACGTGAAAATTTTAGTTGGTTTCCCACGTAATTATTTCCTAAATTTTTAGAATTGCTCTCACAAGATCTCATCTAATATTACAGGAACTCTCATATCTGAATCTTTCTAAAATCCGATTTGCCTTCTTAATTGACGTAGTTTCATGTTTATTGTTTAAATTAGAATCCAGAAATTTGACATTTTCTGATAAGAAATGACTAATATAGTGCAAGATGCTTTCTATGAGAGATGCAAGTTATGTTTTGGATGTGTGGCATCTTGCACTTATGATGATGGTAGCTGTTTATGATAATTACTAGAGAACCATCATAAAAATAGGCGTTATTAAAATTACACACAACACTTTTAATAGATACTATCCAAAAACATAAGAAGATTTAATCCTTATTTTCGGGCTTCTATATACTGTAATTTGGGCTTTTTAAGACTATTAGCAAGCAATAATTTGGGTCCAGTTCATAATTTAGTTTAGTGATTCGGAACCTAAACCCAAGTGAGGTTAAAATTAATCAATTAAACAACTTTTGCATGTAATGACTGTACTATAAACCATTTTAATTGGGCAAATTTTCTGGTCAAAATAACATTTTATTATTATTATTTTTTGGCATCAAGGATCTGGCCTGGCATAACCTTGCGGGTGCTCACGACCTCTGAGGGCCCAACAGGCCCAACGACGACCACCGACTATACATGGAGGGGAGTTGGCCCAGAAACCCACCACCAAGGCTCCCCTTTAGGGTGCGTTTGGGAAGACTTTTGGGAAAAGTCTTGAAAAAATGTAAATGCGCTTTGAGTTAAAAGGATGTTTTTCAAAATGAAAGTGTGTTTGGTAAATTTATTTGTGAAAGTCATTGTGAAATATCCTTATGCAAAATAGTGTTTGGGTAAATTAAATTTGTAAAATGCTTTTATTATTAAAAAAAAAAAATAAGGAACGTTGGCCAGCCAAGGCTTCGCCGGTTACCGCCGGCCAAGGGCTTCACTGGTCACCGCCGGCCAAGGGTAGGTGATCCGGCGAGCCGCGGAGGTTGCCGGCGATCCATCTGGTAGCGCGCGAAGGTCGAAGGCCGGCGACCACATCTGGTCGCGACCAGATCTGCAACCAGATGGGTCGCGACCTTCGCGGAGGTCGCCTGAAGCATGGCCGGCGACGCAGATCTGGTCGCTACCAGATCTGCATCGCGACCTCCGCGAAGGTCGCGGTCGGCGACCCATTTGGTTGCAGCGCGGAAGGTCGCGACCTCCACGGAGGTCGCTTGAAGCACGGCCGGTGACGCAGATCTGGTCGGTACCAGATTTGCGTCACAACCTCCGCGAAGGTCGTCTGAAGGTCGCGATCGGCGACCCATCTGGTCGCAGCGCGAAGGTCGCAGCTGGTGACTAGATCTGCGACCAAATGGGTCGCGGTCGCGACCTCCGCGGCGACCTCTTGAGCGGGGTCTTGCTTTCAAGCGTCGAAGGGTCACGCGGCGGCGGCGAAGGTCGTGGCACGGCAGGTCAGCGTGGCGGGCGCGACGGTCGCCGGCGACTGCGTGCCCTTCGTCGGTAACCGCCCACGAAGAAGAAAGAAGAAGAAGAAGAACAGTCAGGACAAAAAGGGAAAAACGAAAAGTCAACAAGGACAATTTGGGAAGATTTTTTTTAAAAAAGTTTAGCTCTCAGCATACCGAGAAGGCTGAAAGCCCAAGGCAGCCCCCACCCACCTGCCTTGGGCTTTCAGCCTTGGGAAGGCTTGGGGAAAGAGATACAATGTAGTTTAGCTGCAAATTAAGATAAATCCTAGATGGCTTCAAAACAAAACAAATTCCATATAACAACGTTGATTATCACTTTAAACCAAAATTCACAGCTGATTATGGAATCCATCTTCAATAATGAGTGTACACTGAGATGTACATCTATTACTACCTAGGTAGCACGGACACGTTCAAAAGGCCTCCGTGTCGTGTCGGACACCCCGCCACGCTCGGACACGTTCGGACACGCTCGGATACGCGGTCAACGCGTGGTCAACTTTTTTCGACACGCGCGTCGGAGCGTGTCCGGATGGCGGATCTGCAGGTGCGAAGGAAGAAGGTGATGGAGGGT
Organism: Eucalyptus grandis; assembly: GCF_016545825.1. Taxonomy (NCBI): domain Eukaryota; kingdom Viridiplantae; phylum Streptophyta; class Magnoliopsida; order Myrtales; family Myrtaceae; genus Eucalyptus; species Eucalyptus grandis. The sequence continues at coordinate 54,987,970 of NC_052613.1, read as the reverse complement.
GGAGGCAAGGGTGAGGGAGCCGTCGCTCACGCGAGGGAGGGCTGCGACCACCGACTGCAACGCCGGAGAAGGCTGCGACTGCCGACTGCGCCGAGAAGCCTTCTTGATCGTCTTGGTCGGTTGCGACCGCCGACTGCAACGCCGAGATGAAAAACCGCAACACCGCGATGGAGGGCTGGACGCGAGGCTTCGACGGCAAAGGGAAGAACGGAGGCGAGGCAGCGGCGAGAGAGGTGGAGACGTCAAACCGAGCAAAGGAGAGGAAAAATATGGTGATTGCTAGGGTTTTTGCCCTTTGGGCTGTTTTTAGGGAGAAGAGAAAGGAGAGAGACGAGGCGTCGACGGCTTCTGGGGAAAAGAAAATCTCGTGCAGGGGAAGCGACAGGCGCAGGTGCAGGGGAAGTGACACGCGCAGGGGTGGGTGAGGGTGGGGGAAGAAAACGTATGCTGAAATAAATGGGTGGGACCCATTTAAATCCTAAAAGAAGTATGAAACATTAAATAACTTTTTTTTTTTTTTGGACAATAACATTAAATAACTTTATTAATACATGATAAGGCTAAAAAATAAATGAATAGACAGGTTAAAAAGTTATTTCAAAAATAAAAGCATTAGATATTAAATAATGATAAATTTAGATAATCATAGAAAAATATAAATTTATTTTGACTCTAATCTTTCGTTAGTTAATTATTTCATCGATAACTTTTGTTAAAGTAAAAAAAATGTCTTTTCAATTTTTTATGAATAAATTTATTAATGTTATTAGTATAGATTTATTATATAAATATAATAATTAATCATGTATATATAAAAATATTTATTTAATATTTAACGTGTCGTAACGTGTCGGAATTCTCTACTTTTTGAGAAATGACGTGTCGCATGTCGTGTCGCGTGTCGCGTGTCGCGTGTCGATGCTACCTAGATTACTACAGTTTTGCCTTTTGACAGTGCACATCTAGTTTTGGTGTCCTTGATACCATCGCCGTTCGAGTAAAAGGTCGAATGAGCAGAGATTCAATGCCTGTGAAAATGTGAAAATGAAACCTTCACAAAACTTCTTCAATCCCCTTCGAAACTAGACTCGTACGCCAAGGAAACCTGAGGGAAGCAAAATCCCAAAATTATACATGCAAATAACCCCAAGGCTAGACTAGATTGGAATAAAAACCTCCCCAAAATATGAGAGAGAAGCTTTTAGGTCTAGACTAGATCAGAAAAGAAAACCTCTCCAAACAAGAGGAAAGCAAAAAATTAATTATAATAATAATAATAATAATAATAATAATAAAAATAACAACAAGAGAACCAAATAGCAAAAAAAATAAAATAAAATGGAGGTTGAAGAAGAAAACTATGTAAAAAAAATGAGAGGAAGAGGAGAGAACTAGGAAGGAGTTAATTATCCATTGTGACCATTTGGGTAAATTCATGCCGGCAAGATGCATGAAGAATTGCAATTGAAATGTTCAAGCTTTAAGATACTTCCATGCCTCAAAATTTACCGGACATTTCACTAATCTCAAAGGGAAATAGTTGTATATAATGCTACAATCTATCGAATATCTTTATAGATCTATTTGCGAAATTGCGGACGTATCAGTCCAAATAGGATAATGGGTTAATAAATAAATAAATATGTATGTATGTATTAGAGCAGTTGGCATCTTGTTTTTTTGGTCGGTGAACAAAAAAAAAAAAAAAAACCCAGAAGGGCTAGTTTGATACTTAAGGACTGCTTTGTATTATGTTAAACGCAAACGGCTACGAAAATTCGCCCAATAGTTGACGGGGATTTATTAAATGAATACGAGATCAAGAAGGAGAAGATGGTTGTTAGGTTGGTAAACCGTTAATCATCCTGAACGAATAAAGCCGCAACCAACCGAATGTCGACTCAAAGGATCTGTTATTTTGGATTCATATATATTGGCCTATCTATTTTATTATTTGATCCATTTGTATTTCGCGGCACCAACGATGGAGAAGAACGATCAGAGCCACAACCGTGATCGGGATGATCAGCTAAAAGGAATGCATGTGGACGGTAAACTGAAAGTCGCATGCACGCCGTCTTCGAGCCGAGAGTTAGTGGCGCCGCCATGGCCATCGTCCGTGGCCGTGGCCGAGTTCCCTTTCAAGATTCCAATCGGGTTCACATTCGTCCCCACTGACCAGGAGCTCATTATCCATTACTTGAAGCCCAAAGTCACGGGTGATCCGATTCCGGTCAGTGACATCTTCGCCGACGTCGATCTCTACAAGTTCGACCCCAGAACGCTCATCGGTACGTACATTGTATGCGCGACCGCCATATAGTCTCGGGCTCCGTTCAGTTTGTTATGTACGTGCATGCATGCTTGAAGATGCGATTTCTCGCTCGGTCGTTCTTCGTTTTGAATTTCTTGGCTTTCGTCGAGCCTGTTTGATCTTCTCTTTCTTGGACTTTCTTGGCGTTTCTTGAATTGCGCGGTGAATTCTTGTGTGGATTCGTCTCGGTGCAAGCTCGCGCTTCCGTGACAGCGCAATCGCTCATTTATGTTCACGAGGAACCATCATGTGCAAATGCACAAGAAATTACCGTGATGCAACTCCTTCTGCGATTCTCCAGAGAACCGCAAGGGAGCGGGCATAGACGAGGACGAGTGGTACTTCTTCACTCCGAGGGACAGGAAGTATCAGTGCGGGTCGCGGCCGAATCGCTGCTCGCCCGGTGGGTTTTGGAGGGTGACCAGGAAGGAAAGCGTTGTCCGGATGGAGAATAAAACGATCGGATACAAGAACTCGTTGGCCTTCTATCGAGGAGACTCGAAAAGACAAGGCGACCGGACAGCCTTGAATATGCACGAGTATAGATTGAAGGAGGACGAGAAGAGGGACCGCCCCAGTATAGGCGGGAAGAAAGGAGTGAAGGACAAGAGGGTTTGAATTCTTTCGTTCATGTTTACATTTTAATTTTCCTTGCCATTACGCTTATAGCGTGGATTGATGTCTTTGAGGATGTGCATTGTGGCAGTTGGATGAGTGGGTTCTGTGCAAGGTCTACACGCCCAGGCATGCAAAGCACCCGAAGAACGGCCAGAAGTCTGACGTTCCACCCAAGAAGAGGAACGAACAGAACCTTGATCAGCCAGACGGCCACAACGCCCCGACGACCACTGGCAAAAAATCTGATCATCCATTGAAGAAGAGGAACGGACAGAACCTTGATCAGCCAAACGGGGGTGGCCACAATGCCGCATTGACCGCTGGCAAGAAATCCGTTCTTCCAACGAAGAAGAGGAGCAAACAGAAACTTGGTCAGTCAGATGGCATCGGCCACAATGCCCCATCGACCGCCGGCCAAAAATCTGAGGTTCCACTGAAGAAGAGGAACGAACAGAACCTTGATAAGCCAGACCGTGACGGCGACAATGCCTCAACGACCGCCAGCAAGAAATCTGCAAGTTTGACGTGTGGTCCCGCAGGCCGCAAGTCTCAGGCCTCCTATTCGGCAGCTCACCAGCAATTCTCCTCCTGAATCGCATCCAAGCGGAAGCTCTTCCTTTCCGGTGCAATCCACGCGTCGAAATCCTCTTCCAGGGCTAGTGCATTACTTGGACAATTTCATCAACACCAACCCATATCATCCGTCACCGCATCATAGGTGATTACTATGCAAGTGAGCTCTTATGATATACATTGACTGTAGGATGATTAATTCACTTATGTGATTTTGATCATCTGTTTTCTCACTATTATGGTCGTAGACTTTTTTTGGACGGATACCCAACATATGCTCCTCGAATGTCGAAAAATAAACCGTGATGAAACTCAACTTTGGAAATCGTGACAATTTTTATATATTGAGGATCAATAGTTCTATATTTGATGATAGATGGTGCTTGGAACGAACTCTAAGGCCCCGTTTGTTTGTGTTTTTAAACACTTTTTCGTTTTTTTTTGTTCCTGGGAACAAAAAGTTAAACAAAGTTAAAACACAAATTTTGTGTTTCTTGTTTCAAACACTTTTAAGAAACACTTATTTTTTTTTCTTTTTCTCTTATTTTCTTGTTCTTTTTCTTTTGGCCGGTCGCCGGCCCGCCATGGCCGGCGACCACGACAAGGGCCTGGGCCTCGCCTGCACCACGGCGAGGCCGAGGCTCGCCGTAGCTGGGCGAGGGTCGGCCTCGCGCCGGCCTGGGCGACCTCGATCTCGCCCAGATCCGACGAGGCCGACCTCGCCCGCCGGCCGGCGAGCCTCGGCCTCGCTTGGCGGTGGCCCGGCGAGGCCGCGCTCGCCGGCCGCTGGGCGAGCTCGGCCTCGCCGGATCAAGGCGAGGCCGACTCGCGCCGGCCCGGGCGAGCTCGATCTCGCCCAGATCCGGCGAGGCCGAGCTCGCCCAGCCGCCGGCGAGCCTCGGCCTCGCCGGATCTGGGGGCGAGTCTGGGCGCCGCCGGGCGGTGGCCCGCGAGGGCGCGCCGCCGCCGGGCAAGCTCGGCCTCACGGATCAAGGCGAGGCCGACCCTCGCCGGCCGGCGACCGGCCAAAAGAAGAAAAAAAAAAAATGAAAAAAAAAAAAAAAAGAAAAAATAGAAAAAATAAAAGAAATAAAAAAATTATCCAAATTTACCAAACATGTTTCGTTTATTTTTTATTCCTAACAAGTTTTTATCAAACGCGTTGTTTTGTTCAAAAATTGTTCCCGGAATGTAAACACTTTTTTCTATTTCTCGTTCCCTGGAACAATTTTTAAACAGAAACGCAAACAAACACACCCTAAACATGTTTGATGTCGACCTTGGCTAGTCCGTTGGGGAACTGCCATGCAGGGACAAAAAATAACAAAAAAGAAAAATGAAAAATGAAAAGAGGATTCTCGTACTCGAAGACCGTTCGACTGCACTTGGCAATATTACAATCAAGTGACCTTTTGTTCTGTCGTGTTGCCAGATTACAGTTGGCCAATCCTGCTGTCACTGTGCTTTTTACGAGGTTACATTGCCTCTAGAGCTGATTATTATGTTGACTATTCAAGGGGATAAATTTCGAAGTTTTAATGAGTTATCGTGCGGAGGATGGCGTGTATTTCGCGAAGGTGAAAAGCCTCCCACTTACATTTCTGACTCGGCAAAATTTTCTGCCAGAATTTAACAAATCCCTTCTCCTTCAGGCTTTCAACAGTTTCCTTCGGACTCCGCTCCAGAGGAACGTAGTCGATCCCCAAGCTTTTCACTTTCTCCATGGACACCCAGTAGACCGGCGTGTAAGGCTCGCCATCGTAGCGTGGAATACACTCAGCAATATCTTCCGCGGGCTGATGGGACTTCAAATGCCGGTGTATGAGCATTTGCAACGTCTTTGACATCCACCCATCCACAACTTTCATCTGGAAATGTTGGTGCACCTGAGTTGGAATCACGCGCACACCACATTGGAAAAGTCAATGCAGTCATGCACGATCCATCCAGTGGAAACACAAAACAATTCTAGAATCTGGAGAGCTTTCACGGTTACTGCTGAATTACCATTTATCAAATTTGCGATCGCTGCAGCACTTATGTTGAATGTTGCTGAATTACCCTCTTCTTTCACAAATTCCCAGGCAGCTTCCTCAGTCAAAGTCTTGTAAAGCTCATACTCATACCACATCTACATGGGGTTGAAAATGAGAGGAAGAGATCATGCATTCACGACCAAAAAGAAAGCCACTTCCAAGTTGATGGCATTATGGAAACCACTGAGATGTACAAAATGAAATGGACCAACTCCTCCACCAACTGGCCAACTCGTTTCGTGTCAATAACCGGAAATGTAAAACGGGAAGGAGCACTTTCAAAGGAGTGGTTAACAGTGAACGGTTAGATCTAACTCATGTTGATCATCTCAGCACCAGTAGAAAATAAAACAGGAGACGATGAAATTTAGCTGACAAGATGCGTACGTTATTTTCCCTCAACAAGTCAGAGTGACAAAACCAATCTTCATCCACCTCAACATCAGGCGTCCTCAGTATTCCATCATCCTCAACTGCAGCCATAGATAATGTCAAGACCACACGCTGCACAGAAGGTGTTTTGGAACACGACCTCAAAACATTAAGAGTTCCCCCCTTCGCAGCAGGATCCAGTAATTCTGCCTGAAATATGATGACAATTAATTAGCCAAAAGAGAATAAAAAAAAAAATAGCACAAATAACAAGAGACCAGATTGTGTTACATGATGTCTAAGAACTTTTTAGTGCATCCCAAGAACATGGATTATGAATCCTACTTAAGTTTTTTCTTCTCGCCAATTCAAGGTTTCTCAGCGAGGAACAGCCAACATTTTGACATCCATAATCTTATAATATGACAAAGAGAAGGGCATGGGATGACGCAATCGGCTTCATATTTGACTCAATGAACAGTATTTGGCCCAAAAAACGAATCTAGGGGGAAACTTCCCATTGAAGACCTTTAGCATGCTCATTCGGCCTGGATAGACAAGCAGTAATAAGCAAAGGCACTCAGGATATGACGTGTTTTAGTCATGTAACTGATTACCTAACACATCATGTAAATAAGAAATAAGGTGCTGAAGAATTTCATCAGTATCAGAAACACAGTCCACTTATATCGTGGAGACACCTCATCAGTATATTTGAATTCAAGCCACGACTCAACTCCATCTAACTTCACTAACTTCAATCTGGTACAGACTCAATAATAGAAGGATCTCCATTGGTTCTGCATCGTTCTTGTAGTAGAACTATTAGGAAGTAACATTATAAGTAGGCCAAGTATGTAGGAGGTCCCCGTATAAATGACTGTTCTCTCCCAATAACCAAAAAATTGACAAAAGTGAACATGCTACTATATGATTTATTTCTCTAGAAACATGACAAAGTCGAGAGAAATCCATTCATAAACAGGTTTTGTTATCATCAATTATCAAGTAAACTATGTAACGAAATAAATGAAAGTCTGAGGGAAAACTTAGGTAAGTCCTACGACTCACATTCTCTTAATTCCTTGCCTGTAACTTATGAATGTAAAGAAACATAACGAGATAGACAACAAAACTATCATTGCAATAAAAGAAGAATACATCAGCGAATGCTAAACTAAAGGTATAGAAGCACATGACCGAAACATAAGCTGGACAACTTAAAATCCTTTGTAGAATTGATCCCAACCCACTTTCACAAACAATTTGCAAAGCTGTACATTAGAAGGTGGCGAGAGATGTGCTTGATGAGAATATCAGATCCTGCAAATTAAAAAGCAGAAGAGTACAGTCACTTCAACTACAGTTTCCAGGCACCCTTCATTCCCTTTCGTAATCATAAGGCAATGCTGAGTATAACAAAACTAAACAGGAGTGACCATGTTAACGAAATTTTTCATGGTTAATATTGAATAGATTCCTACTCTCTCAGGATAAGCATAGTTGGCCTCAATAAAATAAAATGTGGCAAAAAAGGACTAAAATGCGGAAAAACTACTCTGCAAGGACTAGCGTATGAATTCTGGAACCAAACCTGCGGATCCTTGACATCATGATAAAAGGGAGAGGCAGTGTGAAAAACGCCTGCACAACCCTCAACAACAGGATCAAATGAACCCTCTTCCAGCAGGTTTGCTTTGAACAGTTGAAGTCTCTCCTTTGCTCCATCAGGTGCAAGCAGATGTTCAGTCTTTTTTGGATCATCAGTTGGGGAGACGAGCAATCGCTGTAAATGAGCTGTTTGGATATAAGGAAAGCCACAAAATTCAATGAACATAACTCGTCCACTAAACTGGAAGGGCTTGAGTCAAACAACATCATGTCTCTTCCCCAGTAACTAAATGATTTGGAGCATGGTACTGTTATTGAAATTTGAAAACCTCATATAACCAAACCGAGAGAACAAAAACCCAAGATCTTGAAACTTTTTAGAAGATTCCTCAATGTTCTCTTTCATTTGCCTCACCTGCCGATGCAGGAACGAGTTCGAGTAACAGCAGCAAGATCACTCTTCATATGAACAAATACAAGCCATAAAAGACAACCAGAGCACCACACGTCACAACCTCATTGATGAATGTCTTCGGAGCTGGCAAAACAATCCTAACTAATGCATTTGGCTTGAGCATGCCAAAAGAAAAAAGGATTATCCAGATTGATTTTACCTCTAACCATACTCATCTGGTAATCAATAATCTCACGAGATGACTCCTCTATACTCAAGACATGCTCGGAAAAGAAGAGAAGCAGAAGGAGAACCTCTCTGCAAGGCCCACCGTCGGGACAAAAAGCATCCACTATTGGATAAACCCCGCTCAGCTGCTAAAACCTCGAGCGACTTCAGAACAATCCATCCAAAACCGAAACTACTCGGCCACGGTCTCAAACTACAGATTTACGAACTTTCATCTACGACAACAGAGTTGCACGAAATGACGAGAAACAGATCGTGTTCAACAACACGAGAGCTCATCACAAAGCAAAATCAGTCGATCACGGACAATCGAACGGTCGCTCGCGTCAATCATCACCAAAAGAAACGGACGCGAACGGAAACGGAAACGGAAACGAGAGGGGATCGAGAACGGACTCGGATGGCGAACGGAGGCCTTGACGGTGTACCGACACTGCAGGAGGAGCTTCACGAGCCACGAAGCGATGCAGCCGGACGCTCCGGTGACGCACACGGTCTTCTCGGCACCGACCGCCGCGCTCATTCTCGTCTTCTCCGATCACTCTTCTTCGTCCTTCTTCTTCTTCTTCGCTTCGAGGAGGAGGAGGAGGAGGAGGAGGAGGGGGAGGTTACTCTTGCTCAGGATTTGGCGCGCTGCCCTGAGCAATTGCAGCGGAGCGGCCGAGCGAGCGAGCGCGCGCTTCGATGCCCATTTCAAAAAGACGCGGACGCTCGTCGGAGAACGCCGACCCGGGCGCAATGCCACGTGGCGTCGTATCCGCCGTTCGGATGCGTAAGGGACACTCGGAGGCAAAGGTGTTTTTCACAAGTATTTTATATTCTCGAAGGGGATTTAATTGTCAGTATATGACGGTTTGGCTTATGGGATAAATAGAATTGGTTTCCCACATAATCCCCCGCGCATCAACCAAGTTTCCTGAAGGACGAGAAGATAATTTCCGAGTATTGATTTACATTTTCATTCCTTTCCATAATCTTAATCTAATAATTCAATCATTTAGAAAAATCGACAATAGCCTGAGTAAATCTCATACAATTCTTAAGTAAAAAGTGTCAAGTTTGAATTTTTCAAATTCTTATTAGCTAATAAAGACAATTTTTATGATTTTTTAAATATTTCTATTTTCAATCTAGCCTGAGTAAATCTTACAATTCTTTCCATCGGTCTCTAGGCCCATCGACGACTAGCAACCAGCTATAGGAGAGGGCTGGTGAGGTTGAGCCTTGCCCTATCCCGACAAGAATCAAGACAAAAAAAAAGAGAGAGACTATTATTCTTAATGATGGCTACTTGCAAGACCTTCAATCCACGCCAAATCACAAGCTCAACATGAGCTAAACAGTCGATGTTATCAACGATTATGGACTGCTTCGGTGTTCTCATATTAATGCTCTTGATGATCCGAAGACTAATCAACCAACCTACAGTGTCAGCACACCGCCCGAGTGAAATGTGGGTTAGCATGCACCTATAAGTTTAGTGGGTGGTTATGCAACCTACGAGTTTTGAGTTTTCAATTTGGCAACCAATTGGCAATTCTCCTCCAAATCGCAGCTAAGCGGAAGCTCTTACCTTCCAGAGCAATCCACTCGCCAAAATCCTTGTTGAGCGGCCGTGAATAACTTTGACAATTTAATCGACACTGACCCATATCATTCGTCACTGCATCATAGGTAATTATTATACAAGTAAGCTCTTATGATATACATTGACTCTAGGATGATTAATTTACTCATATGAATTTAATATTTCTTTTTTCTCATCATTCTCGAACATTTTTTGGATGGGTGCCCAAAATATGCTCGTCGAGCATCAGAAAATAATGCGCAAAAAGACTTTACTCTGGAAGCCGTGAAAAAGGATAATTCTGTATTCGATAACGATGTTTTGATAAGAACTCTAAGGTTGCGCATGACGACGCTTCTATTATGGGAAAGAATTTTTTTTATTTTTTTTTAGAAATAGTTCTTTTATATTTCTGTTCTGAGGAACAATTTCTGAGTAAAAAAATCTGTTTGATAACTACATAAAATTTCTACTCTTGGAATAAAAAATAATAGAAATACGTTTGATAACACAATAATTTTTTTTTTTTTTTTGTATTTATTCATTTTTTATTCTTGCCAACCGATTCGGCCGACCATCACCCGGCGGCAATCATCACCGTCACAATCGAGCAACGGCGACCATCGGTCGTCAACCAAGTGGTGGTGGGGCGGGCGGTTGGTGGCGGCAACAACTAGCGCTCATGCAAGCGGCTAGCGAGTGGCCGAGCGGCAATGGCAGCAACAGTGGCGGTGGGTGGCCGGGGGCGGTGGCGACCGGGCGGGGGCGGTGGCGGGCGGTCACGACGGTGGGGGCCGGCGGCGGTGGCCGACGGCGGTGGGGGCCGGTGGCCGGCGGTGGGGCTGATGCAGCGGTGGCGGATGTAGATGTGGCAACAATGGCGGCAAAGAAGCGGCTAATGGGTCGGCGGTGGCTCCGGGCGATTAGAGGTTATTGCAAGAAAGCAAGAGAGAAAAAAAAAATTGACTTATTTATAGAAATTGTTTCCGGTAATAAATAGTAACTTTTTTTTTGTTTTTCAAAACTGTTCCCAAGAACAAAAAATTAGATAAATTGTTGCCGGAAATAAATGTTTTACCAATCAGATTTCTATTCTTTTTTATTCCATGAACAAAAGAACAGAAATTGGGAGAAATAGAAAAGTTATCATGCCCCGCCTAAGATGTAAATTACACCAGGAAAGGAACGGCAACAAACATGTAATTCAAGGGCCGGGCCGGGCCGGGCCGCCCGAAAGCGCAATTCCACTGGCGAGATGGAAGCCGACGTGTTGGTCAGGGGTGGGCAGGTGGATACTTTCCAAGAGCAAGGGAAACGTGTTCAAGTCATTGGCCAAAAATGTTTCTTTGTACCTCGACAAGTTTGTCGGGAAGGAGCGCAGGCATGGAGACTGAATAATAATAATAATAATAACAATAATAATAAGGGAAAATTCCAAATAAAGACAAAGTGAATTTATTTTCTCAAATAAGGATCAAAAAGTAAACTTTGTATCAAATAATGATCCGAAGTAGACTCATTGTTTCAAATAAGGACTCGAAGTAAAATTTGTATTAAATAAATACCTGAAGTGATTAAGTTAATCTCTATTGAGGACTTTAGCTCACCGGCAGACATTTTCCAGCAATTAAAATAGGGGCAATTTTGTCGAAAATTGTGATAGGAAAAAAAATGGAAAATTCTAAATTAATTAAGTTTAGGTTATTTATTTAGATGTTTACATTTTCTTCTCTCTTCTTTCTCGTTGCTCCTCAACCAAATCGCTACGGGCGGTCATTGTCGCGACTCGATTCTCGTCACTCCTCGCCTTACTTGACTGATGGAGAATTTGGCTCTCCGCAAACAAACAAAAAAGCATATGGTATTCTTCTTGTTTTCGAATTCGTGCTTCAATTGATGGAGAATTTGGGTCTTCGATTTTGCAGATGATGGGTAGAAGAAATGGGGAGAACTTTGACTTTGCAAAGGATGGGTACAAGGAATGGGGAGATTGTAGAAAACCTAAGCCTTTTTTTTTTTTTTTTTTTTTTCTGTTTTAGGATTTGTTAATTTTCCTTATATATTTTTTTAAACAAAATTTCCCAAATCGCCTAAGTTATCGAAAATGTCACATGAAATAAAAATTAATATTTGATTAACCAAAGAACGGGTCTTTATTTAAAATTGATTCAACCACTTCGGGTCCTTATTTGAGACAAAGGTTCATTTTTAAAATTCTTTATAAAACATAAAAAAAAGTTAATTTCAAATCCTTATTTGAGAAAATTGATCCACTTCGGATCCTTATTTGGAATTTTCCCTAATAATAATAGTACTCGAAGACCATTTGACTGCGCTTTGCATTATCCGAAAAGGTTTCTCTGTACCTCGCATTGTCCGTCGGGGAAGGATCCAGGATCCTTATTTGGAACGGAATAATAATAATAGTACTCGAAGACCATTTGACTGCGCTTTTGCATCATCCGATCGAGGGACCGTCCATTCTGCCACGTTGTCAGACTACAATTGACAAATCCGGAAGCAGCAGTTGTCGAGAAAATATATGATCCTGCCGTCGCTGCGACTCACGAGGTCACATTGCCTCTAGAACTGATTGTTATGTTGATTATTAGAGGTTCTAAACTTGGAAGTTCTAGAAAGTTTTGATACGGAGGAGGGCGCAAATTTCGCAAAGGGATAATTTCGGACGCCCTTCACGCAAACCAATGGCCATGGACCTAATAAGAACGTCGCCGCCGGTCGGACACTCGGTCCATCCTAATTCAACGATCGAGCAAGAACACAGCGACGGTACTCCTCGCTTTATTATGAAGACGAGTACAGAGGAAGCAGGAAAGTCTGTGGTTTCCTGCCTTCACCAATGTTCATGTGCAAACACACTTCATGAAAACGAACAGGCAGTAGGGTGATAAGCCTCCCTATTACATTTCTGAATTGGGAAAATTTTCTATCAGAACTTAACAAATCCCTTCTCCTTCAGGCTTTCAACAGTCTCCTTCAAATTCTGCTCCAGAGGAATGTAGTTGATCCCCAAGCTTTTCACTTTCTCCTTGGACACCTGATAGATCGGCACGAAAGGCTTGTCGTCCGCGGACCTACGAAGTGAATTTCAAGCAGAATCAGCAATCTCCGCTGAAGCAAACAGTCGCAAGATAGACATCATGGGAAAAATGAGACAGTAGACCTAGGAACTTGTATATGAGATGCTAACTCCAAAAGTCCCTACCACCAGAAATTATAGTTCAAAAAAAAAAAAAAATCTTGTAAATCAGCAGCATGTGATTTTATACTAATAGTATTTCCCCTGAAAAACTTGTCTACCTTCACACGATAATAGGAAAACCTCGATACTCTAAAGGTCACTATACATGTACAGGTTATGGTCTAACTACTTACTTTTCTGGAAGCTGGGCAGAAGGGTAAAGCTCACGTAAGATCCTCACGATCTCGGAGTAGTGTGCAATTCTCTCAACTAAACAATATCTTCCGCTGGCTGATGGGACCTCAAATGCCAGTATATGAGCATTTGCAACATCTTTGACATTGACCCATCCAAAACTTGCATTTGGAAAAGTTGGTGCAGCTGAGTTGGAATCACAAGCAGAATGGATATCAAATTAAAATACTCTTGGTTTGAAGGGATACGACAAAACTTTATAATAAAAAAATAAGTAGGCTGCATATAACAAGGATGGCTACTGTATGGTGAAAACACAAGGGGAAAAATTGACGGCAATGAAGTGGGTGATGGTACACCTCAATTCAATTGGTATCCTTGCTCCTTTCTCCCAAGGAAAAATCACAGAAGTAATCAAAATCAAACAAAGAAATGAGACGAGGACTTTACCGAAAAGGAGAGATACCGACAATGCCCCAGCTGAATGGGTAAATTTGTACAATTATATAATCATCATATATTAAGAAGTTAGAAAAGTAAATATTCATATTTCCTCCCCTCAAATAGTAAGTTAGAATGGGTAAAACTGAATTAGGATGGTAAAGAAACAGAATAGCGGGGCAAGCTTCCTTGTTAGTTAGGGCAGAGAACTGTTTGTCAATGCAATTATGCATGATCAATGCAATGGAAACACGAAACTCTGTTATCTGGAGAATGGTAGCTACTGAATTACCATTTATCAAATTTCCGATCGCCGCAGCACTTGTGTTAAGTGTTGGCTGCAAAAGAGGACCAATCACCATAGCTGGGTTAATTGTAACCATGTCAATGCCCTTTTCTTTCACAAATTTCCAGGCAGCGTCCTCAGCCAAAGTCTTGGAAAGCACATACCACGCCTACAAGGGGGCAAAAATCAGAGAGATATAATGCATTCATGACGGAAAAGAAAGCCACTTCAAAATCGATGCTGTTATGATAACCACTGAGATTGAAATGGAACAACTCCACCAACCAGCCAGCTAGTTTGTGTCAATAACAAGAAATACAAAATGGGAGAGATCACTTTGAGAGGAGTGGTTAACAGTTCATTTTTAGATTTCACTCATGTTGATCATCTCAGCACCAGTAGATAATACATGAGACAACAAAATTAAAATGGACAAGATGCATACATTGGTTTGCCTGCACAAGTCTGGATCAGAAAACCAACTTTCATCCACCACAACTTCAGGTGTCCGCGGTTGTCTATTGTATGCAACTGCAGCCATAGATGATGTCAAGACCACACGCTGCAGAGAAGGTGCTTTGGAACATGACTTCAGGACATTGAGTGTTCCCTTCACAGCCGGATCAAGTAATTCTGCCTGAAATATGATAACAATTAATTTGCCAAAAGAGATAAATTAGATGAAATAATGAGAGAACAGATTGTGTCACTACATGTCATAAAATCTTCAGTGCACACCTAGAACTTGAATTATAAATCCTACTTAAGTTTTTTCTCCTCGCCAATTCAAGGTTCCTCAGTGAACAGCAGCCAGCATTTTGACATCCATAGTCTTAAAATATGACAAAGACAAGGGCATGGGATAAGGCAAGGCTACATATTTGACTTAACGAACAGCATTTGCCCAAAAAAAAAAATCTAGAGAAAACTTCCCAATGAAGACTTTTTACATGCTCATTTGGCCTGGATAGGCAAGAACTAATTAGCAAGGCACTCAGGAAATATGACATGTTTTAGTCATGTTAGCCAATTACCTAACACATCATTTAAATAAGAAATGGGGTGCTGAAGAATTCAATTAGCATCAGAAATGGAGACACCTCCTTAGTAAATAATAATTCAAATATCTCTCAACTCCGTCTAACTTCACAAACTTCAATCTAGTATGTACTCAACAATAGTAGGATCTCCATTGATTCTGCGTAGTTCTAGTAAGAGAACTAATTGTACGTAACATTGTAAGAAGCGCAAGTGAGAGGGAGGTCCCCATATAAATGATGGTTCTCTCCCAAAACACATGAACTGATAGAAGTTGACATGCTACTCTATGATCTTGCTCATCCATAAAAGAATCATATCAAAGTCGAGATAAATCCATTTGTAAACAGGCTTTGTTATCATCAATTACCAAGTAAAAATGTAACAAAATAAATGAAAATTTGAATCTTTTGGGGTCTAAGGGAAAAATTAGGTAAGTCCTCGAACTCACATGCTCTATTTCCTTGCCTTTAACTTACGCACGTAAGGAAACATAATGAGATACACAACCAAACTATTATCGCACCAAAAAGAGAATACATTAGCGGATACTAGAGTAAAGGTATAGAAGTGAATGACCAAAAGATAAGCCAGACAACTTAAAATCCCATATACAGTTGATCCCGACAAATTTTCACAAACAATTTGCTAAGCTGTACATTAGAAGGTAATGAGAGATGTGCTTAGATGAGAATATCGGATTATGCAAATCAAAGAGCAGAAGAATACAGTCACTTCCACTACAGTTTCCAGGCACCCTCCATTCCCTTTCATAATTGAAAAAGGCAAAGCTATAGTATAACAAAACTAAACGGGGGTGATGAAGTTAATGAACTTGGTTATGGTTAATATTGAATAAATTCCGACTCTCTCAGGATAAACATGACACATGCTGGTTGGCTTCAATAAATAAAAGGTGGCAAAAAAGGATTAATGGAAAATAGAAAAAAGAACTACTCTGCAATGACTAGCGTATGAATTCTGGAACCAAACCTGCGGATCCTTGACATCATGATAAAAGGGAGAGGCAGTGTGAAAAACGCCTGCACAACCCTCAACAATAGGATCAAATGAACCCTCTTCCAGCAGGTTTGCTTTGAACAGTTGAAGTCTATCTTTCGCTCCATCAAGTCCAAGCAAATGTTCAGTCTTTTTTGGATCATCTGTAGGAGAGACAAGAGCAAATGATTTAAAGCATGGCACTGTAATAGAAATTTGGAAACCTCATGTAACAATACCGAGAAAACAAACCCAATATCTCGTAACCTTTTAGAAGATTCCCGAACGTTCTCTTTCATTTTTTCCTTGCCTACCTAACTAAGGCACAACTACTCCAGTTCTAAAAGAATAACCTCGCATTTAGGCCAAAAGGACAAAAAGAGGTTTATCCAGATCGATTATACCTCTAACCACCATCATCTGGTAATCAATAATCTCACGAGATGACTCCTCTATGCTCCAGAAATGCTCGAAAAAGAAGCAAAAAGAAAACCTTTCTACAAGGCACGCCGTCGGGAAAAAAGCACTACACCCCCAGTTTCAGTTAAACCCCACTCAGCTGTTAAAACCTCGATTACCTCAAACCAATCCAGCCAAAACACAAGCTACTTCACTCGGCCACCAGTCCGAAACTGCATACGCACGAAACATTCATCTACGGCATAGGATTACGCGAGATGACGACGAAATAGGCCGCGTCACACGGACGGGACACACACGACACGAGAGAGAATCAAAGACCGTCGGGAAGCAAAACCGGCCGATCGGGGACAACCAACGGCCGATCACCACCAAAAGGCACGCATCGAAGCAAGACTCGACTCCAACGGAAAGCGGAAACGAGAGGGGATCGAGGAACGGACTCGGATCGCGGACGGAGGCCTTGACGGTGTAGCCGCGCTGCAGGAGGAGCTTGACGAGCCACGAGGCGATGTAACCGGACGCCCCGGTCACGCACACGACCTTCCCGGCACCGCCCGCCGCGCTCATTCTCGCCTTCGTCTCCTTCGTCCTTCGTCCTTCTTCTTCTTCGTTTCGAGGAGGTGCCTCTCTCGCTCTGCTGCAGATGCGGCTGTCGAGGCCGCAGGAGCACTCTTTTATAGTGGTCGGGGCTTCGATATCCTCTTGAAAAACGCTGACGCACGTCGATGCCGCCCCACGACCCGACGCCACGTGGCGGAATTCCAGCCGTCGGATGCTAACGGAACGTCAAGGTATTATTTTTATAATTGTAATAAGCATTTTTATATTGCTTCGAAGGGGGGTTTAAGTGTCGGGGTGACGCGTCGGCTGATGGAATTTAAACCGGGGTTTACGTCATCAGTAAGGTAAATCATTTTGGAGTGGCCAAGCCGCACGCCGCCGCACGCCGCCGCCCCTCTTCTAGCAGTCACCACTTTCGTCAATTGAGTAACTAAATAAAGAATAATCGAAAAGTTGAGATGGACGACGTTCTTGCTTGCCCAATGTCGGCCAATCTTAACGTCACTCGATATGTATTGTTGTATAATGTGGTTCATGGTCAACGTTTATATAGTAATGAAAAGTTGTTGTACGATGTGGTCCATAGTCTACATTTATATAGTAATCAAAAGTGAGGCCTCATTCAATGGCATGACAAAAATTCCAAACTATCATATCCACAACTCATTTAGCTATAATTGATTTTCATGTCATGGAAAATCCTGAAATTACATAAAACTAGTACATGGTGAGAAATTTACACTTCGCTACCTTCAGTCCAATATCTCGTTAAATTGATGACATGGAAATACACGCGGCCAATAATTTTTGTGATGTGAATCCAATATGGAGATTCAGCATAAATGGTTTTTTTACAAAGGACGTTGCCCTAGAAATTCAAGCCCTCTAGCCTAGACTTGCGAGGATGAGAAGGTCTCGGAAGGAGTCGTGAAATTTCGGCCGTCTCAGGGCAAGTATTCAGATTGTTGGCGACGTCTCTCTTTGCAATTTACGAAGCCTCACAGATTCTCCATCACCTTGACTCTATCGAGTACCATCTCGATAGCCAGGGGACAACAACTCCACTCCATTCTTGCCATCTCCAGTAGTTTCCTTTCTGGACAAGAGCTCCCTCCCAATTAGCAATCTTGCTGAAATCCTTAATTTTCCCTCAAGATTTTGGTGATTTGGAAGAGAATGAACAGGTTTGATTTTCCCCTAAGTCCCAATTCCAGTACATTATGACTTTGTTTAAAAAGCTGAATTTTCATATTGGATCCACGTCAAATGAGTCACTTGCCACATGTGTATTTAACAAGAATATTAGATGGAAACTAATAGAGCATAAATTTGTCAAATTTTTTATAATGCGAAAATTGAACCAAACACATAAAAAAAATACACTAATAATGCTCAAACTAAACAAGTGATCGGACACTTGTCAAATAGCTCAACAAAAAACATATGATTTTCTTTTTCTTTGTGTGTAACTGCCTTGAGGACTCTTCAATTATCTATAAGTTATACATGGATGAGGATATGAATTTTAGGTTCCATTTATTTTGCAAAAATAAATAATTTAAAAATTATTTTTTATATAATAGTCACTTATATCACTTGAAATAATTAGCTAATAAAAAATATTTTCCTTATCAATAAAAATTCATATTTAAATATTTTCGTGAATTATAAAAATATTATTTATTTAATTTTTAAAATAATATAAAAATATTTAGATTATTTAATATTCGCAGAACAAATATCTTTATTGGCGTGGGACCTCAAAAGAAGACCGAAAGACTCTTGCTTGTTGCTCATTCCATCTATTCCATATGTCAGCATCATTCTTTCATAATGATTATTTTTATAATAAGTATTTTTATATTGCTTTAAAGGGGGTTTCATTGTCAGGGTGACATGTCAGCTGACGGAATTTAAGCCGAGCTTTACGTCATCAGTAACGTAAATCATTTTGGAGTGACCAAGCCGTACGTCTCCTCTCTTCTAGCAGACTTACTACTTTCATCAATTCAGTGACTAAATAAGAATAATCAACGGAGAGATATCGTCCGTATGCTAATCTCGAAGTAATTATGACGATCTCATTGGTATAGACCATTGGCTCAAAAAATCAAATATATATATATATATATATATATATTGGATTGTTTTGAATTATATTGATGCTTAAGTAATCTTGTCATCACATAAAAAAAAGGAAGAAAAAAAAACTTGGTTGAATTAAATGAAATCACCAAAAAGCAAAAGCAAAATCCATTGGAGCTTCTTCATATAAATAAAAAGGGTTCACATTACCAAAAATTTCGTATCAGTATATTTATGCCATATTGACCCTCCTAAAATCTCAAATTTACCACAATTGGGGAGTGAAAACGACGCCGTCATTTCAATTTGGGATAAATGTGTAAGAGTTTTTCTAGTGTGGGTCATATTAATTGATATTATAATTTACCGTTTTACAGAGTTGGTCTAAAGTGAGATAGAATGTTACTTAATTAGTTTAATTTGAAGTTGACTAGTGCGAGCCAAGTCGTGCCTAGCTGTAATGAGATGGCTTAGTTAGAAACTCTATGAATAATGTTCAAATTTTTTCTCTAATCATAATTCTCACAATTATTCTCACGAAGAAGCGTTTACCTAACATTAAAGGGTGAATGGATCGTCTTATTGAGTCAGTGATACATATGACAATAGATGATTAGTTCTTGACTTTGGATCATCGCTATTCCGCATAAAAAACGGTGGTCCAAATAATCAAATGTGTAAATCTGTCTACGTGATTACATATGTGTTCTTGTTTCTAACTTTGGAGTTTTTTTTTTTTTTTTTGTCGGTCCTACTCCACTCCTACTCTAACTCTCACTCTTAGACTTTTGTCGGCCTCCTTATAGAGAGTGGGAGTCGAAACCCACACTGAAACTAAATCGTCCCCACCTTAATCCAACCCCATTGAAAATGTGAAGATTTGAACCTCATCTTTGCCTTCCATGTTGGAAGGGTGGCTACCATAACCTAGAACTTAAATGCATGCTTTTTTCGTGATTTTCGTGATTTTTTTTGTTCAATAAAAATAAAATTTAATAATAAATTTGGAATGGGCTCATTTGGATGAGTAAAACCATGGCTAGCAAGCTGCCAGGGGTGGCCGCACGCTCCCCCACGTGCAGTCGCACACCACCAGGGTGTCGAGCATGCGACCCATGCGTGGTCACGCACCCTCATGCACTCTCACGCGTGGGGTGCTGCTCATGCATGTGTCACATGCACGAGAGCTGATGTCACGCTGACGTCAGTAACCCACAGGGCTGGACTCAACCCGACCGTTGACTTGATCCGATCTGATATGTTGACCAAACCCAAATCCAACCCGTTGACCTGCCCGATTTTGTCAATTGGTCGGACCGTCCATTGATCGGCCTACCGATGGGACTAGAAAGTGACCGGTTGAATCAGTCAAATTGTTGGTTAGATTGGTCCAGGTGGCCAACGTGTGGCAACACGCACCACACATTCCAAAAGCGCATACAAGCACATTTTTAAAGTCTCTGTGCTCGTATGAAGATGCTCTACATGGTGATATTTTTATTTTTGTTTTTTTATAATTTTATGAATGTAAAAATATGTACAAAATCCTAAATGCGCGTGCTTTTTGGGTTATTTTAGGGTACTTTTGTATATTTTCTTGTATTTTTTTTTTATGATTTTGGAAATATAGGTGTTGATTCACAAATGTCATTACATTATATACATGTGATTATAATATATAAAGTTTAATTAGTATCAATGAATAAAGTAATATAATTAGCATGATATGTAATTTTAGTGATTAATTGCCATTGTTACTAAAATTAAAATCACATGTATATAATGTATATGAGAAGTAAAGTTTATATCCCGGTATGAGAGAGTTTCAAGAATTTAATTGAGTTGTGACCGTTAAAATGGCACACTTAATTGGGCTTGAGAAATATCGATCTCATATAATGAAGTGATGTATCCTGTTTTAATGCATGATCATACTCTCAAAGGAGATGATTGTGTATCAGTTTATGAAAGGATACATGATAGAATGGTGGATGAGTGACCAATTTTAGTGGTTCATATACCCCAAGGTAATGAATTCATGAAGATTGGAATATATTCTCATTGCCACTGTCATGTGGAGAGTATACAACTACATGTTATGTATTATGCCCAAATGATATTATATAATAATGCATATAACTCTCTAGATATGTATTTATGTGTCTTCAAGTTACATAGTACTCACATAATGCTAATTATATACATTAATTGTTATTTTAGTCACCTTATTTGTAATTAATAACTCAATTATTGTTGAGGTTTTTACTGGTTTAAACCTAAATAGTGGAAATAAGATTTTTTGTTTGGGTAAAAGCAATTGGATTTACCTGTTATTTTCCATTTAAGAACGCTTAAAAAGTGGTTTACCAACTGATTGCAGTACTAAAGGATGATGAAAGCCTTAATGGTTTGAAATTATATCATGTCTAATAAAGATTAGGACACATCTGCAAAAACTCTTTAACATAAGGTATGATTATTTTAATGAGATTAGAGATTATGTTGTAAAGATGGTAGATTTGAAGTTTAAAAATCATACTTATAAAAGAACTCATGAAACCACCGGTTGTTTTAATAGTCTGGGCCTTACAATAGAATCTTTAACATTATGCAGAAATTTTATTTCAACAAAGTCATTGATGACTATTTCTTCTGTACTTGATGAAGGAAAAGTCTGAACTTTTAGATAAATTTAAAAAAAATTCGGACTAAAATTGAAAAATAGTTAGAATAAGTCTTAAAGGTTGTTAGACTTAACCGTGATGGTATTTTGATAAGTAGAGCAATGCTGAATAGTTTTAAGGATCATTTGTCAAATACTTTGTAGATTTTGGGGTGATAACTTAATATGCTTTGCTTGAAAATCTTGAATAAAATGATTTTGCTTAAAGGTATAATAGCATCATTATGAACGTAGTGATAAGTATAATTAATAAGACTAATTTATTCGGTCTTTTGTGGGCTGATATTTTGAAAACAACATTTTCACATACAAAAACATGTTTCTTACCAAAGTTGTTTCATTAACTCCTTTTGAGTTTTGGACTGGACGTAAATCTAACTTGAATCATATTAAAATTTAGGGGTGTCCCTTAGAAGTGAGATTATATAATCTAATATTAAGTATGTTGGAATTTAGATCCACTCATAATTATTTCATGTCTTACTTAAATTGTTCAAAGGGGTATCGATTTTATGACCTTAATGAAAGTACAAGAATTATTGAATCATAGACAACTAAATTTCTAAAGTTCGACGTGGCTACAGATAATAGATGCTCTTAGACTATTAAGAATGATAGTACGGTGGAGATTACTATGTCTTTTTCTTTGCCTATATAAACAATTGTGGAATCTCTTATATCACAGACTAAGCTTATTGAGGTTCAAGATATTATTATTGAGACAATTTCTAATGAAGTTTTTCAAGTCTTTCAGGTGTAGAATAAAGTGGCCGTAACTCTATTCAGGAGATCTGTTAGGGAAATGCGATCAGTTATATTACTAGACTACATAGTCCATATGTGAGAGTATGACTACGATATTTATTGCATGGTTGATCTAGTGATTTATACAAATATTGTTTCTTATCCGCAATCGAATATGTGATTAGATGTCATAAAAACGATATGAAATCTGTGAAATATTATTGGGAACTTATTAACTTACCTAAAGGTCACAAGCTCATTAGTTGCAAATATGTGTACAAAATTAAAAAGGATTTCAAAGAAAGATTATGGAATTTAAAGCCAAACTGGTAACCAAAGTTTTTCACCCTTAAAGAGGGGTGGACTATAAAGAAATATATTTTTTCCAATCTCTTCAAAAGATTATTTTAGAGTGATCATGAAATTTAATAGCTCATTTTGGAGGTTGGGACACCTGGAGTGCCATAACTTAGCACGGAGGGACACTTAAGTGCCATAACTTTGAAATGGTACACTTAAGTGCCAATATCGGAGTAAAATGGAACACTTAAGTGCCACTCCGGTGAAAATCCGGCCAAATGGCTGACATGACAACTTTCCAGCGATTTTGGTCCAAAACGGCGTTATTTTGCACGCTGACGTGGCGAGAAAATGCAAAAACGACACCGTTTCATATTTGACGTGTAAATAATAATATAAAAATTAATTTAATTTAATCTTAATTTTATTTAAAAAATTTAAAATTAAGAAATTTTTTTGAAAAAAAGTGGGGGGGTGAGATCGAAGGGGGCGGCTAAGGGTTGAGCCCTCACCGCCGCCGCCGCCTCGCCGTCACCGGGAAGGGCTGGCGACGGAGGGGGAGGGTAGGTCGGGGTCGCGGCCCCCGGCCGACCGGCGGCAAGGGCCGCGACCCTCGCCCTAGATCCGGGCGAGGGCTCGCGGCCGGCCCTCCCCACTCGTCGCCGGCCCTTTCCGGCGACGGTGGGGAGGCGGCGAGGGCCCATGACCCACGAGAGCCTCGCCCCCTCCCCGCCGCCGCCGGAAAGGGCCGGCGACGGAGTGGGGAGGGTTGGCCGGGGTCGCCGGCCCCCGGCCGGGGCCGAAGAGGCCCCGATGCCGACACCCTCCCCCATCCGTCGCGCCCCTTCTAGGCGACGGCGGGAGGCAACAACAGGGCTTAGCCTCACCACCCCCTTCGACCCCCCCCACCTTTTTTAAAAATAATTTTATAATTATATATATTTTTAATTTTAAATAAAATTTAAGTTTAATTTTAATTTAATTAATTTTTATATTATTATTTACATGTCAGACATGAAATGGTGTCGTTTTTGCATTTTCTCATCATGTTAGCGTGCAAAACGACGCCGTTTTGGACCAACCTCGCCGGAAAATTGCCACGTAAGTCATTTGGCCGAATTTTCGCTGGAGTGACACTTAAGTGTTCCATTTAACTTCGAAACTGACACTCAAGTGTACTATTTTGAAGTTATGGCATTTAAATGTCCTCCCGTGCCAAGTTATGGCACTTGGGCTATTCTTTTGCCGCTCATTTTGATATGGAGTTACGCCAAATATAAAGTATCTTTCCAAATGGATATATTGATAATGAAATTTATATAGTGCAACCGGAAGGTTTTACAGCAGATGATTCAGGTAAACTTGTGCATAGATTGAAAAGTCTTATTTATGGTCTTAAGTTTTCAGACAATATTATTAAGTTTCATAGTGTTGTCATTTCGTAAAGTTGAGAACAAAGTAATTTCGTATATATATACTGTAAGGTCAGTGTGAGGAAATTTATTTTTCCTAACTCTATGTACATGATATTTTACTTGTAAGTACTGATCTTGAATTACTGTTTGAGATAAAGTAGATATTATCAAAAAAAAAATTGACATGGAGGACCTTAAGGTATCTTTTGTCCTTTGCACCGAGGTCCATAAAGATCGTTCTTGACATATATTGGGTTCATATAAGAGGACATTTGCTTATCATATTTTGCAGATATTCAATATACATCATTGCAATTAGAAATTGCTTCTGTCATTAAGGGTGATAGATCGAATTTGTTACATTGTCTTTATTTAGATATTGAGAAAATCCAATTAAAATGTATACCTTGTGTCAGTGTACTTGAAAATATCATGTATACTCAAATTTACACTAAACTAAATATCGCTTTTGCAACAGAACTTGTAAGTAGATATTAGTTAAATCTATGATACAATTATTGGGTTACTGCCAATAAGTTTTTTTTTTTTTGAGGTATTTAAAAAATGGGATAAAAGACTATATGCCAATTTACAGAGATGTTCAAGTCATGCAGCATGTTTAAGTTTTGCAGTTAGCAGGGTATTTGGATGTTAATTTTGCTGGCTACTAGGATGATATGAAATCAATAACGGAATACATATTTATATTAGTAGGAAGTATAGTAAATAGAAAGCTATGTCATCTTCTACCATGTAAACGGAGTTTGTATCATGTTTTTAAGCTATTACTCAGGCTATTAGGCTCCGGAACCTCATTAAAGAGTTGATCGTATTTAACTTTATGGATAAATCCATAAAATTGTATTGAGACAATAACTTTGTAGTGTTGTTTATTATCAATAGAGGTCTCAAATGATCTAAATATATGGTGGTCAAATTATTATTTTTTTTTTGGTAAAAATGGCGGTCAAATTATTGACTATAAAGAAACGTTACAAAATTGTGACATTATAATAGAACATATTTCCATAGATGATATAGTTGCAAATTCACTAATTAAAGGATTTCGCTCTTCTATTCTTGAATGACATGTCATTATATGGGCTTATGAGCATTATGAAATGCCGTTATTTAGTCGGACCTGTTTCGATTTTACTAAAATAAAGTTTATATTTGTGTTTGTTACACTTAGTAACGGTTTGATATATATCAACTTTTGCATTTAATAAAATATTTTTGAATGTGTTGTCATTATGTTGATTACTTATTAATAAAAGTCTCAAGGTATTGTATAAATCATGAGTGAAGGTTAGGGGTATTTGGTTATTAGCATTGAGCATATGTATTGTTATACATAAAAAAAAATATTAACCATAAAAACATTCTCTAGTGACATAGATTTATGTGACACTTAAGGTAAGAGAATGGTGACTAACAAATGTGATATCTCTTTTTGAGAGTTGTTATCAATCTGTCACACTACCATATTGAATCAATATCAATAAAATTAAAAGCACTCGTGACCATGGAAGGCTCTGCATGCATATATGCAATTACCGCAATGATTTGATGTTTAAGATTTTATGAGATATGATTGATTATTAAGAATTATCTTTAGATCAATGTGTGCACATATAGTATAATTTCAATTAATATAGCCCAAGTGAGATAATATAAGAGTTTTCCTAGTATGGGCTATATTAATTGATATTATAATTTATTATTTTATGGGGTTGATCTAAGGTAAGATAAAATGTTTTTTAATTAGTCTAATATAAGACTGGCTAATGTAGGTCGAGTTGTACATGGCCCGTAATAAGAGAACAAACTCTATAAATAGTGCTCAAATTTCCCATCTAACCCTAATTCTCACAATTGCGCATTTACTTAGTGCTAAAGAGTAAGAAGGCCATCTCATTGAACTACTGATACACAGAGTAATAAAGGAGAAGTTATTGAGTTTGGATCGTCGCTATTCCACATCAAGAACCACAGTCCAAATTAGGTGGGTAAATATATCTACATATGTGTTCTTGTTTTTAGTTATAAAGATCTTGGGTTGCGCTTTCGGGTTTCTTAATTAGTTTAATATGTGATTGGCTAATGTGAGCCAAGTTGTACCTAGCTCGTAATGAGAGGACTTAGACTGCGTTCGTTTCACGGAAAATGATTTCCAGGAAAATGTTTTCCGGATTTTCCGATGTTCATTTCACGGAAAATCAACTACTTAAGGAAAATGTTTTCCATCAATAGTAAAAACTACCTTCAAAGATAAGGAAAATGTTTTCCACTTCTGAAAAGTGGAAAACATTTTCCATAACTTCTTCTACCTTATATCTTTTTTTTTGCTTTCTTTCCTTTTCATCTTTCTTCCTTAGCTTGGCCGGTGGTCGGCCCCAACAGCGGTCGGCGACTGGCGACCGCGGTCGACGAGGCTTTGCCTAGCCCGATCTGTGAAGCCCAGCTCGCCCGAGCTCGGCGAGCTCGGGTCTCGCCAGATCGAGCGAGGCGGAGCCTCGCCGGCTTGGGGCGGAGCTCTGGCCTCACCGAATCCGGCTAGCTGGGCGGGGCTCGGGCCTCGCCTGAGCTCGCTTGAGCTCGCCAGAGCCTGACGAACCTCCAGCGAGCTCGGGCGAGATCAGCCAAGCCTCGAGCTCGCCGGATCGCGGCGACCGGATCTTGGTCGGCCACCGGGCAGTCAGCCATCGTTAGGCGTGCGGCGGCGGAGGAAGGAGGAAGGAGGAGGAAGGAGAAGGAAAATAAAAAGAAAAAGAAAGAAAAAATAAATGAACGGTGGAAGATAATAAAAAATTGTATTTTTTAAAAATACAAATATTTTTGGTCAATTAAAAATATTAAAATTCAATTTTTGATAATTTTTTCTAAACAATTAAATTAGTTAACGAATGGTGGAAAATGTTTTCCACTCAAAATTTAAGTTTCAAATAGAACACCGGAAAATATAGCCATTTTCCCTGGAAAATGACTTCCGGGGAAAATATTTTCGGAGATGGTCCATTTTCCGTGAAACGAACGCAGGCTTAGTTAAAGCTCTCTCCTCTAACCTTAATTCTCACAATTATCTTGAGAATATTTACCTAATGCTAAAGGGTGAGAGAGCCGTCTTATTGAGCCAATGATAAATAAAGCAGTAGAGGAGAAGTTCTTGAGTTTGGATCGCCGTTATTCCGCATTAAGAACGGTTGTCTAAATCAGGTGTGTAAATCTGTCGATATGATTACATATGTGTTCTTGTTTCCAACTATGGAGATCTTGGGTTACGCTTTCGCGTCTTACAAAATGTGGCATGAGTATATCAATTTGAGAGTTTTTGCTATCCGATTAGGAATTTTTTATAGTGTTGATCCTAAATAGGATGTAATTGATTATTAGAGGGTCTAAACTTGGACGTTCTAGAAAGTTTTGATACGGAGGAGAACGTAAATTTCGCGAAGGGATAATTGCGGACGCCCTTCACGCAAACCACTGGCCGTGGACCTAAACACTCGGTCCATCCTAATTCAACGATCGAGCAAGAACACAGCGACGGCACTCCTCGTTTTATAATGAAGACTAGTACAGAGGAGCAGGAAAATCTATGGTTTCCTGCCTTCACCAATGTTCGTGTGCAAACACACTTCATGGGAACGAACAGGCAGTAGGGTGATAAGCCTCCCTATTACATTTCTGAATTGGGAAAATTTTCTATCATAACTTAACAAAACCCTTCTCCTTCAGGCTTTCAACAGTCTCCTTCAAACTCTGATTCAGAGGAATGCAGTCGATCCCCAAGCTTTTCACTTTCTCCTTGGACACCTGATAGATCGGCACAAAAGGCTTGTCGTCCGCGGACCTACGAAGTGAATTTCAAGCAGAATCAGCAATCTCCGCTGGAAGCAAACAGACGCAAGATAGACATCATGGGAAAAATGAGACAGTAGACCTAGGAACTTGTATATGAGATTCTAACTCCAAAAGTTTCCTACCACCAGAAATGAAAGTTAGAAAAAAATAATAATTAAAAAAAAAAAATCTTGTAAATCAGCAGCATATGATTTATACCAATAGTATTTCCCATGAAAAACTTGTCTACCTTCACACGATAATAGGAAAACCATGATACTCTACAGGTCACTATACATGTACAGGTTATGGTCTAACCACTTACTTTTCTGGAAGCTGGACAGAAGGGTAAAGCTCGCGTAAGATCCTCACGATCTCGGAGCAGTGTGCAATTCTCTCAACTAAACAATATCTTCCGCTGGCTGATGGGACCTCAAATGCCAGTATATGAGCATTTGCAACGTCTTTGACATTGACCCATCCAAAACTTGCATTTGGAAAAGTTGGTGCACCTGAGTTGGAATCACAAGCAGAATGGACATCAAATTAAAATACTCTTGGTTTGAAGGGATACGACAAAACTTTCAAAAAAAAAAAAAAAGTAGGCCGCATATAACAAGGATGGCTACTGTATGGTGAAAACACAAGGAGAAAATTGACAGCAATGAAGTGGGTGACGGTGCACCTCAATTCAATTGGTATCCTTTCTCCTTTCTCCCAAGGAAAAATCACAGAAGTAATCAAAATCAAACAAAGAAATGAGACGAGGACCTTACCAAAAAGGAGAAATACCGACAAAGCCCCAGCTGAATGGGTAAATTTGTACAATTATATAATCATCATATGTTAAGAAGATATTTTTATTTTTTTTTGGTCAGACATATGTTAAGAAGTTGAAAAAGTAAATATTCATATTTCCTCATCTCAAATAGTAATTTAGAATGGGTAAAACTGAATTAGGATGGTAAAGAAACAGAATAGTGGTGCGAGCTTCCTTGTTAGTTAGGGCAGAGAACTGTTTGTCAATGCAATCATGCATTATCGATGCAATGGAAACACGAAACTCTGTTATCTGGAGAATGGTAGCTACTGAATTACCATTTATCAAATTTCCGATCGCCGCAGCGCTTGTGTTAAGTGTTGGCTGCAAAAGAGGACCAATCACCATAGCTGGGTTAATTGTAACCATGTCAATGCCCTTTTCTTTCACAAATTTCCAGGCAGCGTCCTCAGCCAAAGTCTTGGAAAGCAAATACCACGCCTACAAGGGGGCAAAAATTAGAGAGATATAATGCATTCATGACGGAAAAGAAAGCCACTTCAAAATTGATGCCGTTATGATAACCACTGAGATTGAGATGGAACAACTCCACCAACCAGCCAGCTAGTTTGTGTCAATAACAAGAAATACAAAATGGCAGAGATCACTTTGAGAGGAGTGGTTAACAGTGCATTTTTAGATTTCACTCATGTTGATCATCTCAGCACCAGTAGATATAATACATGAGACAACAAGATTAAACTGGACAAGATGCATACATTGGTTTGCCTGCACAAGTCTGGATCAGAAAACCAACTTTCATCCACCACAACTTCAGGTGTCCGTGGTTGTCCATTGTATACAACTGCAGCGATAGATGATGTCAAGACCACACGCTGCACAGAAGGTGCTTTGGAACATGACTTCAGGACATTAAGAGTTCCCTTCACAGCCGGATCAAGTAATTCTGCCTGAAATATGATAACAATTAATTTGCCAAAAGAGATAAAATAGATGAAATAATGAGAGAACAGATTGTGTCGCTACATGTCATAAAATCTTCAGTGCACACCTAGAACTTGAATTATAAATCCTACTTAAGTTTTTTTTCTCCTCGCCAATTCAAGGTTCCTCAGTGAGCAGCAGCCAGCATTTTGACATCCATAGTCTTAAAATATGAAAAGACAAGGGCATGGGATAAGGCAAGGCTACATATTTGACTTAACGAACAGCATTTGCCCCAATAAAAAATAAAAAAAAAAAAAAATCTAGAGAAAACTTCCCAATGAAGACCTTTTACATGCTCATTTGGCCTGGATAGGAAAGAATTAATTAGCAAGGCACTCAGAAAATATGACATGTTTTAGTCATGTTAACCAATTACCTAACACGTCATTTAAATAAGAAATGGGGTGCTGAAGAATTCAATTAGCATCAGAAATGGAGACAGCTCCTTAGTAAATAATAATTCAAATATCTCTCAACTCTGTCTAACTTCACAAATTTCAATCTAGTACGCACTCAATAATCGTAGGATCTCCATTGATTCTGCATAGTTCTAGTAAGAGAACTAATTGTACGTAACATTGTAAGAAGTGCAAGCGTGAGGGAGGTCCCCATATAAATGATGGTTCTCTCCCAAAACACATGAACTGATAGAAGTTGACATGCTACTCTATGATCTTGCTCATCCATAAAAGAATCATATCAAAGTCGAGATAAATCCCTTCGTAAACAGGCTCTGTTATCATCAATTACCAAGTAAAAATGTAACAAAATAAATGAAAATTTGAATCTTTTAGAGTCTAAAGGGAAAAATTAGGTAAGTCCTCGAACTCACATGCTCTATTTCCTTGCCTGTAACTTATGCACATAAGGAAACATAATGAGATACACAACCAAATTATTATCGCGCCAAAAAGAGAATACATTAGCGGATACTAGAGTAAAGGTATAGAAGCCAATGGCCAAAAGATAAGCCGGTCAACTTAAAATCCCATATACAATTGATCCCGACCAATTTTCACAAACAATTTGCAAAGCTGTACATTAGAAGGTAATGAGAGATGTGCTTTGATGAGGATATCGGATTATGCAAATCAAAGAGCAGAAGAATACAGTCACTTCCACTACAGTTTCCAGGCACCCTTCATTCCCTTTCATAATTAAAAAAGGCAAAGCTATAGTATAACAAAACTAAATGGGGGTGACCAAATTAATGAACTTGGTTATGGTTAATTTTGAATAAATTCTGACTCTCTCAGGATAAGCATGACGCATGCTGTTTGGCTTCAATAAATAAAACGTGGCAAAAAAGGAATAATGGAAAATAGAAAAAGAACTACTCTGCAATGACTAACGTATGAATTCTGGAATCAAACCTGAGGATCCTTGACATCATGATAAAAGGGAGAGGCAGTGTGAAAACGCCTGCACAACCCTCAACAATAGGATCAAATGAACCCTCTTCCAGCAGGTTTGCTTTGAACAGTTGCAGTCTATCTTTCGCTCCATCAAGTCCAAGCAGGTGTTCAGTCTTTTTTGGATCATCTGTAGGAGAGACGAGCAATCACTGTAAATGAGTTGTTTGGAAATAAGGAAAAACCAGAATATTCAATGACCATAACTCTTCCACTAAACTGGAACAGCTCGAGTCAAACAACATCATGGCTCTTCAACAAAAGTTTGAATGAAGGCATTTTCATGAAAGTCGAAGATATCTGGTTTTTCCCCCCAGAAACTAAATGATTTAAAGCATGGCACTGTAATAGAAATTTGGAAACCTCATGTAACAATACCGAGAAAACAAACCCAATATCTCGTAACTTTTTAGAAGATTCCCGAACGTTCTCTTTCATTTTTTCCTTGCCTACCAATGCAGGAACAAATTCGAATAGCCCCTGCGAGATCACTGTTGATCTAACCAAATCACAACCTTATTAAGTAATGTCTTCGGAGCTGGCAAAACAATCCTAACTAATGCACAACTACCCCAGTTCTGGAAGAATGACCTCAAATTCGGCATGTGCAGGCCAAAAGGGGAAGAAAAAAAAAAAAAGGTTTATCCAGATTGATTATAGTTCTAACCACCACCATCTGGTAATCAATAATCTCACGAGATGACTCCTCTATACTCCAGAAATGCTCGAAAAAGAAGCAAAAAGAAAACCTTTCTAAGAGGCACGCCGTCGGAAAAAAGCACTACACCCCCAGTTTCAGTTAAACCCCACTCAGCTGTTAAAACGTCGATTACCTCAAACCAATCCAGCCAAAACATAAGCTACTTCACTCGGCCACCAGTCCGAAACTGCATACGCACGAAACATTCATCTACGGCATAGGATTACGCGAGATGACGACGAAATAGAACGCGTCGCGCAGGACACAAGAGAATCAAAGACCATCGGGAAGCAAAACCGGCCGATCGGGGACAACCACCGGCCAATCACTACCAAAAGGCACGCATCAGAGCAAGACTCGACTCCAACGAGAACGGAAACGAGAGGGGATGGAGAACAGACTCGGATCGCGGACGGTGGCCTTGACGGTGTAGCCGCGCTGGAGGAGGAGCTTGACGAGCCACGAGGCGATGTAACCGGACGCCCCGGTCACGCACACGACCTTCCCGGCACCGCCCGCCGCGCTCATTCTCGCCTTCTCCGATTTCTTCTTCTTCTTCTTCGTTTCGAGGAGGTGCCTCTTTCGCTCTGCTGCATTTGCGACTGGCGAGCAACCGGGAGCGCTCTTCGTAGCGGAGTGCGCCTCGATATCCAATTTAAAACGCTGACGCCACGTCGACGCCGCCCCCACGTGGCGCCGTACCTGCCGTCGGATGCTAACGGAACGTCAAGGTATTATTTTTATAATTATAGTAAGCATTTTTATATTGTTTTGAAAAGGGAGGTTTATGTATCGGGGTGACGCGTCGGCTTACGGAATTGAAGCCGAGATTTACGTCATCAGCAAGGTAAATCATTTTGGAGTGGCCAAGCTAAACGCCTCCTCTCTTATGGCAGGCACGCCACTTTTCGTCAATTCAGTGACTAAATAAAGAATAATCAATGGAGAGATGTCGTGGGCCAGCTGGTCTATTGACCATTAACTCGAAAAAGAAGACAAAGACGTCGGATCATTTTGAATTGTATCTACACGGCCTTATCGTCACATAAAAAAGCCAAAAAGAAAAAAGAATGCTCGGCAAGTGAACTTGCATGAAATCACCGAAAAACAAAAGTAAAACCTATCAGAGCTTCTTCATATGAAAAAAAAGAAAAAAAGGACTCACATCACCAAAAATCTCGTACCAATATATTTGTGCCACATCAAGCCTTCCAAAGTCCAAGATTTACCAAAATTTAGGGGCAACTATGACACAATCATCCCAATTTTGGATAAATGTGACACGAGTATACCGGTTCAAGTGTTTTTACTATAAAAATCTAAATTTTAAGCCGTTTGGTAACTATCTAAAGTTTCGATTACGAAATAAAATTACGTTTGGTATCGTCTTCATGATTCCGTTTCAAATTAATTTCTTTTAATTTTTAAATAATTTTTTTTTACTTTTTTCCTTTTTTTTTTTCATTTTCTCGTGGCCGATGACCTCAGGAGCATTATCGCCCTCGTTGGCGAGCCTCGCCAATGGTCAAGCCGGCCCGCATTGGTGGGGCGAGGTTGAGCGAGGCTTGCTTGGCCACCAGTGGGGCTAGGCGAGCCTCGGCAGGGTTGGGCAAGGCTCCCCTAGCCACCGACGAGGCTCGCTCAGCCCCGTCGAGGCTCGGCCTCGCCGATGGCCAAGTGGGTCTTTGCCAAGGCTAGGTGAGGCCTACCTGACCACCGACGAGGCTGGGCGAGGCTTGCTTGGCCACCAGTGAGCTCGTCGAACTGGTTGCCAGCGTCCGACGGCGGATAGCAATCGCGGGACGGTGGTCAATGAAGAAAAAGAAAAGAAGAAGAAGAAGTGAAAATGGAAAAAATGAGTTGGTTTTGATTCTTAGATTTGTTTTCAGAACAAGAATCAACATTTTTTTTTTATTCTTGATTTTGTTTCAAATCTACTTCCGAGAACAAAAAAATAGAAATTTGTTCCCAAAAATAAAAATTTTACCAAACGCAATTCTGCTTCTAATTTTATTTCTTATGGTTTTATCACCAACCAATTCAAGGCTTCTCACATTGAGGCACAATATTAACAAGACATAAAGAAAAAACAAGAGACAATATAGAAACTCAATGAACAGGCAGCATTTTGACATCCACAATCTTATACAAGGGCAAGCAACGATCCACCCAGCCACACACTTGATACTAATGAACATTATTTCTCCAGTAAAGAGAACAAGGAGAATTTTTGCATGGAAGAGCTTTAATATGTAGTTTGGAAGCTGGTTCAGGAAACATCACATGCTTAGTCATGTTAACTGATTACCTAACACGTCATGCGAATCAGAATAAAGTTAGCTCAAAGCGAAATTATCATTCAACAACTTCTAACTCAATGAACTTTAAACGGGTACAGACTCAAATGCAACTAAAGTAAACAGGAATGACCAAGTTCGTGAATTTGGTTAATAGCAAATGATTCCCTACTCCCTCAGAATAAACATGAAGCGTGTGTTTAGCCCACGATGAAGGAAATTGTAGCAATAAAGGGCTTAAGAAGAAAGGGGAAAAGGGCTCCTCTGCCAGGATAGGTATATGGTTCTAGAGCCAAACCTGCGGACCCCTGACATCGTGATAAAAGGGAGAGGCAGTGTGAAATACGCCTACACAGCCCTCGACAATAGGATCGAATGAACCCTCTTCCAGCAAGTCTGCCTTGAACAGCCGAAGTCTATCCTTGGCTCCATCCAGCGCAAGTAAATGTTCAACCTTCTTTGGATCATCTGTCGGGGAGACGCAGAGGATCGTTACGAATGAGCTATTTGGAAAATAAGGAAAGAGGTGAAATCCGAAAAACTATAGCTCATCCTCTAAACTGAAAATGGCTTAAATCAGACAACATCGCAACTCCATAACACAAATTCTCCAGAAACTAAACAATTTGGAGTGCGGTAGCGCTGTTATAGAAAGTTCAAACCTTGTACCAGGCGTCGGATCGATGATACTTTCAATCCCCTTCATCTGGTAATCAATGTCATCACCTCATGACTCCTTTATACACTAAGAAGTGGGAATTCTACCCCAAAAAAAAAAAAAAAATCGAGAAATTTTTTTCTAAAACGCACATCGTCGAAAAAGGCAAGCTACAATGGCATAATTCTGAATCCCCTGGGTCGATCAAACCCCGTTCAGTCGCCGAAACCTCGACCACTTCAAAACGATCCAGCTACAACAAAAGCTACTTGACCAGTCCACCACCCCGTCCGGAACTCGAAACGCACGAAGCTTTCGTCTACTACTACGTCAGAACCTCAGGCAACGATGACGACATAGACCGCCCCCCGCAACCCGTACACGAGGCGAGAGCGAATCACCGCGATCAGGACACAATCCCAGTCCATCGAGGACAAATTATCACCAAAACCGCCGTACGGCAGAGAAGGGACCTCGGAGGAGAACGGAAACGAGGAGGGATCGAGAAAGTACTGGGATCGCGAACGGAGGCTTTGACGGTGTAGCCGCGCTGCAAGAGGAGCTTGACGAGCCACGAGGCGATGTAACCGGACGCGCCGGTCACGCACACGGCCTTCCCGTCGCCGATCGCCGCGCTCATTCTCGTCTTCTCCGATCCTCCTTCTTCTCCTTCGTCTTCGCTCGCTGCAGCTTCGCGAGGTTCCTTTCGGTGCTCTCTTGCTTTTCATGTAATCGAGAGGAGGCTGATGGAAAAAGCCCATTCTACTAGTGAACCGGAAGCCAACCTAATGTCAATCGAATATGGAATAGGTAATAAGAAAATATTAAGTGGGTCTGTCTTATTATATAAGTTATGTGTCACCCCACTCATTAATCGTCACGTGTTCATAATGAGCTCATTTGTCGGATTTTTTTCTTTTGCTCTCTCTCCTCCATTATCCTCTCTCTAAGCTCGAGTGTCTCCTTTCCCCGTCGCTCCTGCCTCTCCTTCTCCCTCCACACTCTCCTTCACCTGCACGTCCCAGGGCTTCACTAAAAAGCTCCATGCCAACTGCACCGACCTCCACCAGCACCCGCATACCTCCACACGTACGATGCCTCCAATTCCTCCCTTTCCATTGTTGCCCTCAAGCCGCCGTCGCCTCTTGTCATTCCCTTCGACGGCCATCGAGGAGTTGTTCAACTTTGACACCATGTTCTCCGGCCTCAGCTTCGGATCCCTCTTGCTGAAAAAGCCTGTCTCATCGTCTCTTCCTTCTAACCCGACCTCCGTACCTCCCACACCATCGCCGCCAATAGAGTCCCCGGCGCTGACTGAGCTGATCAGATCTAGCTGAACCACACCGACGGCGCCCATGTGATGTCTTCCAAGAACTTGGCGAAATGTGGTCAAAAGTCAAAGCCCAAAACAATGTTCTATTGTTGCCCTCGGCTAGTCCGTACAGGAAGGCCTGTTGACAGCAAAAACAAAGGGATTCTTGTGCTCAAAAGACCATTCTTTGTGTTGAGATGCATGTGACTTGTGTTAGAAAGTTTCATGTAGGTAGAATTGGTGTAGTGTGGAGTGGCTAATACATTTTAGTTAGCTCGTAAATCTTGGACTTAATCTTTTGAGTGAAGACGAATTCAATTGGATAAGTTAACTAGTGGCTCTGCATGTATCTCTTTCAACTAAGACAAATATAAGATTGAGCGTTTTCTTGATGACATTATGGTAATCACTTGAGTTGTAATAAAATGAAATGGACCAGACTGCCTCCGCCCACCAGTCAGCTGGTTTTGTATCAAAAACCAGAACAATAAAATGGGAGAGATCACTTTAAGAGTTGTCGACAGGGCGCTGTTAGATTCGTTCATGTTGATCGTCTCAGCACCAGGAGAAAATAATACACTCGACGATGCAAGATTAAACTGGACAAGAGGTTGTAGGTTGGTTTGCCTGCACAAGTCTGGATCAGAAAACCAACTTTCACCCACCACGACATCCCAGATCGGTCTTCCGTTGTACACAACTGCAGCCATAGATGATGTCACGGCCACACGCTGCACGGAGACATTTTGGAACGTGACTTCAGAACGGGATCAAGTAGTTCTGCCTGAAATATGATAACGATTAATTAGCCAAAAGAGATCAAATAGCTAGAATAATGAGAGACTAACACGCTGCTCTATGATCTATTCTGCTCGTTCACAAAAGAAACGTAACAAAGTCAAGAAAAATCCATTCGTAAGCAGGTTGCGCTATCATCAATTAAGAGGTAAAAGATGTAAAGAATCGATGAAAATTCAAACATTTCAGAGAATGAGGGAAAAATTATTAAATTCCTATGATGCATGCGCTCTTATTTTCACAAGCAATTTGCGAACCTGTACATCAGAAGGCGATGATAGATGTGCTTGACGAAAATAACAGAAAAACACCTCAACAACCCTTCACAACGGGATCAAACGAACCCTCTTCCAGCAGGCTGGCTTTGAACGGTTGAATTCACTCCTTTGCTCCATCAAGTGCAAGCAAAATGTTCAGTCTTTTTTGGATCGTCTGTCGGAGAGACACGAACAATCACAGTGAATGAGCTGCTTGAATATAAGGAAAGCCGCAAAACTTAACGCCTATAGCTCATTCACTAAACTAGAACGGCTCGAGTCAAACAGACATAAGAATTACACGAATTGAGACCACATAGACCCTGTCAGACAAGACACACACAACACGAGAGCGGACCGAGATCATTTAGGAAGCACAAAATCAACTCGAATGAAAACGGAAACGAGAGGGATCGAGAACGGACTGGGGTCGCGCACAGAGGCCTTGACGGTGTAGCCACGCTGCAAGAGAAGCTTGACGAGCCACGAGGCAATGTAACTGGATGCGCCGGTCAGGTGCTCGATCATCCCGGCACCGATGGTCCCGCTCATTTTTCAGTCTTGTCCGATTCTTGCTGTCCTTCTTCTTCGTTTCAGGAGGTCGCTCTTGCTCTGCAATTCTCGAGTTGCCATCAGTGCTCTTCCGGCAGAGTCGCGCTTCAAAATATAATGATCCGACGTCTACAAGTCTTGCTCGACTTGCCGATAGAAACCAAGATGTCTGTTTGTTGGCATCAATTAGGTAGCGGCACTTGCTTTGGTATTAATCTCAAGATTCTCAGCTCTAACTTAAAATCAGAACAGTAGTGGGAAACGCAGAAACAACATTATTGATTCTAATATGTACATGAAAAAGCCATGCAAAAATAAAAAAAATGATAATAAAAAATACAACCTTTCTATATCCCGTATAAAATGACTTGGCGCCATGAAAAAGATCGGTATAAAATAATAACAACTTGTCCGATTTAGTCATGCAAGCATCCGTCGAGTACAAGGAATTAGGTTTTAATATAATCATGTATCAAATCAATGATTAATTGATTACATGTACGGAATCATTTGATGTCTCTTATTTATTTCACATGGTATTAGAACATCACGTGTGCGATGCACACGATGCATTAGGTATCTAGAAAGAAAATTCAAAAATCTTGTTGTTGTGAAAAACCAAATCATTTGTCTAAAGAATAGCAAATCTGTCTAGAGTTGCTTAGATTTTTATTTCGATTGAGAGAACATAATTTTTACATTTAATCATTTTTCATCTTGACAGTCCCAACTGTCTTCCCACGTATGAAAAGAAATTTATCAAGGAAACTGTTGTCTCTTTTTATTGTTTAAGTTGTATTTAGGTTATTGTCATGGAACCCCTCGTGTAGCCAGCAGTAAACTTGAAAATTACTCGTGATTAATCATATTGTTCATTGAAATATACGTAGCCCAATTATAAATGTCAATGGCCTAATTTTTAGCACAAGCTATGACATATGATCGTAAAAGATAAAGAAATCTATCGTAAAGTTCATGATGGAGCATTATAAGTGATTGAACTTCGGTAAGGTCAAATATTATAAGATTATAATTTGATTTTTATATTATACGGAAAGTGAAAAGAGCAGGCTTCCTATTATATCAATAATCTTTTACCTTGTTTATTAGGCGGGCTTCATTATTTGGCTAGAAAATCGCATAAGAAAATAAGTATCACCAATTGCACAATTTTCCAATTTGAAACGAAAGGACTGAAAAAGAAAATTTAACCCTAAATCTGAAAAGTAATGCGACCATGTAAATATATGTAACATTATGGACTTGAGCAGGTCCTTAAATTGCTCAATGGAGGTAAAGGCGGGAGAACCGCTCTTGGGTGGGTGACCTCGTACTTGCCTCCCCATCCCCTCAATTGAGTGGATAGACATAGGCTGGGGATTTGGGGGTCCATAGGCAATGAAGGTGGGTAACCAATCCCAGAAACACTGCGTTAGGGGCAACTCTAGCTACGACTGGGCTGGCATGGGGTAACCAATCCCTGTCCCTTGCCCGACGTGATATGGAGTGGGTAAAAATCCCACGGCTGTTTGACCATGCCTTATGGCACAATTCCTTAACCAACTGGATCAAGCAGTTCCCCCGGCTAGAAAATCGCCATGAGGAAATAAGTATCACCACTTGGATAATTTTCCAATTTGAAATGAAAGGATTGAAAAAAGAAAATTTAACCCCTAAATCTGAAAAGTAATGCAACCATGTAAATATATGTAACATTCTATCAAACCCACAACATTATATTTTCAAGGGGATATTGTAAAATCACTCTTGAAAAAACTAGTCATATACATTTTAATTACTGGTATGACATCTAGTCATTATTAGTCGTCATATGTGGCACGCCGATGTAAACAACTATACTCGAAACAACATCCCACGTGAATCACCATGTCAACAATTTTCGATGACAATTGGATAGAAAGACTTCATTGAATTTGCACAATAGTTTAAGACTATGTTGGCAAAATTAAAAAGTTTAGAATTAAATTGCCATCAATACAATAGGTTTATGATTGACTTGGTCAGTTTTCATAAAGTTATTGTAGTAACACAGATTGCTAAAACAATTATATGTCACACCACTTATAATAAATACTATCCAAAATAAATCCTAGTCAATTTAAAATAGGATAAAGTTTATCATATACTATATTCGGTGCCCATTTAAGATAGGATAAATTCATATTTAAGAGAGATATATGTTGGATAAAAATTATTTCATTAGGGAAGAGGGACAAATGTGGATATGTTTTATAATATCTATAATACAAAAATATATTTCTCAAAAAACAAACTTATTAAATTAATAAAAATATAAAATAATATTTGAATTCTTAATTCAAAATGACAAAAATAACAACGATTTTTTTATTTATTTCTATTTTTATTTGTATATTCTTAAAAAATATCTTATAATATAAATTCAATATATATAAATATATTAATAGTATTTATATTTATTGCATATTTGAGGTATTTTGGGAATATTAGAATAGTTTACTATATAAAAAAAAAAAAATTATTAGAGAATGAAGGAAGGGAAAAAAGAAAAAAAAAAAGAAGAAAATAATTTAAAAAGAGCAGGGAAAATAATAAAAATAAGCAAATAAAAAGGAAATAGGCAAGAGTATTGTGGGATATTTTTACAGTCTTCCTTTAAATAAATTTTAGGTTCTTCTACATTAATATGCCTTTTATACTAAACAACGGCTATAATAGAATACGAAAATATCCAATTTTAAAATTGCAATTCACCAATTAGTAGATAAGATATAACAAAATCTCTTAATTTTATATTTTATTATATCTAGTCTTATCAAGCAATAACCCAAAACATTAAAGAATCCTTTTTCTACTGTAATTAGGCTTTTCAAGGCTAACTTAACGAGCAAGAGTTGGGGTCCAAGTCATTGGATTGTCGTTTAGTGATTTTTTTTTGTCGTTTAGTGAGTTTGAAGCCTACAACTAATTGGGGATTTAACATAATACGTAATAACTAAAACGACAATATCCTGGTTGGTTGAGTTGACCCACCAAAATTCATAAAGAATTGCAAAGAAGGCATTCAAGCTTTAGCACACTTCCGTGCCTCGGTATATTTACTGAACATTTTATTAATGTTGAAGCACTAAAGTTGCACATAATGTTATAATTAAACTATATCACATATCATTTAGGTAATATTAAGTTATTCGTGAAATTGCGGACATGGTGGTCCAAAAAGGATAGGGTTAATACCTTGAAAAAGCCCAAACTGGTACATTTGTGACAAATTTACCACAAACTATTTTTTTTACCACAAAAAACCCCAAACTGGTATACCTTTGACAAATTTATCCCAAACTGGTACACTTATGACAAATTTACTCACCATTAGTTTTCGTTAAATTTTACTATCAAATTATTAAGTTAAATGACACGTGACAGTTCACTAGTATACCGATTTGAGATTTTATGCTCCGTTTGTCATAGTTTACAATTTTTATGATTTTTTTTGTGGTATTAATCCAATTTAGAGGAGGGTATATTTGCCACAAATTTACTAATTTGGGATTTTTTGTGGTTGAATAAATTAGTTTGGGGTAAATTTGTCATAAATGTACCAGTTTAAGATTTTTTATTGTCAGTCGAGGTAAATTTATCACGAGTATACTAGTTTAGGGTTTTTCGGGATCAAAAATAGTTTTAGATAAATTTGTCATTTTGTCTGGTTGGGATTTTTCGGAGTATTAACCCAAAAGAATAATGGGTTAAATTATCTTTTAGAGTGATTTGCATCTTAATCGCTCCCTTCTTTAGGTCGGTGTCCCAAAATCAAGGGCTAGTTTAGTTTTTAAGATCAATTTATGTTATGTTACACTCAAAAGCTGTGGGGCCAATTATGGCTTAAATTTTTTAGGACAAATTTATTCAACGCCTAATGGAAATCTAAAGCTACGGAAATTCGCCTGATGACTAACGGCAGTTTATTATATAATAAAGAAATTAAGAAGGAGGAGATAATTGTTAGGTTGCTAAACCAAATACTACTCACATTAGGATTATATTCCTAGTTTGAATTATTTAATCCGGAAATTATATAAAAGAGATGGGTGATGACTTTTGCCCATTTAGTCGTTGAAGGAGTTTTTTTACCTTTAACAGTCAATTGTGTAGCTTGTACGTAGATTATAATACCTCGAAGAAAAAATCTCGAGTGTTTTGAAGTTAAGAATTTTTGGAATCTTTTTGAGATTGAGAGATTATTTAAAAGTCTCCCCTTTTAATGGAATAGGTCACATCTATAAGACCACATGAAAACGTTA
Source organism: Eucalyptus grandis (assembly GCF_016545825.1). NCBI lineage: Eukaryota > Viridiplantae > Streptophyta > Magnoliopsida > Myrtales > Myrtaceae > Eucalyptus > Eucalyptus grandis. Next base: position 54,945,963 of record NC_052613.1, on the reverse strand, counting down.
TCCAATCTACTCTTCGTCTATATATATTTTGGTTGGATCGTTTTCTTTACTGCACAGTAGGCACACACTTGCAGCGAAAGAGGCTCTATCGTCGAGGCAAGGATGGAGAACAATGATCGCAGCCACAGCCGCCATTGCGACGACCAGCCAAAGGGAACGCACGTCAACGGTCAACGGAATGCCGGCGTCGACCAATGCATGACGTCTTCGAGCCAAGAACTAGTGGCGGCGCCGCCGCGGCCGTCATCCGAGGACGATTTCCAGCTCGAGTTTCCACTCGGGTTCAGATTCGCCCCCACCGACGAGGACCTCATTCTGTATTACTTGAAGCCCAAAATCGCAGGCGATCCGATTCCGCTTGCTGACTTCTTCGCCGACGTCGATCTCTACCAGTTTGACCCCAGAGAGCTCATCGGTACGTACGTATACGCGGCCGCCGTATAGACTCAGGCTCCGGTCGGTTTGTAGTGTACGCGCATTCATGCTTGAAGATTGGACTTCTTGTTCTGTCGTTCCTCCGTTTGAATTTCTTGGCTTTCTGGGCTTGTTTGGTTTTCTTTCTTTGACTTTCTTGGCGTTTCTTTGATCTTTTTACCATTATTATTTTTATCTTTATTTGTATCTTATCTCTAGAGGAAAATACTTAGAATGGAAACTATTCGTTGTTTTACATACACCCTTGGCGAAAATAGGTAAGAGTAGTTTATTCCATATGGAGAATTATCAAAAATATACTAAACTTATTATAATTGTGTTAATCCGATTATAAATCTTTTCTTTGGCTATTCAGTCTTAAACTTATCATTCCAGCCAATTTTTGCCGATTAATGCTGACTTTGATAATTTTTAATAATTCTTTATTTTTTTCAAAGTTTTTTAATATTTTTAATTTTTAATTTTCCTCTTCTTCCTTCTTAGATCTAGGTGAGGCCAATGCCACAGGTGAAAGTGGCCTCGCCTAGTGGTCAGGCAACCTCGCTGAAACCTCATCAGCCATTGTTGGAAAGGAAGCAAAAGAAGGAAGAGGGGAAAAAGAAAAAGAAAAGAAAAGAAAAAATATTTTCAAAATCTGCTTACGTTAACATTCGCCAAACGGCCGGATGAACTGAATTGCACAATTATAAAAAATTTATGACTGAATTGATTAAAAAAAAAAAAGCTAAAATCTGAATTGGTATAATTATAATAAGTTTAAGAATTTTTGGTAATATTTCCCTTATTTCGTGGTATAGTCAGAATCTAAGTTTAAAGGCAGTAGAAATTACTCTTATGCAACTCATTTCATGATTCTCCAGAGAGCCACAAGGCAGCGGGCAAAGGTGAGGACGAGTGGTACTTCTTCACCCCGAGGGACAGGAAGTATCCGAACGGGTCGAGGCCGAATCGCCGCACGCCCGGCGGGTTTTGGAAGGCGACCACGAAGGATAGCGTCATCCAGATGGAGAACATGACGATCGGGTACAAGAGGCTGTTGGCCTTCTCTCGAGGAGCCTCGCCAAGACGAGGCGACGGGACGGCCTTGAGCATGCACGAGTATAGGTTGGCGGAGGACGAGAAGAGGAACCGCACCGGGACAGACGAGAAGAAGGGAGCGAAGGACAAGAGGGTTTGGATTCATACGTTCATGTCGACATTATCGTATCTCAGTTTTCCTTTTCGTTACACTTAACGCAAAATTGTTGATGTCTTTGTGACGTGCGTTGTGGCAGTTGGATGAGTGGGTTCTGTGCAAGGTCTTCACGCCCAAGCATGCAAAGCATTCGAAGAACGGCCGGAAATCTGATCACCCACTGAAGACAAGGAACGAACAGAACCATGATCAGCCAGACGGCAACGGTGATGATGCCCCGACGACCACCGGCAAGAATCGAGGCCGAACAAAGGGTATTGTTGTTGATGAAGATGATGGCTACTTGCAAGACCTTCAATCCACGCCAACTCACAAGCTCAACATGGGCCGGCAAGTCGATGTCGCCGACAACTATCAACTGCCTCAGAGTTCTCAGATAAGTGCTCTCGGCGGTCTGGAGACCGACCGACCAGCCTACAATGTTTTGCCATATAGCAGCCATACAGACCCCGACTCAATGGCGCACTGTCCGAGTGAGATGCAGATCAGCGTACATCTACAAGTCCAGCGGGTGGCCACGCAGCCCGCGAGCCTCGGGCCTCCTACCGGCAATGCTCCTCCTGAATCACATCCAAGCAGAAGCTGTCGCCTTCCCGCACACTCCACTCGCCATAATCCTCGTCCAGTAGTGGTGCATAGCTTCAAGGATTTAATCAGCACCAACCCATAGAATTCGCTCCCACATAATAGGTGATCAGATATCCAAGCGAGTTCTTATGATATATATTGACTCTAGCTACCATTAGCAAGCAGTTGGGATGGGAGGTTTTACTTGGATTTGGATTATTAATCAACTCTTGTGAATTTGATACTTCTTTTTCTCTCATCACGTTGTTATACAGATTTTGTGTTCGTGGATTTTTTCTTTGCTAGTGCGAAAAAATCGGCCTTGTCCTTTTGTTTTGGTGTCCGTAAATTTTCATGTCTGAAGGAAGGAAAGCCGATGAACTATCTTAAGATGTTCGTTTTAGTGATTCTATGGGCGGGCCGGCGAGTCTCAAAGCCCGTGCCCTGGCCCGCTTGATTCATCGGCCGGTGTTGGAAAAAAAGTTCCAGGCCCGGCAAGTAAGCCGAAAGAAAGCGGTCAAGTCCGCCCATTCTCCAGGCAGGCCTCACGGGGCATGCGAAGAACACTAATCAACCAAGAATGTTATGTTAGGTGGAGTCGAGGACGGAGATTTCTCGACTGTCGAGTTCCCGGCACAAGGTCTCCGCTCCCGGCAGGTCGCTAGCCCTTATGGCATTTGATTGAATAGAGGAGGGACTTTGTGCAGCAAAATGTTGAAAGACAACCCGTTTTGAGCAGAGGCTCTAGGATTTTCCTCATCGCTCTTCGCATCATGGTCCTGTGCTTTGTGCCACTAGTAAAAACTGGATGGGAAAGTTGTGTTGTTTCCCTGACACATTGGCAAAATCTGCTTGGACTTGATCATCCCTTTACAACATCACTGTGCTAATGTGCAATTTATCATTGATCCTTCGATTCAACAGTAGCAAAATTTGCAAATCTTTCGAATGGTTTTTACTAATGGAAGCAAGAACTTAATCACCAAAATAAAGTAGCAAGACTTTTCTTCTTTTTTTTTGGGGGAGAAAGCGAAATAGAAGCTGAAATGCCATGAACTTTCTAGCCGAGGCTTTCCTCGCCACCAGTTTCTCTGCAGATAACAAGAGATACACGTGGCAAGCACCCATTAGGGCCACACTTGTCTCAAGATAAGGAAATGGATGATGCCCTCTCCCCCCCAACAAGCGCTTTGCACTTGCCATCCTGCTCGACCCTCAAATAATAACAATTCCCTCCCCCACAAACGTAAAGTTGCAAGTCGAGAGAAGCTGAGAAAGAAAGCGAAACGCTCACCCAACAACGCTTGCAACAGCAGCAATGGCTTCCATGACCATGACAGCCTCCTTCCTCGCCGGCTCGTCGGCTGTGGTCGGCAAGCTCCCATCGGCCAAGGTCTCGAGGGGGCTCTTCGTGGCCAAGGCCTCGAGAGCCACCGAGGCCGAGAAGGCCAGCCTTGAAGTCGATGCCACCAAGGAAGAGAGAGCCAACGGGAGGAGGGACTTGGTCTTTGCCGCCGCAGCCGCAGCCGCATGCGCCGTCGCGAGGGCCGCTGTTGCTGAGGAGGAAGAGGAGCCAAGGAGAGGGACTCCCGAGGCCAAGAAGAAGTATGCTCCTATTTGCGTGACAATGCCCACTGCTCGCGTATGCCGCAAATGAGGGTCAGGAATTTGGCAACTCCTTTTTACCCCTCTTGCTTTCGTGTTGATTTGGGAATGATGATATGTTTGTAAAACCTGGTATTCTAATTTCTTGCTATCTTGGGACTAATCGATCACCATTCTATCTAAGTCCGCTTCGTTCGTCTGAGTCACACTTTCCTGTTGCTTTCCAACTTGAATATTGATTTCGACGTCGGGCTATCCTTTCTACTTGCGCGGGTGTGATCGTCGGTACTTGTCGGGCAGTGAATTTCGAAGGAGAGAATACTTTAGATGCATATCTTCTTCGGAATTGCATTATCCAAATTCACTCAGGACTGGCAATTGGCTCTGGCCAGTAGAGATTTTCCCCACGGCAAAGCGTTACCCATCCGACTTAGTAGCAGCGGCCAGTTTGCATTAGGTCTGGACTCATTCAACAACCAGCTTTCATGTATAAACAGTTACTGCGTGTCGCCAGAACCAACTCATTATCGTAGTAACTCTGCGAAAACATACATGAAATTTTACAATGTTCTGAAAGAGTTGCAACATGTAAAGATGATGCGATTCGACCGAACTGCATCCCACGCATGTTGCCGGCCGCCGCAGTACAATCCCCATAATAAGGCCCACGGGTTTTGGTGCGGTGTTCGATCACCGACAAGCTTATGCTGTAAAGCCAACCAGCATACAAGGTGAATCATACAAAGCAGCTACAGGCAACAGAAGAAATTTGATTACTCGAGTGAAAGGAAATTACAAAAGGGAAAAGAAAACTCAATTGTTTACACCGACTCGAGGTCTTGCAAAAGCTGGAAAAACAAACTGATGGAAGTAAGAGATAAAAAACAACGACACCTCGCACTGCATCTACTCGACAGGAGCCGTTACTGTATGGTAACGACATAGACAAAACGGTAGATCATCTTCTTATTCAACTCGGCATTGGTGAGGCAGGCATTAAAAAAGATCGATTTGAACTGCTATCTCACTCAGCCTTCCCATTTTGCTGGGCAGCGACAAAGTTCCGGACTACTTCTATGGCTAATTGATGAGCACTTTTGTCCTGCACCTTTGCCAGTTCTTCCATGGCCTCGTATGTCTCCTTATCAGCAAATAGCTTCAGGTTGTAGCGCGCAGGTGCCTTTATGACACCATCCCACTTGTCAACCCACTCTTGAAGCTTCTCAAATCCCTGGTGGAAAACAAGACCGTTAAAGAAAATTGGCTAGCCCACAATTAAGGAAAAGAAAGGACGTAATAACAGATCATACAATCTCATTCTTGACAAATATTGGCTAAAAATATTCCTAATCTGATAAAAAACTATAAAATATTGGCAAGCTGTAATTATTTGGTGCTAACCACACGATTAGTGAAGTCGCCGAATGATTCCTTGGATTGTCTCTTACGCTTCCAATAGTAGAAAAGAGGTTCAAAAACCTTCGAGATCCTGAACTTTAACCTTATTCATAAAAGTTCTTGCTATTGATGTCTGATTTGGTGTCCCTCCGAGCCAAATCTGTTTTTCCACACAAATTAAAGGTTAAAATGAGTTTATTCTGATAGTTTTCAGGAGATATAAGGCATTGAGAAAGTGTAAGACGTACCTGGTAACTGTTAGGACCATCACCAACAAGTCCAAGTTCAGCCATGTATGGTCTAGCACAGCCGTTAGGGCAGCCAGTTACCCTTATCACAAGAGATTCATTGTACTTAAGACCAACCTACAACGCCAGTGCCAACGAACCTTTTCAGATACTGAACTGCGATAATATGGCATTACACGACTGAGCTGTCATGAATGGGTGGTCATATACCTTATCAAATACAGCTCGAGCCCGCTTAAGTAGATCAGGTATTCCTCGTTCAGCTTCAGTTATTGCCAATGGACATAGAGGCAATGCAGGGCACGCCATTGCAGTTATATTGAGAGAGTCCACGTATTTAGGTTCCTGTCCACAATCACAACTTTCTTATTATTGTGCAGTGAAATTATACAATCTCTGAGTGTCATAATATCAAAGACAATGTCTGGATCTAGAGTCAACAGCAATGTCCTCTGGGAGGTTGCAACCATATAATAAACAGTTTCCATGTCGTATTCAACTTTAGGGAGCAAAAGGACTCCTCCTTGAGAGAAATTTCTTACTGACGGCACTGGAATCCTTAAAACCTCCAAGCACAGCTTAAATAGCCATACAAGCGGACTCAATTGTGCACATATCAACACAGTGATTTGAAAAAGCATCGCTCTGTTTACAGATTTTTATCCCGCACAAAAGCACATACCTTCCGTGATTATGCTACTGAAACAACATGCAAATGGAAATGAGATGTTCTTAACTAGAGTGGACAAATTTCTTAAAGGATATTAAATCATCACATAACACTAACACCAGAGTGAGAATAGTATCTCCAACGCAACTTACCAGAAAACCACCCTGTGCAAGAGCTTTTGTGATAGGACGCTTCCACGCATTCCGTATATCACACAATATTAAATTCTGGTTTGGTGTGAGACGAACATTGAGATTATATTTCTCTATTATCTCTCTTAGTGTCTTTTTCATATTCCCCCCAATACGTCCATTATCAACATGCAGCCCGCAAAACCAACCACCATCTCCTGCCAAAAACATTTGAGAATCACAAATCAGAGATCATATGGGTCAAGCATGGTACAAGAATGTTAAGGCCAGATATAGGACACAGAATTATCAGAATGCAACAGATATCAAGATCCCTCAGAATAAGAAAATGATAGCAAACAATGAAAAATACACACACCTGCTTCTGCCATCCCAGGTAACTCTTGAACTCCCACTCTGGTAATTCACGAATTGGCTCAAATTTTCTGCCATAATACTGCTCAACAACGCTTCTGAACTTTTCAATTCCCCAAGAACTAACCAAATATTTCATTCTACTATATTTGCGATCATCTCTTCTCCCATTTTCTCTGTGTAACAACAATAGCCTTTATTGCATACAAAATGTCCTCTTTTGGTACGTAACCCAAAGGTTCTGACAGGCGGGCAAAGGTAGTCTCCACCCTATGCGTTCTTCCCATACCACCACCAACCTGCAAAAGAAAATATCACAATTATGCAATTAAAAAAAAAAAGCATTTAAGAAAAAATGTCAGTCAATATCCAATAGAAACACGAGTCATCTTACATATAAGTTAAATCCTTGAGGCTCTCCCTCCTCATTAGAGATGACAACAACTCCAACGTCATTTGTAAAGATATCAACCGAGTTATCTGTGGGCACAGTAACAGCAATTTTGAACTTCCTGGGCAAGAATTGAGTTCCATAAATTGGCTCAGGGGAGTCAGGGAAGTTTGTTCCATGAGAATTATCGTTTCGAGCCTTAACAACCTCAGCAGGTTCATCTGAGGTGATTTTCTCTCCATTTACCCACATATCAAAGTAGAAACCCGACTGCGGTGTAAGAAGTGCAGCAATATTTTCCGCAGTTTCTTGTGCAAATTTGTAATCCTTTCTCGCATATGGGGCAGCAGGGGCAAGAACATTTCGGTTGAGATCTCCACAAGCACCGAGAGTTGAGCCCATGTTCATAATTATCGTGCTCATCACTGTCTTGAGGTCCTTCTTCAGGACTCCATGGAGCTGAAATGTTTGTCTTGTAGTCAAACGAAGTGTTCCTATTCCAAACTGATCAGCAAGATCATCCATGACCAAATAAAGTTGGTTGGGAACGTTTCCAAAGGGGTTCTTTGTACGAAGCATGAACGAATATGATCTTCCCCCACGTTCGTCCCTGTTGTACTGTTGATAGCTCCCATGGAACTTGATGATTTGGATAGCAGATTCATTTATGTTGGGGGCATCTGTCAGCAGTTCCTCATTGAGAGGGTACCTTATGTAATTACTTTGTTCTTTAATTATTTCAACCTTGCTACGTTTAGGCTCAGCAGCAGTTTCAGGCTTTATTGGCTGCACATTGTTAAGAAAACTCATGAAGAAAGAGGCATAAATTATCTGCTACTTAGAAAGCAAAAATTCAAGTCATAATAGCTTCCTGTCAAGATAGAGGATGCATCTGGTCTTCCCCATTGTTTATACATTATTCAAATTTATGGATAAAAGCAAGATGAAGAACAAAGATGCAAAAAAGGAAAGTGATCCCGGAGTACTAATTAACCCATGCAGTAAGTCGAACACCGAGAATTCGAGTACAGATACAAATTAAGCTTGCAAAGCCAAAAGAGATGGCTTTAACAATCCTAGTCTGACAGAAGGAAGGTGTTGTTTTATCAAGAGTTTGATTATGATGATGCACGTTCTCCCTGTAGGAACTTACCGAGTGCAAGTCCATATCTATCGCTGGCAATTTATGAAAAGAAAAAAAGATTTTTGGCAGCGTGCCTTAAGCAAGAGATCTATAATTGTGAAAATGGAAAAGCAATCTATTTTTCGCCTAAAACAATTTTCTTTAGCAGCGCTCTTCACATTTTTCAATTTTTTTTTTTTTTCAAGAATGTTTCAAGCAGAATCAGCGTTCTCTCCCTCAACTTTCCTAAACCACACACCCCAAAAGGAAAACCAAAAAAGAGAAAAAAGCTGCCAACTTTCAGTCTTTCATTTTCATTGTACCGATTTCCCAATCAATCTTGACCCCCCAAAATCTCCAAAGTCTCCAAATACATGCAAAGGGAAGGCCAGCAAAATGCCAATTCGAGCAAGAGAGAAGGCAACGAACTAAAATCCAGACAGGAAATGCAAACAATTCCCGAGCAAAAACCCGGAACCCAGAGGAGCGAACCAGGACTCACCGTCGACACGGCTCTCACGACCGACGCGCTCGAGGGAGCAGAAGAGGAGGAGCCAGACGAGAGCAACAGCGCGTTCAGCTGCCTCGCGAGCGGAACCGAGCCCGAAGACTTGAGCCCGGTGAAGCTCCGGAACGCCGCCGCCGCCGCCGCCCTGCGATCGCCCGGCACCGCCGTGCTCGCAGCTCAAGCGCCGTCGCCATGACCGATCAACAACCTCCCTCGGCGCCCCCGTCCAAGGCACGGCCGGCTAGGGTTTCGAAGCGGAGGGACAGCGAAGCGAAGCGGAAGCGGAAGCGGCGCGGAGCGCGAATGAGATTATCTGAGATTGGGTGGTGGTGGTGGTAATGGAGAAGCTGAAAAAGCGAAGTGCCCTCAGTGCGGGATTATTATTATATCAAATTATATGAGTGCATCTCTCCAAATCGACCTTTTCTTCATTTTATTATTATTTTTTGAGCGGGGTTCCTTTCGTATTTTTTATCTAATTCGCTCGAGGTCCGCTAACGTGCGCCGCCGCGTCACGTGCCTGACACGGGCAAGTGGGCGCGAACCCGCTCGCGTCCTTCGCACGCGCTCGCCGGAATGACCTGACGATCCAGATGAGGCGCGTGGCGGGCGTGGGCCTCTTTCGCGAAACCCCAAATTTGGCTACGACGACACGTTGAACCTGGACGGGATTTTGACTAGCCGGGGGTCCGACCGGGGTCAACTAGGGCTGCGGCGGTTTTCGGTCTAATTTTTTAACTGCCAAAAAAAGGAAAGGTCACTTGGAAAAAGAGTGGCGATTCGAAACGCTCGGCTCCACGATCGTCATTTCACTTTACAGATCACGACAGAGATTCCTTATTCGACTCGCTCGTGTGGGAGAAGCGAGCACTAGGGGTGAACATTGGTTTCGCCATAAAAATCCAGTTCCATCCGCATTGCTTCTTTTATCTTCTCATTTCTTGTTGTAGTAGATGGATGAGCTCCACTTGTTCCAAATTCTAATGAGACCAAGTTCGGTTCATAGTTCCATTTTTCTTTTCCTATATTATACAGCCCAGTTCTATTTTCCCTAGACATGACTAAATTGGATAGGAAAGCCAGGATTGAAAACCAGATCAAAATTGAGGATCGAGATCCAAGTCGAAAACCAAACCGTCTTGCATTAAGTTTCTCCTATCTTCTCATTTCAGCAATAGATGGATGAGCTCCTTGACGTCAAGCTGTGCTAGTTACTCTCGTGTTTCTTTGAACTTTCTGTGTGCTAGTCAAAACAATGTGTTTCTTCGAACTTTTTGTGATTCGCGAGGCCTCAGGCCTCCCTAGCCTAGGGTGAGCTTGAAGCTTGCGAATCTAGCGAGGCCTCAAGCCTCTTTAAGTATGGCGAGGGCTCAAGCTCGCCCGACAGCTTGGCAACCAGCTAACGAAGAAACTAAGAAAAAGAAAAATTACATAAAAATTAAAAATAATTAAAATTTTCAATTTTTTAAATGTTTTTGTAAGAATAAATGTTTCTTTAACCAATGACCCAAGTTTGAGTGTAGACAATCCACACATAGCTTTTGTGGACCCGAGCCTCAAGGTTGAGACCAAAGCTTAAGCGTCAAGTACTCGAGTTGCTTTTCATAGACTATAGCTTGGGTGCCGAAGCATTGGGTACCAAGTTTCAGGCTTGGCTTTAATAGACCCAAGCATGGGCGATGGGATCTCGAGCACAAGCTTGGCCATCAAAGGCTTAATCTTGAACGTTGAGATCTAGGAGCTGATGTTGCCATTTTCGTGCCCAAGCATAAGGGTGAGTGATTCCAAATTTTGTATAGTTTTCACATGAAATCCGAATCTTACCCGTTGAAATAGGTTTCTTGTTTTTTTGAACCCGGTATATGTCCTACATATTGTATAACTTAGAACCTACCTTATCACGGGTTCTGAGATCAATTCCATTGTCTACCTAACTTTCACCGTATGATTAATTGAACGATTGCATTAAATTAAAACTCTTAATGACCATCATTTACTACTACAATTCATCGAACACAAAGATACAAGAAAAATATAAATATTAATAAAGTTTTAAAATAGAAGCTCGAACTAGTACTTTCACGTTATATACTCATTAATTGATTACAAGTTCTAGGTTCATCCAACTAAAAACCTAGAATTTATTCATTGAAACAGGTTTCTCATTTTTAGAATGTGGAATTTACCCTACATACCTTGGAACCTAGGACCTATAGGTTCCACTGATTCGATTCTTAAGTTCCAAGTTCTATTATAAAATCATGCTCAACTCTTGCCAAGCTAAAATTTCTGATTCAAGCATCGATATTTAATTATATTTTGAAAAATATCTTCCAATTATTTCAAAGAGGAAATAATTTTGCTCATTAAATTTTAATTGGAAAGCATTTTTCACTGATTAAGAAAAATATTTTCTGTTAATTAATTTTCCTAAACAAATTAAATGTCGAAAGATGGAAAAAAAAAAAGTCTTTTGAAAATACGTTTTTTAGGAAACGAACCAACCCTAGTTGCACGTCAGATACGTTAAATACGTTTTTGCGGGCGTCAGCGTCACGCGAACAGAAACGATCACGGGTTTCAAAAGCTCCTGAAACTCAAGACTTGAATATCAGATGTACCGGTCCGTCAAAGAAATCAAGAGCGGGGCAGTTGCGTGGCGGACCGACGCGAACAAAGACGTCAGAGGCTGCTCATGATTAGGAAATACGATTTTAATAAGGAGAAGCGAAATTTGAATTCCTCTGACGCCGAGCGCAGCAGCCGAACAGACAGACAGACGGGAGGGGAATCCACGCGAGGACAAAAGGGCAAGCAAGGGGGGACCACTTCGACGGCCCTTTCAGGAAAAGGCTTATTTTCTTTCTTTAATCCCCTCTAAATTATTCATGAACATGTCTGCAAGCCCGGCCAGCTTGCCCACGGACCTGCGTGCGTGGGCTTGGTCCGATACAGATGCAAAACCAAGTTTTCTGCACAAGCGTAGAGATGCAGTGCGGATATGGCAACTGGGTTTTGTTATCTCCAGGTGTTGAAAATAGACCTTAGAAAATGAACAGTCAGATATATCTCTGTAGGAATATAAAAGCTGGAGAGGCGTGATGCTTGCCTAATTTACCGATGTTGCGCATTTCGAAAGTAGCTCGACTAAGTGTGTTTTTCTGTTGGCTGGCACCGGATCGCGTTGTCACAGGCGAATGTATTAGGGAGTTTCGAGCAGCGACGGCGACGACTGGAGTGAATCCGCGGCTTCTGAAGCTTGTGTTGTGATGGGAGTTTCTGGGGGATAGTCCGGTCCGTCTATGGAGGGTTTGATGACGCTGTAGAACAACAGGTTATACAGGAAGGTGAAGAGCAGGAGGCCGCCGGCTGTGTACGATAGCAAAGATCCCGAAATCTCCATCCCGCCTTCTCCTGTTGTCTGGTCACTTGCCAGCCTCACATCTGAAGCTGCGATGTTCAAGAACACATAAGAAAATAAAATCACGTTAGAGAGTCATCTTTCATAAAAATCCTTTCTTATATGATGGTGAAGGGTTTGCGACAACAAAACCACGAGACAACAGAATACCACCACACCACACCATAAATCAGATGCGATAGACTGTTTAGCTACAGTCAGAGTCCATTGGCCACATCTTCCATGTGCTAAAACTTAGTATCTCTCATGGTTCTGTATTGTGGATTTGCAATGAGAGAACAAAACATATCACGGAGCAAGAGCAGGCGCAAGAAAGTGTCGGCACTGACAAGATACAGTGAATCAATCCAATTATCCCAAGGACAGACTGGAGTATCTACCATCTTGAAGATTGCAGCCATGGACCCTGTACTCTTAAAACTCATTTAACACATGCCAGGTGATGGCCACAGCGCAATGGTGATATTCCAAGACCTGAAACTCCAACATCAGACTCAATTTTTGACCCAGCTACTGGTTGAAACTTAATTGCCTTCTTCGTCGTCATCCCCACAAAAAGTCTATGTAATGCTTATCCTTGACACAACTATAGCAGTGTAAATGAAGCCACAAACACCAAATGCGCAGCTTGACAAGAGTACACTCAAGAGAGTAAAGCCACAGGAACAAGAATCGAAACTACACAGTGGGCGGTACCACGGAGGTTGCGGTGAGAAATCTTCTTAAAAGGTTCTGAATTTATAAAAAAGCAACGTATTCGTCAATTTTGGCTTGAATCTATAACATTCTTTCATTGACATTATATCCACTTTATACTGTTCGGGAATAACTTTTCCTCGGTTGACCTATTAACATGTCTGGAAGACAAATCAAAATACAGTCTTCAAGGCATTTTAAGCTTAGAAGAAAGTATCAAATTTCTCTGTGGGTCCAAAACCATGGACAACCATTCTTCTCTATCCTATAAGTGCAAGAAGCCCCAGCACGGCCCAAATCTCCAATCTCCCTTGTCCTCTATGTTTATGGAACATGCAGCAGCAACTGGTACGCTAGCAGTGAGAATTCTTAGCGCTGCCAGTAGCGGAGATACCGTTAAGAAACGGCCTATACGCACCGCTTTTTAGTTCCTTTCAACTTGTGATTATCTATACAGATAAACAAAGAAAAAGGCAAGTTTTTCACTTCTCATCATATAATTCAAGCGACATAGTTATAAATTTCTAATCATCTTTCACAGGCTCGATATGAAGCATCTTCACGATAACCCCGAACCAATCATGTAACTAAAAACCCCACCAAAAAGTTCTCACTGCAAACTCAGAAAAGAAAACGAGAAAGAAGGGAATTCACAAACGAACAAGATTGCACGGTTTCAGACCGGAACAGGGGCATACCCTTGACTTTTGGAGACGGGGTTCGCTTCTGGGACAGAGACTGGAGCTGCTGGTCGAGCTGCTGAAGGGCTTCGCGAGCCTTGTCCTGGTCTACCTCGAATTGCTTCGAGTCTTCCTCCACCGCACGCACCACCGCGAAACGAGCTCTTCCCTTGAAAACTTCGTACCGTTCGTGGACCAAGAGCTGAGGAGACGCCACGCGCAGGGAAAGCATCTGAGTGGAAAAGAAGGGTGTATAGATTGGCGCGTCGATCGAGAACTGCAGATGGGTTCCCAAGCTTGAGGATGAACCACAGACGAGAGTGGTCTATCTTAACCGGAAAATGCGTCCTTGCCTGCGAGGGAAAAAAGAGGTCGGGCAGCGAAGTTTGAGAGGATCTTAAAAAATTGTGCAAAGAAGGCCCATAGGGTCGGCGTGAAATGGGCCGAATCCAGCCCGTCCCCGGAAGGCCGCTTGTCGCGTTTGGTGGTCAAGGAAAACGGGCCGCCCGGCACCGTCAGCTTGTGAAATGGGTCGATTCTTTGAAAATTTAAGCTTTTGGGGAACCGCACAGGCTATGGCACGATGATTCTCTCCATTGACGGAGCTAGAATTACTTTTAAGGGCGCAAGCGACTTAAAGGTTCAATGCATATTAATCTACACCGTGTAATAAATAGATATAAAAAGATGATTTATGTATATTATTCTTTGTTTTCTACCATAATTAGTATTCTTGAAGTAGTTTTAGCTAGTGAAGTATTTTATGTTTATTTAATGATTTTTTTTATGAACACGTCAAATTTAATTATCATTAGTATTCCACTTTAGAATAAAAAATTGGTTTTATCAAATGTTAGGAGTCCTTACTTGTGTAAACTATGGATAATCACATCAAAATTGATTAATTAAGTTTGATTGATAGTTCTTGGGGGCCTTGGGGGACAAGAACAGTTCTTGGGGCCTTGGGGGACAACCTCGAGATGGCTCTATTATCTTGGGAGAACTATAAAAAAATTCTTATACCTATTATAATAATGTCAGTTTAATCTTAAAATTTAGCCAATTCAATCCTAAACATTTTATAATTATGTCAATTCAATTTATCCGATCAAATTCGGTTGGCTAGCGCTAACGTGAATACTAGCCAATACTGGCTGTTCATGAATATTGACATGGATAATTTTTTAATAATTTTTTTTTATTATTTTCTGAATTTTTAATTTTTTTTTTCCTTTTTTCTCCTTATTCCTTCTTCTTCTGGTTAGTGGCATGACTAGTCAAAGGTGAGGGCTGGTGAGCCTCACCAAGCCATGGTGAGGGCTGGTGGGCCTCACCAAGCCATGGTGAGGGCTGCCCCCACTAGCCATTGGCTGAGGCAGGTCGGATAGACTGAATTGGCACATCTATAAAAGGTTTAGGACTAAATTAGTTAAAAAAAATTATGACTAAATTGGCATAATTGCAATAAGTTTGAGAATTTTTTGGTATTTTTTCCAATTATCACTTACGCCTCGTCATTTGGTTCAATGCTAGATTGGATTTCTTCAGAAGCAAGATTCTAATTTTTACGATTTTCATGCTTGGAGAGAGATGAAATATCGGATTTGGTTCCACACAATATAGGATTTCTCAAAAAGAGTGCGAAATTGGGATTACCTAGCAATAATTTGGATCAGGATTCCAATGCTACATTCCTAATGAAACAAAATTATTAGAAACCCAACTTTATTGCCGCTGCTACTGTCGGTCACCAGTCGTTCGGTCCCGCTAGCGCCATTGGGGGGAGGGGAGGGCGTGAGAAATATTCTTTCTTCGAAGGCCAAAACTTTGTGCAATCCAAATGCATCGAAAGAGATCTCATTCCAATGAATAAGATTTCTAGAAATGAGAATTCATTTGAGGATTCCTAATCATAAGATCGAACGAGGCCTCGTTCCAAACTCTAAACAACTGTCCTGACAATGATTGTACCATACGGCAGTGACCTTTTGCATTGCTAGAAGAGGGACCCGAATCTCGGACTCGGATTGAGAAAATTCTCATCTTTTGGTGACAATTCAAACATGTAAGTACCGAATCTGCTTAATCACTTAGATTTTCCTTTTAAAACGCGCCATTTTCAAGTTAATCCCCCCTGTCGGGCCAAAGCCTAGGATTCTCGAGTCCTTCTAGGAACTAGCAAAACCATGGAAAGTCTTCTCGTTCCTTAACGCGCTAACCCTCGTCTTAAAAGTAGAGCGCCCATCGCAATGGTTTCCCCTTGCTAATGATATCCCGACAAGAGTGCATGGCCAAACGCCATCCTTCTCCCTCTTTAATCAAACATTAACATCACCTTTTGAGATCCTGGATGAGAATAACCCGTGTGAACTTTGACCCATGCTTTCGACCGTGCTCGATCGCATGGAGGCCCACCCGACTGATATTCTATATTTAGGAACCTAGAATAGTCCATAGATAGTATTGAATAGAGGTCAAATATCAAATGCTATCAAACTAGGATAGGCACACTCGACCGACAAGTGTAGATGAATGCTTCACTCCTTGAGCTTACTTTTGAGGTAAGAGATTTCTAAAACTAGCCAACACTAGTATTAGAGCTTAGATTACCAACACGTTTAGACACAACGATCACTTGAAAATAGTTGTTCTAGCTCTAAATTAAGCCCATTGTGTGAGAGAGAGATTATCGTGGTTTATCCCTCATACCTCATTGAGGAGATTATGGAATGGATTGGTGATCAGTTTATAAGTACGAGAAAAAGTCTTACCATTTGAATTAGCTTTTAAGGTAAAATAGGCTCAAAATCACCCAACACTAATATTAGATCTCGGACTCAATAGTCATTCGAGAGATACAGGTTATTGTGACTTCGACCTAGAGCCCAATATGTGAGGGAGAGATTGTAAAAGTTATCCTATATTGATTGTGAAAGAGGCTATTGATCAATTTATAAGTGTGTGAGAAAATCTCACTTTTTGAATTAGCTTTTTGGATGAGAGAGATTTAAGACCACCCAACATTACTAAGAAGTAAGATGGATAAAAAATGAAAGTAGAACAGCTAAACTGTATAGTTATTCTTCCATTTAATTAAATGTCTACTCTCTAATATAATGAAGATATTTAATTTTTGATCTAATATAATCTAATCTTGTTAACCTAGGGGTGTTTTATGGCAATAGAAACCTAATTGATTTTGTTAACCCGAGGGCGTCTGATGTGAACATGATTTACCACGCTGCGTTTTGACCAGAAAGTTAAAGAAGATAGAAAAACCTTTGGTGAAAGAAATGTGGGGGCAACCTCGGATTCTAGAAAAGTTGGCGATGCGTGGAACCTAAGAAAAAAACAAACACATCCCGGTAACAACACGAAAGAAAAATCACCACCATGTGTCTTGATTTGTCGGATATTTCAATTCATTAATAAAGTCAGTCGTCGCGCAAGGACAACCATCCATCCGACTCAGCTTCTTCTGCCGTTCAATTCGCGCATATTTTCCTCATTCCGAGGCGATTCTGAAAACCCTAATCATCATATTTTTCTCTCCATGCACACGCGCGCACAGTACTCAGGTGTTCACATTATATCTCTAGGGTGCAAAGCCAATCTATCCGCGGCGACCGAGGTCATGCAGACATATAAAAGACAAGGGTTTGAGTTTCGCTATCTCTTGCATGTGAAACATAATATCCGGTGTCTTCTGCAATGATCGAACTTCAGATACCACACGCATCTCCGCCTCGAACGTTGCTGTATTTTCCATGTTTATGCCGCGGATCAAGTGAGAAACAATGGTTGCTTAAAACCCTAGTTAACTCGAAGATGATGAACATGCAAATGACCATCATCATCGTGATGCCCAGCAAAGTTGGGTCCACACGAATTTGAAAAAGTGAGGGAAGGGGAAAAAAAATAATGGGGGCCACTAAAATGATTGAAGAAGCAGGAGAGGACGGGGGCTTCGCAATTAATGCGGTTTTGTCCTTCACATATTCCTTTCTTCAATTATGAGCTCGGGAAAGCTGAACGCAAAATGGACGTTCAAAGCTAAAAGCTTTTCATCCACTACGCAAAATGGTCCCTTTAAGATCACCATATCACCTGTTGCTTCATATATAATAAATTTTTTGGCCTAAAAAAGACGGGCTTTGTTCCCAAACCGTGCTATGTACGCATTCATCTTGAGGATCATCTTGTTTTCTGATTATGGGTTTTCGGTCGTGTTTTTTTTACTGTCACCTCGAGTTCATAGATATTAGAGGGAAAAAAAGATTGATGGGTTTCTAATCTCTTTTAAGATTACACAAGGGCTATTAGATTATGCGCTCACGCCCGTGATAAAGTCGTAACTCGTCTAACTGCATTTACCCCCTAGAATCTACATAAGTTTCATCATTGTCAACGTTGCTTATAGACCTCGTTGGGGGTAGGTAGGGCTATAGGCTGTTTTATTTTTCTTTACGTGGTGGGAAGAACATAGTGAAGTACAATGAAAAAGAATCTCGTGTCGTGTCTGGTTTGTGCATGGTGTTAAAGGATAGGTTGATTTACCACGGGCGTCGTTCGTCCGTTTCTTGAATCGAGCGCTTGTGATGGGGAGGGATACATTGGTGAAAGTAAAGAATGATTGATGAACAGCGAAAATGTGTGATGAGTGGAATTTCTTGAGATTCTCCAAGGCTGAGGTTTATCAGCAACCCGCACGAGTCGTCCCATCGGATTCCCTTTACTCTCTCTCTCTCTCTCTCTCTCCCTCTCCCTCCCTGGGTTTTTATTGCAGGTGTAAATTCTTCTAGGTTTTTTTTAATTCTAAAGCAGCCTATTTGATTACCCTTCAAGATCCCCAGAAAATGATATAAATATATAAACTAGATTCTTTCTTAATTAATTATAGACTCCAACATCTATTAAAATTCTCTCTCTCTCTCTCTCTCTCTACATACATACATATATATATATATATATATATATTGATTGATTGATGTGATGAATTTGTTTATAAAATATAACCATCATCTCCTGGATTGACCACATTTTCCGCTGCCTTTCTCTTGTTCGTGCCATTTGTTTCTTGAAGATTATTTAATTTCTTTTTCTAACAGAGTAAAGTAGCAAGAAGACAACTATCTCACCCTTCTTGTTACTTCTCCATTTCGAGGCACCATTATCCTAAATATCATAAATCCTTTTAACACGAAAGTAAAACATAAACAAATCAAGAAAAATGAGATGGAACCATTAAAACATCTGGCAGTGATTTAAATTAAATCTAACGAAACTTTTATTCCAAAAAAAATTAGCGAAAGTAATTTGACTCTAATCTATACATTTAAGTGCTTTCAAATTTCATTTTAGATTCAATAAGCTATTCGTCGAGTTTAATATTCTTTTACTTTTACGAATATAAAAGATAAGGCTATTTAATTCGAACTTCTTGTATTTAATTTATGAACTTATGGATGGCGCTATTTATGGAAACTTAACTACTTGAGAACAATCATGCCTATTTGTAGAAAATCCAATAAACGAACGAATTCGAAATTAATTTATCCGAAGAAAAGTATAGCCTAAGTCATATAATAGTCTTGAATGAAATTAGTTGTGGTGGCAGACATTGACATTGTCATACCGAGTGACTCTTAAACAAAGCAAAGCACTAAATCATAAGGTCACCACACCTAACTCAAGAAGGTGGAGCAAAAGGAAGACAGACAGGAATTCTGCTCTTCATACTGGAAATAACAACAGAAAAGTAAGGAAAGAAAAGCCTTTTCTTTTACTTTATCAGATCAACTTTTGACAATCAAGGAAGATTACAACACTAACATCACACTCACTCAGCCTCCCTAACCACCCACTACAAATTGCACTTTCTTCAATCTCGAAAGGTCAGAGATAACATTAGCCCAAGAAAAAAAAAAAAAAAAAAAAAAAAAAGAAGTTTTGCAGTAACACCGAATTTCAGCTGGACCTCCCAGCTGAATCCGAATGTTTTGATTAGTCATTCCCTACAGAGTTGAAGGCCAGAATTAGCAATTGGCCCCGGGAGGGAAAGCAAGCAAATCGAGAGAGCTTAAAAGGTCCCTAACCCTATTGCTCAGAATCTTCAAATTCTCACACAGTGTCATCACACTACTATAACCTTCAAACACCTACCTAAAAGTGGTTCATAAAGATGACCAAAAAACCAATAAGACATGGTCATTTTTTTGCTTTACATGGGGGCACACACACTCACAAGCTTCAAACCGAAATACCGCGAAGCGCGAAGAAGAAGAAGAGCTCTATGTCTGGCGGAGCGAAGAATGCGATCGGCCTCCTCCGTAGGCGGCAGCTTGACATTACTCTCTGCTTCTTCGGCGCAGGTGGGCACGTCTCGATCTTCGGTATCCGGAATCTCTGCGCTTTCGGAGTGGAGCAGTTGGTTCCGGAGATTTTTTCACCTCCCAATTCTGAGTCGCTTGTTGTATTGCTGACCTTGGGAGAACTGTCAGAGCAGATTGTAGAGGATGACGAAGTGGAACTTTCTTGATTCTTCACTTGCAGAGACCTTTTCTCGCAATGGGTCCTTCTCGGTTTTGTGGTTGATCTTCTTGTCCTCGCTCTTCTGCTGCCCTTTGATGCCATTGGGCAAGAACAGAACCTACTCCGCTAAGTATTTGATTCTTGAAGATGAGAGAACCTGGGAAATTAACGAAGAAAGTGAGAACTTTACTAGGTTCAGAGAATGAAGACTCTCTCAGAATGCTGAATTCAAACCCTGCCACTACCCGCCCCTACTTGTGTGCTTTAAAGCGACTAAATTTGACCCAAAAGTGATCAAAGAAAGCTCGAGGTGGGTGGTGACAACATCTTTGGAAACAAACCTTTATGAGGCCCAAAAAGAACTCCCGATAAAAGAAGAGAAATTTCCCCCCAAGAACGCTGAATACGCTGTGCACTTGAGTCTTCTTCTACAAGATATCGCGCTTTGCTTAAATGAAGAAACTTTCCGAGAGGGAGAGACTGGCTGACTGACTTTCACAGAGCCCCATATACGATCATCAACAAACTTTTGCAGAATCTTCCACTCACAGCAAACAAAGCTGACTGTCGTGGCAGCAAGCTGTGTCGCCTTGGAAGCACTTAAGAGCTCTCCACTGAACCCACCAAAAGGTTCGCGATCAATTGAAGGTCCTGAGGCAAGTAACGATCTGAACGTGCCTAAGAAAATGAACGAGAGAGAGAGAGAGAGAGAGAGAGAGAGAGAGAGAGAGAGACCCACCACTTCCCGGTGAGGAAGGCTTGAAAAGCCTTGATCACGAAGCATG
Organism: Eucalyptus grandis; assembly: GCF_016545825.1. Classification (NCBI taxonomy): domain Eukaryota; kingdom Viridiplantae; phylum Streptophyta; class Magnoliopsida; order Myrtales; family Myrtaceae; genus Eucalyptus; species Eucalyptus grandis. The sequence continues at coordinate 54,925,204 of NC_052613.1, read as the reverse complement.
AACCCTGGGGGACTGAGAACGCGAGAGAGAATGATTTCACCAAAGAGAGAGTGATTCCACCGTTCGATTTGCAGCTTGGGACATTATAGGACTTCGAGTTGAACGAGGAAGGCGATAATCAGGGCAGGCCTGCCCGCTGCCCATGTAGACTTTTTCTTTTTATAAGGATGATTGCATCTTAAACTTGTCCTGCAAACACAAAGTTTTAAAACTCTAAAAAAAGCCTACTCAAATTTTAGGATTTTTTTTGGAAATTGATACAATCAAATATCTCCACTAATTTCGTTTTATTTAGTCAACGGAGATGACGTGGCTTTTTACAACTTGTTTCTCTCTTTCTTTCTTTTTTTCATTTGAATGTTCATATTAACTAAAGTGTATGAGCACGACCAAAACGACCTCATTTCATTAATTAAATTAAATTAAAAACTGATCTTTAAATTACTGTAAAATGAACCTCTTAACTTAAATTCATCCTTGCACGAAATCAAAACCAAAAATATTTATAAAATTTTCACGAAATGAAGCGAAAACATTGAGGTTTTCTTTATTTATTTTATGTATTGCGAGTTGGGGAGATGATTTCTAGACAAAAAGGAAAAGGGTTGATTCGGGAAAGAGTTCATTTTGCCGTTTTGATCTTGACCAGTTTTCTAATTTAAATGAAATATTAAACGCCAACACATGATTGCCAGAGCTTATGTAATATTTCTCTCGCTAGTTTTGAGCTCAATTTTTGAATCAATCCTTGCTAAAGGCCTAGCGGGACCCTGTCATCCCCCAACACCAAAATGATAACAATAAAAAAAACAACGTATTCGCGTTCTCATAAGCAATCACAAGATTCAAAGCCTATATGATATAGCTTTCATGCAAGCCAGGATTGTATTGTTGTCTCTGATTTAGTTAGAGATGTCAAGTAGAATCTAACATGTTCATTGATCTCATTATTGCAGATAAGGTAGTAGTTTCTAAAACAAAGAATTTCTAAAATTTTCCCGCACTAAAGAGGAAAATTTGAGGTTTTTCCTTATTTATTTTCTGCATTGCGAGTGGGGGGAGATGATTTCTAGACAAAAAGGAAAAGGGTTGATTCTCTCAAGAGTTCATTTGGCGGATTCGATCTTAACCAGTTTCCGATTTAAATGAAATATTAAACGCCAGCATATGATTGTTAGAGCTTATTTAATATTTCTCTCGTTGGTTTTGAACTCAGTTTTTTAATCGAATCAGTCCTTGTTAATGGCCCAGCGAGACCTTGTCGTCCCTCAACACCAAAATAAAAAACACAAGGTATTCACGTTCTCACAAGTTATGATTGTGAAAAATCACGGTAAGATTGTCAAAGTCGAATTTAACATGTTATCGGTATTGTCAATTTAATCCTAAATTTTTTGCAATTGTGCTGATTTTGGCCAATTGATGCAATAGTTATGATTGTGAAAATGGATGCTCTGGCTTTTAACGCAAGTCAAGATTGTCATATTGTCTCTGCAAAAAAAAACTATAGTTAGGGACGTACGCAAAAAAAAATAGAATCTAACGTTACCAAAAACTATAATGTTAACATATGCGCACGTTGCAAAAATATAATCGCTACTAAAAAAAATATAACGTAAGCGCACGTTACAAAAAAAAACTATAATGTACGCGTATACTACACGGTAACTTCCCATTGACATGTTATCTTGATACATTAACTTCGCACTGCACAACAATAATAGAATATAATTAGAAATTTCAAAACAAATAGTAAACTAGAAAGTAGAAATAAAACACCATTAGAACAAGAATGTCTAGAGGTACAAGTTTTGAAAACAATTTCTATTAAACCCTTAAATGAACTCAGAAAATTCTGAAATTTGGACACGTTGTATTTAAGACCTAGAGGTACAAGTTTTGAAGAAATCGTAGTCCAATTCATTCTGGATTAAAAGATAAAATCGATTTACTTTTCCTATTCTCTACTTGCACAGTTTTTGAAACATTTTTGGTTAAATAGGCAAATGAACTACAAAAATTACGAAATTTAAATATGTTGTAGGGAAGACATGAAGAGAGATATTTCATGCAGAACACATTTCCAAAAGAACCTCATAAAAAATGATATAGTCCATGCATTGCAACTTACAAGATCCGAACACATCAGATTGCACAGTTTTAGAAACTCCGATTAAATACCCAAATGACCTTCAAAAATTATGAAATTCGACTATGTGATAGCCAAGACCATAAGGTAGATACTTCATGAAAACATCGAAGTTGGTCCTAGATACTAACATGAATAATATTTGATAATATTTTATTTTTTCAAATTTTTAATTAATTCTTGTTCTTTTTCATTTTCTTCCTTCTTTGCTTTTCTCCACATAGTCACTAGAACATCCAAGGTCGGCAAGGGCCATGAAGCCCTCGCTAGCTAAGGTTGAGGCTTGGGGGCCTTGGCTGAGGTAGCTTTGCCAGCCACCAGTGAAGGCAACCTTGCCTAGGGCCCTCAAGCCTCACCTAGTAGCTGGCAAAGAAAAAAGAAAAAAAAAAGAAAGACAATAAAATATTTCTTAGAATTGTCTATATCAATAGTAGTCAGTCAAAATTGATCAGATAGACTCAATTAACACAATTACAAAAATTTTAGAATTAAATTGGCAAAAAAAAAAAAAAATTCTGAATTGACATGATTATAATAGATTTAAGATATTTTGGTAATTTTCCCTTTGTACCTTTAGATCGATTCCCATCACGAAGAAAACTCAAAAAGCACCCTCCACCTCAAACTTCCACCTAAAATTTCCACATTGGCTATGTTTGAGCATGGAATCAAAGTATCTATTCAACTAAACAAGAAAATAGAAATAAAGAAGAATCGATGACTAAAATCGCGCGATTCCACGGTTCTTCTTCGCGACCTTCGCTAGTGGTAGCGATGGCATTTCCAGGAGTAGTAGCCATCGCTACAGTCGCTGCTGTCATCTGTGTACTCGTCGTCCGAAGGACCCTCTTCACCCGAGTTCTCGTAAAAGCTATACCAGAATGATCAAGACGAGTTGTACATTCATGGACGGATGCTCTAGGGCTAGGATTTGACATATGTACCGGACAAGTTTTTCCCTTCTGCGAAAAATTCTACTTTCACGCATGTGGGTATTGTAAAGAGAGCTTAAAATTACGGATTGTCCGTTTTTGTTGACATACGATTAACGTATGTCTGAATGTAAGTATACTCGTAATTTATTAGACCAATGACGCGGTGGCGATCGAGGCTCCCCGACGGGTCAATCCAACCCTGTAATTCCCAATTCCCCATGGAATTAGGTGCCAGCATCAACCAAATGTGGCTGATTATTTAGTCTTATTTTCACCATTCAATCCCTTAAAAAGTTTCGGATGGATGCAAGCATCTATGTTCAAAACTTTTCCTCATGTTGTTGGGCTTTTGGCTTGGAGAAAAGCCTAAAATTAGGAGCCGGCATCAAACTCACTTGGCCCCTCGGGTTTCTTTAGTGCTTCAGCATAGTGCTAAACCACTGATGGAACACAAAAAGTAGCATAAATTCAAGGCCAAAACTGACACATGCTTTCTCCATGCAGATCAAGAAACTCCACTCTGACCTGAACAGGCCTCAAAAAGGAAATTTTAAACATTACAGTGCAGCCAAATAATCCTATCAGTCACAGAGTAGCATTACATGCGAACTAATAATAGAATCACCGTCCCCTCGAAACCGCTTCATCCAACTCCTCGTGCGTTGAAACGAACAACTCGATATACCGACTCCCCAGTGTCATCCTGTCCTTGGCCATAGCGGCTCTAGAATCGTCTGTGCTCGCAAACTCAACATATGCTTCCCCAGAAGGCCTCCCTTCCGAGTTGAAGACAATATGGATAGAATCTTCAGACAGCTCAAAGTCTTTGAAAAATTCCAATACATCATCCTTGCCAGCTGAAAATGGCAATCCCCTCAATCGCAGTATTCCCGTGTGCTCCGCAGAGTCCTTCCTCTCGTTAGAAGATTTTCCTCGGGATATGCTCCGGTGAGGAGATCCTCCACGAGCTTCTGAAACTTCATTCGCTATTGCCTTGTAATAGTCCTGCCTCTTACTTCTGAAGACTTCAACATATCTACGACCCATGCTTTGCCTGTTTCTTTGAAGGGCAAAATCGACTTGAAGAGGATAACCCAGAACGCAGAACGCTTCTCCAGTGAACTTCCCATCATGGTGAACAAACAGAACATCAACAATGTCCAGGCCGTGAAAGAACTCAGCAACGTCAGCTTCGGTACAATTAAAAGGAAGGCCGCGAAGCCGCACCAGCGGGAAAGGTGGAGACTGACCAGTGTAAGCATAAGGTGAAGCATTGTACATGTAGCTCGAACCAGGAGAAGCGCCATAGAATGAAGAGCCCTGATCAACTAGGCGTTGTCGCTTTGGACCCATTTCACGCCCGTCATCAAAATAGTCAAACCTACCAAAATTTCTGGTAGAAGGGAAAGAGCAGCAATATCATGTAACTTGTTTTGTAAACAACACTACAGTTTAAAAAAGTAAAAATAAAAATGAACCCCAAACTATGGTCTTTAGCCATTCTTTACTTTGAGGAAAGAAGATGATCCTTCAAACAACTAAAGTAAGCAATGCTATGCTTGTGTTTTTCCAGGCATCCAAAGCATATCGTCCCTAATGAAAATTACAACCCAATATGTATCCAATGATTGTTTTTACCAGAATTTCAGAGAAAACATATAACTTGTGCTCATGCTTTCAAAAGTGAAACTTCTTCTCATCTTTCACAGCGTGAAACAACCACCTATTGTCTCCCATAGAACCTGATGTCACCAGCTGTTAACTGAGCTAAATTCTATACTCGACGAATGAAGAGACTATGTCTTTTTGTGGGCTTCCTCCATTCAATTGTTCAATTATCGCAAATGAGGAATAAACTTCAAATTTAAGCTGAAAAACTTAAAAGCATATCAATAGAACATTTCAAAGCCTTCAAGCTGTAAAATTCATTTCTCATGAAACTATCAAAACATGCACTGAATACAGGAAAGGAAAGCAGCATTGCCCCATGCACTTCTTAATGGGTCAACCACATACAAACGCTTCTCCTTTCCCTATAACTTCTTCAAAATTGTGGGCAATGCACCAACCAGAGGTGAGTGACTGGTATATATGAACAATTTCTGTTTTATTCTACACGACTAATCAGGAATAAATTTGGGACAATGAACAGAAATCGCTTGATGATAAGAGAAGTATACATAAAAACTACGCAAGGCGACAAAGTTCGCGCCGGCAGAACATCTAAAATGACGGCACTGAATTGATATATTCCTTGTCACAGTGAACGGACAAAGCACATCCCCTGTACAAAAAAGGTATATGATAACACCTAAACCTTTACAAAAAATCAAAACAAACAGTTCCTACTGACTATACTATACACGACATTCATAGTAAATTTACATATTTGCTGAATGTGATGATGCCCCTGAGCTGGAATTACAGGAGTTAGGCCATTACATCAAACAAAACGGCCTCTTTCTAGGACAACCCCAGCCATTGCATCTAAATAATCAAATGCACAGTCACCATAATTTAAGCACGATAACGGACTTCCAAGAACTCGTGTTTTGCAACTAAAAACTTAACCAGCTGGACCTTGGCAATTCCAAATTAATCCGCCATCAACCCAGAAGCCGAAACTAGCGACAAACAAGGAGAAAAAGAATCCCCAAGATGGGTTCAAGTTCCAAACTTGGAGACACAAATTGGAGTAATTTGCAAATGCAAGGAGAACCCAAACACCGGCGGGACTCAAAAAAAAAAAAAAAAAAAAAAACCCTACAGAAGATACTATGCGCGCGGGAGAACAACAGCCAAATCATTCACCGAAAAAAGAGGAAAGGCATCGGAGTTTCCGAAAGCTCATAGAAAACGAGCCAATCAGTCGTAATTATTGAGGAGCGGACGCGACATCGGCGACGACCCGAGCGAAAGACAGAGAGAAACAAAAAGGACGCGAAATCGACATTTACCCTCTGTAGTACATCGACATGTCTGGCTGCCGCGCGAGAGAGTCAATTGCTTTTCGAATGGGTGCGAATCAATCGCTCCGATCTTCTTTCGCCGGAGAACCTCGAAGCTCTCTGCGATTTGACGGCGGTGGCGGACGGGCGGCGAGGGAAGACGAGGGGGAGAGACCTGGTTCTGGAATGCGAGACGGGGAAGGAAAGAAGCTTCTGGTCTAGGGGGAGGGAGGGGGCGAGATGGTGACGTGGCATCCGCGTTTCTTCCCCCCGACTCGAGCTGAGCGTGGGCTGATAGATGTAACTGGGCTGCGGCGTCGGCCTTTCGTATGGGCTTTTCTTTTTGGGTCGATTTCTTATGGGCTTGTTGACTCTCCTTTCTCCTTGAAAAAAAAAAGTCACAACAAATCCCAAATTATGCTTTTTTTACTCTCTCTGTTTTTTTTTTCGAATTTTTTGTGAAGACTATGACATATTTATTCTAAATATTTTTCTGATGCAAAACTTCTTATAAAGGCGAGTGCAGAGTATGTTATCAGGATAATGTGCTATCTTATTACTGTAAGGTCTCTAATACCAACTCCAAATTGTATGTATGTAATATATATATTTACCCTTCACCAAAATTCCGTTAGGTGATTTTTCAACCACCCTTAGCGCCATGTCAACATTATTTGCTTTCTAGCATCTATGTTTAATAGTTCTTGTTGAGAAACTTTAATGAATGATAAATGTGCCACGGATGTATAACTTTAGGATTTTTTTGTTTTACGTACAAAAGTTAAGAGTAAATATGTCACAATATAATTTACAATTTTTGGTGATTTCTGCCCTTTTTCCCTTTTTGTGTACGTACGAGAAAAGCCTGGTAAGGGTTTTCTTTGCGTCAGAAGGGATTCCTCGCAAAGGACTGAAATGAGAAATTGGTCCAAATTTTTTCAATAAACCCCACGGTGTTGATTGCCTTTTCTCAATTTGCCCCCACGTTGGACACCGATGTTCCAAACAGCCCCAAAGGTGGGCGTGAAGTGACTCGCACTCTCTGCCTCACGGAACACTATTTTGCGCCAAGAAAAATATCGAACAGTTCACCTCGCTGCAAATCACCAACTTGTCTTCCCCTCGTCGCCATTCTCTCTCTCAATAGCCGCTTCTCCGACATCACGGTTGCCGGTTCTTATCGCCAATTTTCGAGCCCCCCGCATCGACCTCAGTCGCCTTATCCTCGCGCCCTCCTTCCTCGCCGGTCAGCTCCGCCCTCACCCGCAACCTCACATTGGCCGACGAGAAACATCGGCATGTCCATATCTCCATTCCCAACTGCATTATCCAATCACCTCCACTTTTTAGCATGTCCATTGCTTTCTGCAGTGCGACAAATGGCGCCTGTTGCCACCCCTATTTTTACATTAATCGGTGTCAAGTAATATATTTTGAGAAAAGAGGATCAACGTAAGGGGATGATGGGAAATTTTTCCTGAGCCTATCAGTACCTTGTCAAATTGATCGGTTCAATATGGTTTTATGAACATTATTATACCCGTTTTGTCGTGACACAATCAATAGGATATGATATGAGTTGCTAGTTCTATTTTTAGCAAGCAATTATGCTCCTATGCTTGGCATGCATGCTTTCCCCTATTCATATAGCCTACAATCTGAAATTCAAAATAAGCAGGTCTGATCAATCAATTTCTTTTTGAGCCCGACACGTTCGCTCCAACTTGTTGTAGCTCGCTCAAACCTAATCACTTTATACGAAATGATTGTCCATTTTCCTTTTCCAATTACATACGTTTGGACAAGAACGTTTTCAAGTTTTTAGTCGTGTTGCATGCACCTGTCGAGCCGTGCGAGTTGGCGGCCGTAGGAGGAGGCGAAGTTGAATTGCAACACCGTGCGGACCAATTTAACACGTTCCCGCAAATTCCGGGACTCCACGTGGCGGGGGAATCCCGCGAAATTGGAGGAGCCGACCGCTTGTCCTTTCGGACTGCCTACAGAAAGATTCAACGAAGAAGGAAACCGAAGCTTCGGTTGGTGGAGAATTGTGGACCTCAAAATATCGTCTGGTAAACGTTCACACCTTAAAAAACACACCAATCCTTCCTTGCAGAGAGCAGAAAACACCTCCTCTCTTTGAAGATTCTCTCCCTCCTCGCCCAACTCGTGAATCTTTGACTGCTCTTCTTCTTCATCTCGTATATTCTAAAGTACCCATTTGCTAATTCCCTCGGAATTTCTCTCTTGCGGGGGCACCCCTAGTTTCGTGGATACTTCTGACAGGAACCCTGATCTTGATCTTGCATATACTCAAGAACAAGTTTGTTTTTTATTTGTGACGTTCTTGTCGGCTCCGCGAGAGGGGAGGATATGGTGGGGGCTCTATTCGTCGTGGGCTCGTCGGTCGTGGAATCGCACACGTCTCCATGCCTGTGCCTCGATTCGCTTCCTTCGAGCATGAGCCTCAAGAGCGGTGGAGATTTAGTCAGCTTGCACAGGAGCGCGTTGGGAAGGAAGCAGCTCTCGAGGCCCGGATCGTTGGAGCTGGGGAGCTCGTTCCTTGACTCGTGGAATGAATGGCGGCTCAAGGCCAAGGCGATTTCCGGCAACACAAGGCGCCGCCGCTGCTTCTTGAAGAAGCAGCGGAAGCACCAGAACTTCAAGGTCGTGAGCGAGGTGGCCGGGCAGTATGAAGACAGTTTCGAGGATGTCAAGACGGTGAGCATCCTCTGTCTGGCATGCATCATAGCTTTACGGTTTCATGCTCATTTTTGGTAATTTAGATGTCCCGATTTGAGTGAAATACTCATGTGCTCTGTAGTTTTTTTTACTATTCCTATTGAATTATGTCCTCCTGTCATTACAAGGGCACAAGAACTGGTGATATAGCCAGGAAAAGAAGAGGCAATCCGTATCTTCTGTGATTCTTTTTTATGAAGCATCTTGTTACATGGAAAACTTTTCATATGCCTGCAGCAAATACTCAATTATTTCACGTATAAAGCCGTGAGGACGGTTCTCAGCCAGCTGTACGAGATGAACCCGACGCAGTACAGGTGGTTTTATGAGTAAGTTTCTGATCTTCACCTATCATGCGATGCTAGCTTGATCATAGCTCGCTTGTGTACATGTCTGAGTCGCGACTATCAGTTATCTGCTGAACTACCCGTGACAAAACAGAAGGCCGATGGCTTATGTACTCGTGAAGATTATGCTTTTTCTCCAATTCATTGTGTGAACTTGTCAGAAAACCCTTTGTTTTTCTACAAAGCATAGTCGATTCTATATTTTAGAATTTGAAGTTAACTGTAGATTTTATGGCATGTAATTAAGAACTGCAGATTTTGATGAAGCTTGTATCAAAACGAGGGGAGATTTCTCCAACCTTAGATTGTCCATTCAAGTTGTAACTTCAAGTAGTTGCATGAAATAAGGCGTACTCTCTAGCTCATGCTTGTTGTCCCTGTCATCTTTGTGTGCGAGTTTCCCTACTCCAACATCATGTCTAAGTATTGCTGCTTCATCTCTAATGGCCAGATTCGTCGCGACAAACAAGCCTGGAGATGGAAAGCGTTTCATCAAAATACTGGGAAAGGTATTCTTCAGAACTCTGTAATACCATTTTTGTTATGGATCGTGCAAAGATAATGACCGAACCTGCATTTAAAGCTTTTGCAACATTAGGGCGCAAAATTTTGACCCGCTAGGGCCACATTAGCAGAAGAACAAGAGGTTACATTTACACTTTTTTCAGCCCACTGGATATGAAAGAAGGAATAACTTTGCATGTTCTCTCTCCCTCTCTAATCTCAGGAGAAGCATGATCTTGCTGAGAGAGTAATGATAACTCGTCTTCACCTTTATGGGAAATGGGTCAAGGTAACAATAGTCGAGAAATTAATCGTTTCTTTGTGTATGTGTAATCCAGCTAAATTTGTGTCATTGTTGTATAGAAATGCAATCATGCTGAAATATACCAAGAGATATCTGATGAGAACTTGGAGTTGATGCGTGAACGGCTAATGGAGACTGTTATTTGGCCCTCGGATGATATGAACACGGAGAAGATTGGCTAAGATGTTGCAACTTCACATTCCATTCATTAGGTTATACTTCTGTCAGTTGTTAGCTTTACTTCATCCTTACTAAGCTTCAATCTTAATTTTCCCTTACCATATGCAAATAGTTCCTAGATACTTTACAGAAGCAATTATTACACAGTGATAATTTCCCCTTTCATCGACACTGTTACTTCTGATGAGTTCAATCTTCTCATTTTCATTTCAAAAGTTGGAACACCATTTGGGGAAGAAAAGGTTTATCTTCACTCGACGACCGAAAAAGGTTTAGCTGCTGGTTGTAAAACCCCCTAAACCAAAGCAACAGATATGAGTACCGTACATGCAGAGTTCACTGAAGTACACCCCGATAGAAACTGAATACATCATGTTGCAGTATAAAACACTCAAGAAATGGAAGATTAGATCAAGTCAGGTTGCAGGGCTTACCGACGGAGAGAGCTCCACACAATGCCGAGCTAAGATAATTGGCGCTGGAAATGTGTTAAATTGCTGCTCTTATTTTGTGGCAAAAGGCTCGGCGATGTTTTCTGTGCATAAAAGCAATTGCCTCACTGCTGCATCCTTTTTTACCTCAATGTTAGTGATTTATCATTGATGTGCTAATCTAATTTCACCGTATGACCAATGTATTGCCAAGAGGATGAAGGCCAAAGAATGCTTCTGTATGTAGTCATCTGAAATAAGTTTTTAGCTATGCAACTTCCTAGGATTAAATCTTCCTCATTTGGGGCCAAATTAGGGTGATTATTAACCTCATATACTGCCCCAAATCTCCATGTGGGTAAACACATTACCACAGTAGGAAAGTCGCTCCAAAATTAAGAACCCAACCTAATGTAATATTGACTATTTAAAAACCTGGTTGTCACACGTTCTAGTTGTCACCTCGTGCGGTGAAATTATATACGCTTGACATACATTATCAATCCATGTCCACATATCTGAAGCTTTTGAGATGAAAATGCTCGACATGTTATCTGAGTTCCACCTCCTTATTTCTGTGCATTGGCATTCTCTTCTCCTTGTCATCATGATGTTCCATCTAAACACAAGTTTCCTATGTCATTTAGCTTGAAGACTATGTCGATCTTTTTACTGGAGCAGAAAAGGCATACACCCCAAATAGTCAAGCAATCCATACATTGTCAACTACTCTCCTAAACGTCTTATAGCCCAAAATTGGAAAAAACAAAGTTTTCAAAATTCAGAACCATTTAAGTTCAAGTATGCACTATTCACTGCCATCTAATATGTTACACTTTGGCTTGCTTACCAGCAAATCAGACATCCGGATTAGTAGCTGATAACATCACCTCCTCCTAAAACCACCGACTTCAACTTTCAAACATCCATGCAGTTCTGAATAATACCAAGAAGCTTTTCCAAACTACATAAGCATTGTTTCCCATAGAAGGAGCTCTATGAGAAACTTCAAGTGCTTGATATCACTTGTAGCAGGGTGCCCTAAAGTTCGACCGCACTAATTATGGGATGATAAACCATGAATATTACCTTCCATTCTGAGACTTGTAATTGTCAAGGTGTTCTGAGGAACTTGCAGATCTTATGAGGAGACTTCAAATATTTTACTAATTGATGTGCACCAGATCCTCCGAATGTTCATCTAACTCTCTTCATCAAGCAGTATCCATTGGATATCGGAAACATATCCAGCATCCTTGATGGAGCATGACAACGAACTTAAAATTGCATAAATCAAATCCGTCCTAGGATGTGATTGATCTCTGGCAGTGAAAACATGAGCTTGATCTCTTATAACAATCCAACTAATTCCTGGAGGTTTTCTAAGACCTTTCTCTTTCAGCCATGCCCTTATAAGGCCGACCTCTAACCAAAGACCTGCGGTAGCATAGATATTGGAGAGTAGAACATAATTTCCCTCATTCATAGGCTCCAATTCGACAATTTTCTCAAAGACAAGCTTGACGAGCTTGGTATTAGAATGGACTTGACAAGCACTAAGCAGAGCTCTCCACACTGAAGCATCAGCTTCGATAGGCATTGAATTGATAAAATCTAGAGCTTCACCTAAGTAGCCACCACGCCCAAGAAGATCAACTACACAACCATAGTGAATAAGTTCAGGATTCACCTTAAACTTGCAAAACATTGAACTGAAAAGAAGCAACCCCTCCTCTATCAATCCAGAATGGCTGCAAGCAGATAAAATAGACACAAAAGTTGCACTGTTTGGTTTCATACCATCTTCCAGCATCTTTAGAAAGGTAGATATAGCGCCTTCTCCTTGACCATGAATTCCATAGCCAGTTATCAAAGCATTCCATGAGATAACATCCCTTCGCCAAATCAAGTTAAAAACTTTCTCAGCATTGTGCAGACTGCCACATTTTGCATACATAGTTATCAGAGCATTTGCAAGAGATGCATCGGAACCAATAGATGATTCCCTCCTGGTTATGTAAGCATGAATGCACTGGCCTAGGTGAAGATCAGCTAGGTGGATACATGACGATAGAACATTTATAAGCGTGACTGAGTTAGGTTCAACTTCCGAGATCATACGTCTAAAGAGTAGCAGAGCCTTGTGAGTCTGGTTGTTTCTAATGTAACTGGAAATCAAAGAATTCCATGAGACTATGTCTCTGTTGGAGCAGCGGTCGAATAAATTCTCTGCTGTCACTTCATCACCACAGTTCATGTACATCTGTGTCAGGGCAGTGTTCAAGGGTATATTAATATCAATGCCATGTTTGATTACATAGCCATGGATAGATCGGCCTATGTTGAGCAAAGGCGCGTCATCATAGGAAGCAAGAATTGATATAATTGTATGAGAGTTGGGTTTGATTTCAGACTCATGCATTCTTAGAAAGACTTCCAATGCTTCAACTTTCGTGTTACTATTGGCCAATGCTGCAATTAAAGTGTTCCAAGATATTACATCAACGTCTGGTAGTTGAGTAAAAGCCTTCTTGACAGCTTCGGTACAATGGGTATCTTTGTACATATTCATGAGTGCATTACCAAGAGAAACATCAATAAGCATACCAGCCTTAATCACATGCGCATGTAAACTTCTACCGAATCTCATCTCATCTGCTAAGTCTGCACATGAAGACAACATGACAATAATAGTTCTTTTATCTGCCTGGACATCCTCTGTTAGCATTCTCAAGAACAACCTCTGAGCTTCTTCAGGACAGCTGAAATCATTGTACGTTGACAACATCGAATTCCACAGCGCAACATCACGGGTAGGAACAGATTTAAATATTTCGTATGCGAACTCTGGTTTCTGTAGCTTACTATACATATGCAGCAAGGCATTTGCTGAGTAGACATCACGACTTAGATCAGACTTTATAGCTATTTGATGAATTTGCATTGCCAGACCAAGAGATCCATACTCTGTGCAGGCCTGAATCACAATCAACATGGTGACCTCATCGAGTTTGCCCCCCTCCTCTAGAATCCTCACAAACAGCTCCAAAATCATTAAGTACTCACCAGCTTCAAAATAACCCGTGATTATTGCATTCCAACTCACCATGTTCTTCACCTCCATCATGTCAAACACACTGTGCAGAACCTTCAAGTTAAACTTCGCATAAAACCCTATCAAAGCAGTTCCAACATGAGGGCATTCATGAAATAGCCCACTCCTCAAAGAATAACAATGTATTTCCTGCCCCATTCTCAACTCCATGGCTTCCCCACAGGCCAAAAGTAACGCCACAACAGTTCGAGAACTCGGTCTCACACTCCGCCTCCCCATTTCCACGAACACCGAAATCGCCTCCTCGTGATCACCCACACCCACGTACCCGTTTATCATCGCATTCCACATAACAACATCTCTCTCGGCCATTCTGTCAAACACGTACCGAGCATCCTCGACGAGCCCGCACTTGCAATAAAAATCGACAAGGGAAGTAGCCACCCGCACATCCTCCATCAAGTCCGTACCCAGGATACTCGAATGGATCCTCTTGCCTAGCTCCACGTCATCCAGCCTCGAGCAGGCCTTGAGCACCAGAGGCAACGCGGCCTCGTCGGGCGACACGCGCGACGACAGCATGCGCGCATAGGTCGACAGGATCGCCCCGTCGTTCCTGAGCTTGGCATGGCGTCTGATGAGCGCGTTCCAGTCCTTCGGGTCTCTGCTCGGCGGGTCGGGTCGTGCCGGCGAAGGTGGGAGCTTGAGATAGCTGGAGGAGCTCAGTGACATCTCCGCTCGAAAAAGCCACGTGTCCCCGCGTCACGGCAACCGACCGTTATTGCGGTTATGTTTCTCTCCAAGCAATTGGGCCCGACCAAGCTCGGGTGGGCCTAGCGGGCCTCGAGGCCCATTTTATTATTGGGCTACGTTGCAACATACCAATATAAATAATATTTTAATATTATTTTGAGCGAATCCACAGCAACTGAGTCGCTTTGGCCGAGTGGTTAAGGCGTGTGCCTGCTAAGTACATGGGGTTTCCCCGCGAGAGTTCGAATCTCTCAGGCGACGGTGCCTTTTTTTTTTCCTTTTTTTTTACGAGCCACGCCTTTAATTTGCGTTGAAATACACAAATTTTTTCTTTTTTAATTTTAAAAAAAGGGGGCCCGTGATAATTTCGTTAACGACTGTTCAGCGATCGTTATCTTGGGGAGAGTGGAGGGAGGAGATCTGTCCGACATCACGGCTTATGAGAATTCCGCACCTGTCAAATGCGGTAAGAAAAGTCAAAATAACCCATCATTCATCTAAAGCTCCAAGACAAAGATGAAAAGGTTCGTTTGCATGTCCCTTTCCGAGAGTCCGGCTCCTCGGATTGGCCCGATTCCTTTTTGGCTGATGTCTCAAACCAACCCCCCTCCTCCTTCTAGATGTCAATAAATAAAACCTATGAATTAACCCGTGGTTTTTCCAAAGCTCGATTCCTCTACATTGGCTATAACTTTAGAGGGTAATCGAATCACGGTTCGACACGTGCGCATTCTGAATGACTAGAATTAGAACTTTTCCAGTCCACTAGAGCCAAAGAGGCTCGATGGTGAACAGAAGCTTCAGTAATGGAACCCTGCTTAATAAGGATGCATGGATTGCTTGCCCTAGCTTATCAGTTGATGACAATTGGATGGATAGGCCTAAGGGTTAGGTAGAAATCTCCCTCGGTTTTCACATCAAACCCTTTAGAAATCACTTACCTGGCTTATCCGTCAAGCTTTGTTCGGCGGCTTGACTTGTGAGCTTGGCTTTGTTAGTGTCGTCTAAGTTGTGTAGACCGACATCACCTTGACGATTAGCTGCGTTTTGAAGAATTTTAGCTAGTGGTATCTTCTTTTATACGGGAACTTTTAAAATTAGGGGCGGTAGTTTTTAACGAACGATTTTGCTTCAAGAGTTAAAATGTCATTGTCTGTATAAATTATGCACTTAAACAGAAATGTGTTGGGAAATTGTAATATTAAGGTCATATATTCTTAAAGGTTGCTTGTACTGCTTGCCCCTTTTCAACGTGGCTAGGAGGTTAGGTGTCTATTCTTCCTCGCTGCAGTGATTAATGGAGCCATAATTGCAATTAGAAGTTAACCCATTGAGGATAACTAACGGACGAATATAAAACTTTAGATAATATCTGCAGGAAATGAGCGCAAAGCTGACTAAGTACTCTTTTAAGTGTCTATTTTTCCACCAAGTGGACTGCACAACTAACTGATTTAACTCCATTATCGAGCATGCTCATCTTCCTATGAAGTCTCGGGGTGGGGGTAAGAGGGGGGTAAGAGAGAGAGAGAGAGAGAGAGAGAGAGAGAGAGGGAGAGAGATTTTCCATCACCTCCATCAAATATGTATGATTTCACTTTATATCAGATAACTCTCCACTAATAACAACTTCCACCCCCCCGACTTTCGATTTTGTACATCACATAATGATCACAAATTTGCAAACCTACCAACTTGACGTTTCTCTCTACCTTTATTGTCTACCCACATCCATCTCTGACATGTATACATCGACCATTATTCCGGAACTTCACATGATCGCGTAACGACAGAAATGTGACTTCAGCAATCTACTTACAAGCAAAAGTGCGTACCAGCCAGTTCGCACCTTAATTACACCAATTCGATGCTTCACCTTCCAAATCCAGGTACCACTGCTCACTTTTTATTTTGGGGCGGGGAAGAAAAGGGATATACACTATAAACTACCATGGTCATAGGCCGGTCGTCAGGAAATTAAGCAAAGACAAGAGGGACAGCTGGGGAAATTATTTTTGTTGTGGAATCATATGTGACTATGACAGACGGGTTTCCTAAATTCAAGAACGTGTATATTCTGGGGTTCTTGCTCTTTTCTTAATCCAAAGTGAGAATAGTTCTATCACTTAGAGTGGAGGACAGAGAAACAAAGGAAAAAAACTGTCGGTGATTTTGGGAGAGAGCTATCACCACCTATTGAATAACCTGGAAATCAGCAGAAGAAAATGAAGAGACATCTTTCATCAACTCCTCCAAGTCCCATTCCCCCACTTTCATCTCCTCTCCTCCGTTCCACAAGTTCCCCAGACCAGCCATGCTTTCTATTCTGCCATAGTCGTTAAAGTTGCCTATGTTATCAACGACATCATCAGTGGTATAGTTGAAGTTACTAAGGTCGTTGCTGCTATTGTGTTCGCTGTCATATGTGTTCTCAGTTTTCACATTTTCAATGCTTATGCTCTCTAGTGGAGGAACATAGAGTTGATCTCCATTACTGCCACAACCAACAACACCTCCGAATCTCCCGAATTCACCACTAACTCCGCCTTGCACTGCGCAGTAATTGGAATTTGCATCACAGTATCCACTTAAACCGGGGAGGTCGAGGCCTTGGTTGAGTGAGGGTAGTAATGGATCGATAACCTGGTTAAGAGCCAAAGCTTGCACGGACGACAACGAGTCCATATAAAGTGGCATGAGTCCTTGTTCCTGAAGGGAGATGAGACCTCCCATGACATCTTTAACGTCTGATGACAAGGAGGAATCGCTCGTGTTTGGCGAGTGTCTACAAGAAGATGATGACGAGTTCTTGAGCCTCTTCTTTATGGTCGAGTTCCAAAAGTTCTTTATTTCGTTGTCAGTCCGTCCCGGCAACCGAGCCGCGATTTGCGACCACCTTTGAATAAGAAGAAGAAGGCATGAGGCAATATAAGACTCACTGTCTGCTGATGTAAAAGTAAGGGCAGATAAATCAAGTTGCTCAGATGACTTTCAAGAACATGCAAGATAATCATGCAAGGCATTGAATAATACTCGGCGTGATAATTCCGATGTGGAGTATCTTCAACTCAAAGGCCAGAAAATGGCACCAGAGCATGTTGGTGTCCTTTTCAGCTTCTGGTCCTTTCGTTAGGTTTATTATAATACAGTAGCATCAACAACCTAGCTAGATTTCAGTAGGCTCGTATTTCTATATACTATATAGTATTCTTTTTCTTATGCAAATGGTTGGTGCGTTTGACTGGATGCATGGCTGTTCATGGAAACTTACTTCAGAATTGTCCTGGCGCGATTTATTTTCTACGTGCAACCAAAGTCCAGCGAAGCAGTAGGTAAGATAAACGAATAATTAGTTAGAGACTTATTATTCTCTATTCTAAAGTCCTTTTAACACCTGTAGATTGCAGAGAGGTCGCTCTTGTGTCTTTTGCATGTATGCATGCAAGATTTCTCTTTTGTCATTTTTTCAGTCCATTGTTCATAGGACTTGACTTTGTAGCTTTCTCTCATTTGGCCTACATACTGCTATGCTTCCTGTGTCATTTTCAGAGTCTAAGAGAGTATCATACTTTAGTACACCTCTAATTAGTGACGTCCTGTTATTTTTTTTTTTAATCCATTAAAAGGAACATTGGATGTGATAAATGACTATCGTTACGGCATCACAAATTTATCTTTGTTTACCACTGCACAACCAAAAAAAAGAAGAAGAAAAAGTCATGGTACTGTAAATGAGAAAATATGTTATATACTTGTCGTGGATAAAAGTAGTGGTTGATTGTGTCTAGCAAATCACTTGAGTATCCACACATCTCACCTTTTGAAAAAAATGACTTAGCTTTTTGCAAATTAAGGGAATTACCAATTAACCCGGCTTCCTTTTTCCAGACATGTGATTATCAAACTTTGCAACACAACATTAGAGGTTGATGTGAATGCTACACAGTGACCAAATAGAAAAATTTGTCTATCAATTCTATCCATTGACGATGGGCATCTAAAGATCCACTATTTCGCCGCCTTCAATAATTACATTACAAGAATTTCCTCTTGATCAGACACAAAGGAGAATATGCGCTGTACGCTAATTACCAAAAGCTTAGAGACCCAGAAAGAGAGAGAGAGAGAGAGAGAGAGTACCTGTTGCCAAGGATGGAATGCAAGTGGATGATCAGCTCCTCCTCTTGTGGGGAGAAAGCGCCCCTCTTGAGGTCGGGCCGCAAGTAGTTGATCCACCGGAGGCGGCAACTCTTGCCACACCGCTGCAGCCCGGCGTTCCGGGCCACATCGCTCCAGCAGCCTTGGCCATTGTTGAGCATGTAGTTCATCAACTTGTCGTCCTCTTCAGGCGACCAGAGTCCTTTTCTCAGCTTGTTAGCGTTGCTGTTGGAGCTGTTCTTCCCAGAGGCATCAGGTTTCCTCATTTTGAGAGATGCAGGATCGAAAATAAAACAAAGGGGTGGTGGTAACTCGTTCACTCTCTCTCTCCCCCAACCTGGATCAAGATTGAAGGTCTTTTTATAAAGAGAGGAAATGAAAAGAAAGGTAGAGAAAGGCTGTAAGGGTTCATGATCATCATGATGGTGATGGTGGTGGTGGGTTTTGCTTGAAACATAGGGAAGAGAGAGAGAGAGAGAGAGAGTTGGTTGATGGGTCTGAGTAGAAAACGGTTTAGAGAGGGACCTCTGAGAGAGAGAGAGAGAGAGAGAGAGAGGGTGGTGGTCGTCTTGTCTTTGACTCCATATACACCTTTCGCCTTTTTTCTTTCTTTCTTTCTCTGTCTAGCTCTCAAATGCATTTTCTTCAATCTCAAGGGAGTAATCATTTGTGTATCATGGAGAGGTGAGTGAGTGAGAGAGAGAGAGAGAGAGAGAAAGAGAGAGAGCGAAACCCTCCAAAACAAAAGAAACACACCTCCCCTTTGTTTTCTAACCAAGCCAACATTTCTTGCTTCCACTTCACATTATCTCTCTCCCTCCCTCATTCACACGTGTGCTTTAAGACAGAGCAGGATCGATGAGAAAAGTAGTCGACACACGAGAAAAGGATTCGAAACATGCTATTTCACGTGTTCATCTCGAGACATATGTATGGGATAACAGTGGGATAGAACTATCGTGAACAGTCGCTTCCTTATACTCTTATGGGCATGTACGTAAGTACCGGCCTATCTCAATCCGAGTTCAAGAAAGGTGTTCTCCATGTGATGATAAAAAAAAACAAGTTAATTAAGACTCATTTGATATGGGATGCGATGCGTTCCCCGTAAAAGTGATGAGCTGATTATATGGTCTTTTTTCGATTCGGGCGAGTTTTCGAAAATGTCAGGACGATTTGCAATGACATGCATAGGATTTCGCCATCGCCATGCAATTATTCATAGAATCTAGATAGATATAATACAAGAAATCTGGAGCTTTCTCATCTACCTCCCTAGTTTGTCATTAATACCAAAACCAGACAATCCCATAACAGATCTATTTCGTAAAAATGGTTTTATAGTTCGTTGTTTACACATGTGAAAGTGAAGCCATTCAAGAGCTGCGTCTTGTTATCATATGATATGTAATATATAATGAATGATCCAGACAAAAATTGGTAATTTATCATCTGTTTGTGTTTCCTCCCTGATCTTTATATAAGACACGTTGCGCGAGGTCATTTGAGGAAGAGAAATCGTTCAGGATTGCCCTCTTGTTTTTACCTTAATTTATATGTATTCTGAATGACCTAGAAAGGAATTTGGTAATATATGATTTGTTTGGTTTTCCCCCTCGATTATTTTATAGTACATGTTTCACGAGCGCTATCTTTTCCATGAGAGACTGTGTAGTGTGTGTTACAAGCAAGAGAGAGAGAGAGAGAGGAAGAAAAAATTGTGCGATGAATTGATTTCAAAGTAAACCAAAATTAAAAAAATGGATAATAAGATTCCACGGCTGCATTTTTCTGTTTATGTGCCATTATTTAATCCATAAGTAACATAATAAGAACCGTTAGAGGAAAAGATGAAAGGAATCGAGCATCGAAATCATTGACTTTTTTTTTATCACCAAGGCAACCTTTGGAAGCAAAATCCTTCTCACTCGTTGAAATTTTCTTTTGCTGACAAGTGACAAACCCACGTCAAAAACATAGAACCTAGTCACTGAACCCGACGTGGTATTTGCCTACATTAAATAACATTTCTTGAGACAAAAATTGCTTCTGATCGAGCCCCTTTTTCGTTGCGCGAGCATTTATTATCACACAGGATTGATCAACATAGGAAAGTACTCTCTGTATAAGAATCCTAATCCTCCATCGAATGACAAGGAATGCATGTGATGAAATGTCGTACTATTTCATCTAGCGTATTCATGTACTATAGCATCTCTCTATCTACCTCCCACTTTCTTGTCGCTTAACGAGTTAAAGGGTTGCCAAAAAGAAAAATTCCCATGCCGATGCACAAATTACATCGTGTCATGGTAGTTGAGGTGGCGATGGGGACATTTCGATATTGCATTGGTAATTTGACAAGAAAGCTAGCTGCGAAGGCTTTGTATGATTGGCGATTCCAGCACACGAGTCTTGCTCAGCTCTCGAAATGAACAATACCAAGATAGCATCAATTGACCTTACGCATCATAATTAACTCAATAAACCAGTAAAATGGGTCCGGCTACAATGACAATTTTTACAATCCTCGTTCGAGATCTGACAAAAGAAACATTGGCCCACGTGACGGGTGCATCCCAATGCAATTCGGCCACGATTTGTCTTTTGCTCTTCTGCATCATTGCTCTCGCTCTCTCCTTTCTTCCCGTGCGATGTTTGGCCCCTTATAAGTTCCCCCCAAAATTTCCAAAATAAGGCTCGAAAAGGGAGGTCCAAAAGGCTTCCGGAACGCCATAATGTTAAAAGATAAAAAGAGGGGGCGCAATCGATTAGTCGGCAGGACGGCTGGCGAAAGCCCAAAAGACGAGACGCTGTGGATGGACAGAGGTCGACGAACCGAGGAGTGGAGAACCCTGCCGCCTCCGGATCATCGATCCGGGGGTCACTTATTGCAAGAACGTGCGTGGCGAGTCGAGATTTGTGATCCTAGTTTGAGGATTCTTCACATGAGCATGGCCGAATGTCTTTTCATGTTTCTAGGTTGACTTGGAGATATTTCCCATCATTACTGTGGCTCTGGAAGCCAGGGCCGCGTTCGAATACCAGTGGAACATGGAAGATTCTCATTGATGAACTTCCTGGTGGAAGGAAGAAAACAAAAGAGCGAGCGGTCATGCACTGGGACTAGCAGAGTCTTTTGTTAATTCATTTTTTGTTGAAAGCGTCGATTAGCTTAAACATCAAGATAAGCCGATCACGACGTGAACTCTTAACTAAACCCTTAAACAAGACTTCATGAGCAATTATTCACGAGCGATTTTCAACTCGGGTTTTTCTTGATTGTGAGTTTTTGCGTATGCCGAATTCGCCATAGTTCTAGCGAAAATAAAACCAAAAGGTCATGCCACTCCTCACCATTTGGAAGCCTAGCTACCGAAAGAATTAATCATCTCGCTCCTATTTTTGTCATTTGCGTCGAATATGAAATTGCCCTACTCTCAATTGTTTTCTACTTAAACTTGCTCATATAATATTGAAACATTCAAAGGGGCGGTGCAACAAGACAGAACGGAAATCCTGCAAAGCATATTTACACTTTTCAATTCTTTCTGCACACTGTTCTACCTTCCAAGCTTCCTGTCTTAACTTCCATTTGCCGGATAACACCCAAAAGTACATCTGTTTTTGGTAACCTTAGAAACAAGCAAACCACTGCAAAATTTTTTGGTTGCCTTAGAAATGGGCGAATCATTTATGGTTTCTTTACTGTCTCCCGAAAATAAAATATTGTCCTTTTTCTTCACTTTTCTATTCAAAAGCGTCCATCTACATTTTAAAAAATGTCACCAATGATGCGAATTGTCGACGTGGCGACGTTAATGATATTCACTAGTTGCCGACGTAGATTTTCTTTACTATTTTCAAACCAAAGCTGAAAATTGGCCCATCTTTTTTTTCTTTCTTTTTCGAAACGAAGTTGACCTGACTTTCTCTAGTAATTCTCCTTCACCTTCTTCCCTCCTTCTCTGTACTCTTCCTTCTCATCTCGACTAATCCAAGTACAGCCTCCGTGGCCACAAGCCCACTACAAGTTCCTACAACAATTCATGCTCTAGGTCAAATGCAAATTTAGGCCCTACAGGTTCAGTACAAGTTCCTTCGTCACTCCTCTGTACTGCTCCTCATCTCGACTAACCCAAGTACAGCCTTCGTGGCCACAAGCCCACTACAAGTTCCTACAACAATTCATGGTCGAGGTGAAACTACAAATTTAGGTCCTTGAGTGAGCAGGTGAAGGTGAAGTTACAGAGGATTACACCATCACCCACATTTGCAAAGTTAGGTCCTCGAGCCCAGGCACCTTGAGAAAGAAGTCCTGACATGTTCTTTGTCCAGTCATGACCACCACTGGCAGCTACGAGCCCAGAGCTCAAGCTCAAGTGGTCATGTGGCGGCCATGAGCTCGAGATTTGGCATCCATAGCTGCGAGTGGAGCTCGAGCTTGAGCAGCCATGGCTGCTGGGAGCTGGAAGCTTGAGCATCCGCAGCCACAAGCTCCAGATCACATGTCCAAGGCAGTGAGCCCCGATCTCTCACGATCATGGCCACTAGCTCGAAGCTTGAGCAGAAATGGCTGCGGCAAGCTCAAATCAAGTTGCAATGGTTGCTGCAAGCAATTTTGCGCTGCATAATGATTTTGAGCGTACCATAACGTGACACGTGCATTCTGACGTTCATGTCAGTTAAACAACCTGTAAAAAAAAAAAGCAGAGGACAATTTCGATTTTTGGGCAAAAGTACATAGACAACCAAAGACATTAACCCTTATATATACATAAAACGCACTAAAACAGCATCTAAAATGGGCAATATGCAATAAGCACGTAACCTTTTTCGAAAAGCAGAGGACAATTTCGATTTTTGGGCAAAAGTACATAGACAACCAAAGACATTAACCCTTATATACATAAAACGCACTAAAACAGCATCTAAAATGGGCAATATGCAATAAGCACGTAACCTTTTTCGAAAAGCTTCACCACTTTTGACCCTTTCGAGAAATGGAATGTAACTCTGAGGGACATCAGAAAGCCGGTGGTCTAATGCCATGGTCAGTGATGACCCTGCATTATTTTGTAGCTTACGGACCAAGGGGACAATGCCCGAAAACCATCCCCAAGTTCCTCGTTCACCAAGATGGGAAAGCATAATGAGTATGATCGGATTCCAATCAGGACACAATTGGACAGGACGAGAGAGAGAAATTGAACCAAAGAGATCCCCAAGGAGCACATAAAAAAGTGACGATGATAAATACAGACCAATCCCATTTAAGGACTATACAAACCACGGTGGAATCTGTGTACCCGTAACTCTTTGCTAAGAAATCTGAAGAACCCAGATGAACTTTCATTCCAACAAAGCAACTGACAACAGAAGCCAACTGCTTCCCAAGAGACGAACACAGGAATCTCTTCCTGCAAGATCCATATCGCATTTTGCTGATAATGCACCTATCCATTCAAATGAAAAATGAAACGTCAACAACAGGAAGAATCTGTCTCCACTTGAGCCATTACACAACAATAAGGATTGGCATCTCATAAATAACAATTAACAAGAGGTCTGCAATAGTGTCCTAATTAAATTAGGGGATGCATTGGCAAGATGTAGAAAACACGAACTGATCTTCAGAAAAATGTAAAATGCATGAAGCTTTAGATTTATCTGAGAAATCAAGTCTAAATGTACATCAGTATAAAATACCTGAAAATTTCATCTTCTTTGGGTCTTTCCGATTAAGCGTTTGCCAGAGAACCAGTGTTTTGGTTTGAGGGAAGAAATAACTCTCTCTGCCACTCCCCCACGAGCATCCTTGTTACTCCTTTTCACATATTTCTTCACAAGCTTTAAAAAGCTTTTCCCTTAATCAGAGTCCTTGAGACCCAGTACCAGCATAACTAAATCCGGCATCCTAACCAATTGGTAAAGAACCTTGACCTGGACCTCAATCCCCATTCCTTATTGGATTGATCTAGGTCCACATCCATAGCGTCCCTCCACCATCGTCTCCCCTCTCGGGCGACCTCTCCCTCTTTGGCCACCTCAGTTGCCAAGCAGGTCAAGTCCAAGAGCTGATAGCTGCCTGCCCGTCCTCTCAGATGTAAACTCACGGTTTTAGTCAAACTTTCTCAGTACAGTTGGCCTAGTCTCTGAGGTACTTTTCCTGACTCTGTGTTCCTAAATGAACAAGCTTTTGTTCTTTCTGTTCTCAGCCAACACTTATGGCTCTTCCGGGGTCAATTCTTTTCCATTTATCTCAAAATCATTCTCCTCCTCCTCTGCCTCGCGTAATTCTTCTCTTTCCAGCTCTCTTCAAGCTTTAGTAAATATCAGGATCCAAAAGTCAGCTATGCTATGCCCATGTCTTCTTTTTACTCTTCATTAGCCAAACTATGGTTTTTCTTCAAACTAACAACCACTGGCACCGGGCCCCACCATTCTCGTTCTCCAAATCCTCTTCAGCTTTCTCTCTTTCTCTGCTGCTTTCTGAGCTCTAGCTTCTAATACTGCCTATGTTATGCAAGGCAGTCTTTCCTTTTGGTCACCTGGCTTTAATATCACATAGTGAAATCTGTTCAGACAGTCTATCTTTTTCGAAAATCATCTTTTTTCCACTCTCCCAAGCTGAATTCTTCACAACAATTACACCATCCTCGGTCAAAGTGCTCTATCTTCAGCAACACTACCTCTACATTTGTGGCCTCACCTCCCTGACCCACACTTTCCATAGCTTCAGCTTTCATGTCCATAACCAATTTCATGTCCTCTACAGATACCTCCAGCAGTGGCAGACTATTGTCAAGGTTAGATCATAAAGAGCAATTTGATGCTGTATAAAGGAGCAGCTTGCTGGACAATGTCGTATCCGCGAGACCCCTATATATCCAAGAAAAACAATACAGCAGCATGTGGATGAGCATAAGCAGTAATAGTGCAGATCTCAATAGTGTTATGATCTTCAAATGGGGATCCAGAATCTCAGGAGTATCAATGACTTGATACCTAGGTTATTTATAATCACTATGACACCCAGAGAGCTACTTAGTTGCGAATGTATAAGGCTGCACTTCAACATCGGCCCTTGTGATGTTATTCATAGAATAGCTCTTGCCAACATTTGGATACCTGCAAATCAGGATAGTCCAATATTTGGATCTACTGAAGGCAGCCTAGCCATCCATTGTCTACTCTGTTCTAGATAAGCCAAACTAAGATTAAGTTAGAGACTTGCGTCAGTAGAGTGACTCACCGTACTATAACAGCTAGACATTGCCTTCAGCAACCTTTCTAATACGGTTCCTTGCCGTGTTAATTTGCCCAAGAGCAAGCCTGTAGTGATCCTTGTTGTACAGCACATGGAGAAGATCACCATAGAAAGGATAGATAGCATTCAGTTGAGAAACTCCTGGATGATACTTGAGGGCTTCTCAAGAAAATTCTGTTGTGAAAACAACGACGAGAAAGGATGATATCAATGAGGTCTTCCCTGTTAGGCACCAAAGTAATCTTCCTGAAATCGTATTGCACTGTCTGCTATAGCCAAGCAATTACTTGGCTTTTGTATGTGACAAAATCGGACAGAAAGAGTGGTTGCCATCGTTCCGAATCTCTTGAACGTATATAGCACTAACTATATTGCTAAACATTTCATGTCAATCGCAAGATGCATATAGATGGAAATTAAATTCCAAATTGAACGGCATTACCCATACAAAAATAAAAATAAAAATAAAGGCCAATTCCAGCAATGTCAACATGCAGATACAATGCACGTGCACGCTCGAGAAATGGCCTCAGAATCCTCCAGACCACAAAGAATAAAATGGATCGAACATAGTGTAGCAATCGATAGTAAACCTTGTGGCTTCCATTCTCGCCATACGGATCATTCATGTGACTTTTGGGTCGTCGCGAAATTCCGACGACACAAACACCAGACACGACCAGCCGTCTAATCCTCGGGAATCGAAGCGGCGTGCGGAGATCAAATTATGACCATTGATCAGCCGGAACTTCGCCGGGAACGCGCTGGTGAAGTGAACTCGTTACGGTCCAAACTAAAAAAGCTTGAAACTTTAACAGCGGAAACCTCCGAAATCGACATAACCCTGGCCGAAATTGTCTTACCCGGTGCTCGGAAATGGAAGTTTCCGCCGCGCTCCGAGCCAACCGCCGCCGCCGCCTCTCTCTCTCTCTCTCTCTCGGGGCTTGAAGCTTGGTGGGTCGGCGCGAATGAGCTCGAGTCCGCAGGCGATTCCAGCAAAAGGCCCTCCGCACGCCATGTCTATTCGCCCGTTGAAGCGGTTTTCTCCCATGGCTCCTTTTTAGTGGCAATATATTGATTTTTACTCATTCGAAATCAAATATAAACTATTATTAGCTAGACGAATAAATTATTAATCATCTCCAAGGGCTGATTATTAATTATGAGAAAATAGAATAAAATAGAGTAATCTGACTTATATTATCCTTTATATTAGACTTTTTTTGGTTGTGAGGACCCGATGGTAAAAGAAAGGAAAACTAAGGATGCATTTAGTTCAATTTTTTCGAAAAGCTTTCACCCTCTAAAGTCCTTTTGAGAAATATAGCTTTTTCCAAGCAATTTAAAATAACTTTTAGCCAAATGCTGATATTAGAAATAGTGAAAGCCCAATGCTAACACTTCTTAAGTGGCATTTGCAACAAGCTCAAATTATGATTAAAATATTTTTTGTCCTTCCAAAACTACCATCATCAATTCTTTAATTTTTCGGTTTTTCTCCTCATTGTAACTATTCATCTTCCATGCACGAGGGCGGCTAATGAGGACAAATCTAGCCATGGCTAGAGAAGGGCCAGCAAACGTGTGACCTAGGCAACCTTCATCAGAGGTTGTACAACCTTGGGCGATCATCGCTTGGGTCTTGTGACCTCTAGTGACCCTTGCTCAAAGTTGCGCGACCCAGGCAATCCTCACTCAGGTCTTGTGTGACCTTTAAGGGTAATCCGGTTTTAGTATGAGTAGGTTCCAGACCTGGACCTTGTAACCTACTTTATTATAATCGATTTCCCTTTTTTAGACCTTGTACCCTATTTTGTTTGCACTAGAATATATTTTGGAACATATCCTATTTTTTTAGTTTTGTTCCAAGGTCTATTCTATTTGCACCGAAACCTATTTTGCAACTACTCAATATTCTATATGGCTTCGAATTTTACATAAATACACAAGAAAACAACAACGTAATCATTCTAATTTATATTGAAACATTAAGCGCATATAATTAATAAGTACATAAACTTTTTGACTAAATAAAAAATTAGGATTCACAAGGCTAATTATTATAAACCCAAGCACCAAAACGCCTACTCCCGGAAGCCCAAGCACCAGAACGCCTACTCCCATCCCATTACTTTGAATTGAGAAGATAAAAGAGGAGTCAAAGACAAAGAAGAGATGAGCAATTGGTCTGGTCCGCTCAAGCACCAGAACACCTACACTTGGAAGCCCAACGCCGGCTTCAAAATCAAAGAGATCATAAAAAACCTATCCCCAAAAAATTAAAAACCCTACAAAAAAAAATCAATTTCAAACTCACTTGGCTCAAGTTGGTGCTGCGTTGGCAAATGATGGCAAGTCTAACGACAACGAGACGAAATGCGACAATGAGTTGGGTTGCATTCTTGTAGGCTATGACGCCGATGGTGGCAATAACGATGGTGGCTAGGCGTATAGAGATAGACTAAGAGTGCGCATGATAAAATTTTTGTTTCAGAAATTAATTTCTCAATTTTTATTCCCTGGACAAGTTTCTGAGTAAAGAAACCCGTTTGATAACGACTCAAAATTTCTATTTCTGGAACAGAAATCGGTTTGATAACATAATAAAATTTCTATTTCTAAGAATAGAAATTGATTAGATAACAACATAGGAAATCCTCAAATACAAAATAATAGTCCAAATAATACTAAAACAACATAGGAAATACTAAAAACCCCAACCAAGAAGGGCCAAAACAGAACAAACAAATCCAAGGAAAACAGAACAAACAAGGGGAGAGAGAGAGGGAAGACCTCGAATCGGAGAGGAAGGAAGGCGCAACCCAAATCCGATCGGGGACGCGGACGGAGGAGGTGAGTCCGACGGGATGATCGGAGCAAATTGGACGGTTTGAGGACGGCGACGGCGAGATGAGCGACCATCGTTGACCGGCAAGAGGACGGCGACGGCGTCGGAGTCAATAGTGGCAAGAAGGATGGATTCGGAGTCGACGGCAAGGATGGACAAATTGTTTGGAGTCAAACGCTAGGGTTTGATTGAAGCGTTGAGAGGACAAGGAGAAGCAATGGCAAATAGAAAAGCTCGTGAACGAAGAAGGATGCCCAAATGGAGAAAAGAAAAAATAATTTCCATTTTTACCTTACCAAAAATATAAAAATTTCTATTTCTATTTCAGTTTCTGATTTCTTCGATTTCTCTATTTACGGAATAGAAATCTGTTTCAGAAATAGAGAAATCAAATTGCGTTATCAAACGGATTTCTATTCCAAACCTGTTTGGGGAAGAGAAATAGAGAAATCAACAAACATAAATTTTATCATGCCCACCCTAAGAGAGATGGACGACTGAGAAGAGTCAGATCACGTGAAGAGAGAGAACTGGAGGGAAAAGGAGGCAATTGGGGTTTCTTTTTTAACATTAGTAAAAACCGATTCCAAAATTGGCCAAATTAGTCTAATTTTCGAGTGGGCCTTTACTTGGAACTAGTTCTTGGATCAGTTTCAACCAATTCCAAAAAATAGAATCGGTTCTCAGACCAGTTCAAATAGGAACCTATTCTTAGATCTATTTTCCGGGTGGTCCGATCTGGTTCTTGGATCAACCCGATCCGGTTGCACATCCCTAATAACCCTCATGATAGTTGCTTGCATCGTGTGTTGCCTAGGTCGTGTGACCCATGCGTCGGTTCCCCGCATCCGGCGTCGTCGGAGGTTGCCGGAGGTCCGGGCCGTAGACCTTTGCCAAAGTCCATCTGCAAAATTTGATAAAAAATAATTTTTTAATAATAAAATATTAAAATAAAGTGAAAAGCCCATTGCAATTTTTTTTTTCCCAAAGTCCATCTGCAAAAAGTTTTTACCAAAAATAATTTGCATTTCTCCAAAGGATTTTAGGTTTTAGCATTTGTATTACACCAAAAACCTATTTGTGAAATTGAACCAAACTCACCCTAAATGTTGAGAGAGAGAGAAAGAGTAGATGCTAAAAGATGCTAATTAGTTTTAGCAATAAATTTAAGTAATCGTAAGATGAAATATTCAAGTTTATGGAATTAATGGGTAATTATCACCATCATTTGAATTGCATTATTATCCATTTGATCATATCATATTATGGTAATATGAATATTCATAAAAATAATGACAAATTTAGTTTTTAAGCATTCCTCTAAATTTTATTTCTTTCAATTTTTGACTTTCTAAATTCAAGAAATATGGTCCAAGAACTGTGCAATCAAATCTCTCGGTCAAACCACTGTGATTCGCCCTAGTGGCCACTCTTCCAATATGGAAGGGGGAGGTGAGGAATTCAAATCCCCACCTTTTCAAGGGGGATGGGGTGGGGATGAGTAAGTTTTAGGAGTGGGTTTCGACTCCCACGCCCTGCAAGAGGCAGGGCAAAAATCTGAGAGTGAGTGTAGAGTGGGCATAGAGTAGGACTGACAAAAAAAAAAAAAAATCTCTCGGTCATTACCTCTAACTAAACTATCGAATTAATCAATGACTTGGTATTGCTTATATGACAAATAATGACATGCAAAGCTTATTTGGCGTCAAATGACAAGGTAACAAGTGGCAAAGATATTCACATGGAAAAAAGAAATGTTAATTTGACAATATTAGCTAATGGGAATAAATGAAGCAATTGATTGCTAGTTTCATATCTTTCAAGAACTTTTCCTGTCCGGAGTATGGTTAGCAGAAATTCTTGGCCCTGATAAAGTAGATTTTACAGGCCTAAGGACATTTGTTACTTCTATAGTGCTTGGTCTGACTCTAGTAACCCTGCAGGATAAAGTTCGAAAACTTGCTGCCAGATTTGATTTGCCTAACAAAAATAGAAAAGATTCACAATGGACTTGCTTTCTTGGGAAGGTGTGTATAACTAGGCTCGTCGGTATTCAGTCTTATCTAGAAATTTGAAGCACCTTCTTGTGATTTCAAGCCGAGAAGGGGTTCTTCTAACTCTAAGATGAAATTTTTACCAAAACTCCTTAACTGTCGTTTTGTCAAATCATTTTGTTTGGATTCCAATGTAAACACAAGTGGTTGCAGAAACAGATCGCTTTTGACCTATCAAATTGCCAGGACTCTTTTCTCATTCTAATTTTTCATAGTGGTTAATGTTCTTTTAGGCTCATTGCTGTATTAACCCTTTCTCTGTTCTAATGCAGATAAAATTCTGAGTTTGTTGCCAGACATATTGGGGAGATGGAGGGTGTCATGTTAGAAGCCGAGACTGGGGATTTCCTTGGGAACCATTTTGGCTTTTGGTTCTACACAATTGGTCAACGGCAAGGACTACGGCCCATTTGGTTCAACCTTGCATTTCCCCAAGTACGTTTGAATGAATG
Source organism: Eucalyptus grandis (assembly GCF_016545825.1). Taxonomy (NCBI): domain Eukaryota; kingdom Viridiplantae; phylum Streptophyta; class Magnoliopsida; order Myrtales; family Myrtaceae; genus Eucalyptus; species Eucalyptus grandis. The sequence continues at coordinate 54,894,074 of NC_052613.1, read as the reverse complement.
GGCATTTTGTGAAGGCAAGTGTGTTTGACAACTCATTTTTTTTTATATATTTTGCAAAGCATATTTAGGGTGAAAAGAAAAAGGAAAAAAAGAAAAGAAAAGAAAAGGGAAGAGGAGATGCGGTTGTAGGAGAGGGGAAAATTGTGGGGAGCGGCTTGACAGTGGCGGTTGGTGGTGGTGGTGGTGGGGGGAGGCGGCTCACCTGAGGTCGCCGACCTCAGGTGACACCCTGGTCGCACAACCCAGTCGCTTGGGTCGCTCGACCTCAGGCAATGCCTTGGGTCACTGACCTAGATCTGGTTGCTTGTGAGGCCTAGGCGGCGGCCCCTGGGGTTGCGCGACCACAGGCAACCTGGTTAGCGGCCAGATCTAGGTTCCTTAGACCTCATGTAGCTTCATTAGCAGCTAGATTTGACCGTTGGCGGTTGGGGTACGGGGAAGATGATGCTCCGTAAAAAAAAAAAAAAATAACAGATGAATAGTAGAGGTGGATTCGCATTTTCAAATCCTGCTTTGAGCTTTCAACATTTTAAAGGCAAACATTTAGCCAAGGAGACATCCAAATATTGAACAAAACACCCAATATTTTTTTCAATGGATTTTGGAGACTCAAAGTTCATTGGGAATGCTCAACCAAATGGGGCCTACGTCTTCTTGGAGGACCTTAGTATGTGCACTTGATTGGACACCAAGTGCATGTACTTTAGACGAAGTTCGTCTCAACATCTGTTAATTGCTGTGTTTGTTACTACTCGTTAATGTGGTAGATTAGAAAACGTTGTTCAGGAATCTGGGGCCTTGAAATGTCTACATAAATTCTTCAATGCATTTCACTACTCTGAGTTCAACTGCCCTAAACAGAGCTGTCTTTTGAAGTATGAAGCTTCTTTCTGCTTTCTGAATTCTTCATTTATTCATATGATTTTCACAGGTGTGTTGTGGATAAGGACACTAAGTACAACGTTGTTTCGAGTCCCGAAATTACTTCTCAGTTGATAAAAGGAGGCGCCTTTTTCGTGCAGGCTCTTTTAAATGGCCTACTGGGGCACCTCCAACTGAGATCAGTCAGCTCCGATGCAAGGTATTCAACTCTGTTTTCACTCGGTTATGTGTAGGCAGACCATTGGTCCGTGGATCTGTTGGAAAATTAGCAATACATCCCATCAGCATTATTGAGGTCTAATCGGTACAATGGTCCCAGTCACATGGATCTGGTTAACAGATCATAAATGAGTCTCACGGCTCTCCTCCATATCTACCCAGGCATGGGCCTGAAATATTTATTGTCGGCCTTTCTTCTGAGCTAATATCGAACAAAAGATCAGCAGTTTTGCTCAAGGTGTTCACTTATTCTAATTCCCCACCAAAATTGAAAATCAATTTTTACTGTTGGAAAAATTGTGTAGGTATTCAACATGATTTCCAGTGACCTTAAATGACAACTTATATGGTCTTAAAATTTAAAGGCATGTAATGAAGAGGAATTAAATCTCAGAACACTACAGCTATAGGCTGAAAATTGAAAGTAGTCACCCCAGACAAACCCTCAGTTTGGCAGCTCCACTGACCAAATAATTACCACGCTTCAGCAAAGAAATATGACTGATGATCAGTCTGTCTAATGAATGATCTTCTTTGGGCATTTACTGTGTATTTACAATTTTCCAGTGTTTTTCATTTTACTTTTGCTACTAATAGGTGAGACACGGTCCTGGTTTCTACAACTGTAGTTTGCCTCTAGAATTGGGTGAGAATGGCCAGGAAGGTGTTGCGGTGATTCAGTTGCCCGAAGATGATCATGGCCTGGCAGCAGGGCAATTCACAGCCTTTTACCAAGATAGAACATGCATCGGTTCAGGTGTTATATTAGAATCTTGGAATGCCCAGGGCTTTCGTGTCTGCCAGAAGTTCTCTTGAGATCGCCGGAATGGAGGATAAGTCGAAACTTGGAAAACCGGTTAAAATTAAGGTAAGACTAGAGGGCACTGTAGACGAGTTTGATTGGAAAAAAAATCAATTTTCAGTTGAGGAAAAGTTCAATTCGAACAGCAATGCCTTGTGGCGCAACGCCCTTGCCACGCTGATTTTGGCTGGAAAAACGAAGTTGACATTTGCTTAAGACCAGCTGTAAGACCAGAGGATGGGGGAGGACAATTAATTCTGGCTGGTGGGTGGATGAGAATTCGCAAGATACCGCCTGTCATATATCATATGCTAGCAAAAAGATCACTCGAGGTCGAAAGTTGATGAGTTATCCGATCCCCTAAGTTCATCTTGCGGTGTTAGAGCTCCACTCTGATATTGTGTATTAGACAAGTTATATTTTTCCCCAAGGCCTTCTTTTGGGCGTATTTCAAATGAGCAAAAATCCCAAGCATCGGCCGATTATTTAAGGGTCGGATGTTAAATAATTTTTGTTAAGCCCACTTTCTTTCTAATGAAACTGCTCATGAAAAATATTGTCTGAGTAGTTTCCCCGATGTAGGTAGCAACCTCGCCAGGGAAGCAAGCCAGCACATAGGAGAGAACTTTAGTAGATAAATGATCTCATGTCCTTCGCTTTAGCAAAATTTGATTTTTCACATGTTGTGTGGAATAGTCTTCTTATCTTATCACATGCAACACATGTGACGACGTGTCCTTTGCTTTAGCAAAATCAGTTTTTATGTGTTTTGTGGAATAATCTTCTTACCACGCGGGACGACGTACTAATAAAATTTTAAAAAATAAGTAAATATTTGTTAGCTTTGTATTTTATAAGATTCTTAGTTATGGGTCGTACAGTTGGAGGACGTGCGGCTTCCCCTGTAATAAATCCACCAATACCAACTGCAGTCCAAGCCGTCCTGGGGGCTTCGAGGGCTGATGGTTCCGTCCGGCCGAATCAATCATTTGAGATTTTCTCAGCAACTCCACCCAATTGAACGTCACACTCTGTATGCTGAAGTCCCTGATCAACGGCAAAAGGCGATCTTGGTCCATCTTCTGGGAAATTTTTGCTATTTCGGGTTCCACTGTGATTCTCTTCCAAGAGAAACCGCGCGTACGATGCAAAGGAATATTGCAACAGCACGCTCTTTACTCCGCCAAACCAAGTCCATGGGTGTTTGTTTCGGGAAAGGAAACGTGGCATAACCGATTCATGAATTGTGGTCCCTCGACTTTTTAGGGTTTGTCTAATAACATTTCTGTTCTGAAAAATAATTTCTTTTCAAAAATATATATTTTTTCTATTTTTATTCTCTGAAACAATTTTTAAGTAAAAAAACACTTTAGGTAATTTCTTGAAAAAGAAAAAGAATAAAAATGCATTTGGTAAGATTTACAATTTTTTTTTTGTAATGTAAATTTTCTTTTAATTTTTAATAAATTTTTTAATTTTTCCCTCTTTTTCTTCTTTCTCCTCCTTTAGCTGGCGGTGACGGTGGCAGTAGCCTTCGGTGTCCAGCGATTGGCAATAGCGGCGTCCGACATTCAGTGGCATTCGGCGACTAGCGACGATCGGTGACTAGTGGCAGGTGGTGGGTGACTTGCTACGGGGGCGGTGGACGTCAGGCGGCAAGAAAGAAAGAAGAAAATAAAAGAAAAACTTATTTTTAAAATTATCCTCGAGAACAAGAAGCTACATTTTTCTACTTTTTATTTCTGTTTCAAATCTATTTCTTAGATTTCCGCAACAAAAAAAGGAATTGTGAAGAACGATACCAAATGGAGCATTAATTTCGTCAATTTAGTCACTGAACATTAGTCTACCGTGCAATGTGGTCCCTAAAATTTTAAATTGTTGATGTGATCACTATACTTTTAATACATGTCTAATATAATCCATGAATTATATAAAAATATTCAATATTATCCTTGAACTTGAATTTACAAAAGGATAACACTAGATGTTTTTATATTGTTGATGGACTAAATTGAATATGTACAAAAAGTTAGGAGATTGCACTTAAATTAAAAGTACAATAATTGTATTCCGCATTAAAGTAAAGTTCAAGAATTACAATGCACAGTGAGTTAAAATTTAGGAATCGTTTATGCTATGATCTCTTTCAGGAGCAATTCTCCTAGGCTTCACACCAAACAGAAAAAAGACAGATCTAGGAATTCATTTTATTGGGGACACATCATGGGTCTCATTCGAAAAGTCACCAAAGTTTGCTCAAGCTCTCAAGGGACCACAACTTAACTATCTAATTCAATGTGGTCATTGAATTTTAACCCAATATATAATGTGGTCCATAAACTTTTAATTTATTCAATTTAGTCATTGAACATTTTGTACATGTTCAATTTAGCCCCTGAATTACACGAAAATATTCAATGTTTTCCCTTAACTTGAATTAATAAAAGATAACACCGGACATTTTTTTATAGTTCGGAAACTAAATTGAATAAGCACCAAGTATTAAACAAATTAAAATTTCAATAATCTCATTCCACATTGGAGTAAAATTCGGGGATCAAAATATACATTGGGCTAAAGTTTGGGAATCATTTACACCATTATCTCTTTCAAGAGCGAGCCTTCACAGCAAACAGGCAAGGATGGATCTAGGAATTCTTGGAGACACATCATGGTAGGGAAAGTTACCAAAGTTTGCTCAAGCTCTCAGGGATCCACAACTTGACCACCAAAATGGCAATTATGGCCTGGATCGTGTGAGAGGACGACGGACTAGTGCTTTAAATGACAACCAACCGGGAAATAAATAGGTCAGTTGATACCTTAGGTAGCTAGCCTGGAAGCGCGCAGAAGAGCAGATCAAGTTCTTGTGCCATCACCTTCTTGCAGCCATCCATGGAGACACGGGGAGATTTGGAAGTGCAGTTGAAGGGAATGAGGGAGTATTATAGGGGCGGCAACACAAGAGGAGCATCTTGGAGGAAGTCGCAGCTCCGAGGATTGTGTCGGCTTCTCGAAGAAAGAGAAGCCGAAATGAATGCTGCCCTCGAATTCGACCTGGGGAAGCATCCTGTCGAGGCTTATCGGGATGAGGTAGCTTCTTGAATTCGAGTTTTCTTGCTGTAGGTAACTTTTATTCGTTTTGACTTTTCTCTTTGAAATGTGCGCAGATAGGAGGCTTGATAAAGTCTGCTAACTACGCACTTGGTTGCTTGAAAGGGTGGATGTCGGCCAAGAAGGTGAACGAGGCTTTCCCTGATTGATCCTCTGATGCGTCCCGTTTATCCTGTGCCGGGGAAATTTTCACTGTTTCTTTGTCACCTTTCTTGGATCGCAAGATTCCAATCGCGCTGCGGGATTTATTCAATGTTACATGCGTCTTTATTAACGGTTCTCTTCTTAATGCCTTTGAGACACCTATTATGAGAAGAATTTAAGGTGAGCTCGCCGAATTTGCAGGCTAAACTGCCGCTTGCTGCCGCACTAACGACTGCAGAGATAATTCCTGAACCTCTCGGCCTCGTCCTGATCATCTCATCTTGGAATTTTCCATTTGGTAAGCGAAATTGTTTGCATGCATAGGAACTCAAATTTAGTTTCATCATCTATAAAGCTTCCATCTTATCTAATTTAGGTGGCCATTGTCGTGGCTGAATTGTATATGAACAGGACTCTCCCTGGAACCACTGATAGGAGCGCTGGCTGCTGGAAACGTGGTGGTCCTGAAACCTTCAGAGGTGGCTCCTAGATGCTCCTCTCTCTTGGCCAACGTACTGCCGGCTTATCTAGACCCCAAGGCCATCAAGGTTGTCGAAGGTGGTCCTGCCGTTAGTGAACAACTAGTAAAGCAAAAGTGGGATAAAATACTCTTCACAGGTAAAAACATCACTCACGGAGCTCCTTTCAAGTTGTTCCTGATGTATGAGGTTAAACCTTATCACCAGGCTGTTTCGATTGTGATGTTTTCATTCTCTAAATATTTTCGCAAAAGTATAGGGAGTGCACGAGTAGGTCGAATAGTGATGGCTGCAGCAGCGAATCATCTGACACCAGTGACTCTCGAGTTCGGGGGAAAGTGTCCCGCCGTATTGGATTCTCTTTCGAGCTCATGGGACAGAGAGGTAAAAGAAAAAAGGAACTGTCACATTAGAACTCCAACGAAAGTGAGCATCTTGCTCGATTTCTTGATATAAAATTCACTTCACAAGATGTAATATTTGCTCCCACATGTTAAGGTGGCCGTTCAACGAATTGTCGGGTCAAAATTTAGTGCCTGTGCTGGCCAAGCTTGCATAGCCATTGATTATGTCATTGTGGAGAAGAAATTCAGCTCCACTTTGGTAAGATGACAGCCAAATATTATGTCGTTTGGAATCATTTTCCTATCTGTTTTTAGCATCATGCTTATAATTTTTGCTTCTTTGTTCAGCTGGAACTAATGAAGGTCCGGATCGGCAAGATGCTTGGAGAGAATCCGAGGGAATCGCGCAGTATGGCAAGAATCGTGAATAAACACCACTTCTTGAGACTGAAAACTCTTCTAGAAGACCCAAATGTCAAAGCTTCTATCGTCTACGGAGGTTCAATGGACGAAAAAAGCTTGTATGCCGTCCATATTGACTCGTTTGAAAGAGCCTAAGAATGTTTTCTGTGCTCTTGTAGTCAATCCTTCCCTCGCTTTTGTTTCATGCAGGTTTATTGAGCCGACCATCTTGCTTGATCCCCCCCTCGAATCGGATCTCATGCAAGATGAGATTTTCGGCCCCTTACTCCCGATCATTACGGTAAAAATATTCTCCTTGAGATATGTACTTCCATTATAGTCCTTTGTCCTTGGACATTGCCCTTCTAAATGATATTTCTTCGGTTAGTAGCGACTTTGCTTCTCATAAAATAGGTTGCAATCAACCGGCCTGTCTTGACAGTTGAAGAAGATCGAGGACAGCATCAACTTCATAAATTCAAGGCCTAAACCTCTCGCGCTTTATGTCTTTACTCATAACGGCTCGCTCAGGAAAAGGATGGTAGCGGAAACATCATCGGGAAGCGTGACATTCAATGATGCAATGATTCAAGTAACGTCATTGTTCAATAACTTCAAGATCCATTGACTGTGAAACAAGAAAGACAGTTTTTGATGAGAAATAACTGCCACAAACCACAGTAAAAATGATTGAAAAGAATTCTCTTATGCAGCATATGGCATTTGCTTTGAGAATGGCAACGAATGATTCTTACCCTTTGCTTTAATCTTTCTTTTGCTCGAATGGCCCAATCTGTGTCGAATCTGCAGTATATGGCTGATACACTACCGTTCGGAGGTATTGGCGAGAGCGGCATGGGCAATTACCATGGGAAGTTCTCATTCGATACATTCAGCCACCACAAGGCAGTGTTGAGAAGAAGCTTTCTGGTTGACTTCTGGTTCAGATTCCCCCCTTGGAATGACCACAAACTGCAGCTGTTTCGCTCAGTGTATCTTTTCGATTACCTCGGAATGCTCCTCACCGTACTCGGACTGAAGAAATCCAAGCAAGGCTGAGCAGAGTCGAAGGTTATTTCAATTCACATGAGGTCATCATTACATTAATACATCCCGGGTGCCTAATCGCTTTTATTGAAAGAATGTAAAGAACTTGCGTGCTTTATGGTAGATGCAAAGTCTAGAGGACTAGCCCTATATCAAGCCTGTAATTCACTGGCCATTCAGCCTTCTGTAATGTTTGATTGGTTAATTTCGAGATTCTATCCTTTTACCTCAATAATAGCTTTTCCTCGTCCAATGGAGATGTGACTTGGTCTGGTCTGAAGAGTAATCATCCATGATGCATTATCCTGTTAACAAGAAATCGCCGATCATGACAAGATAATTTCTGAAATAAAAATCCTAGACTCAAGGACGTGATGTTCAACAGAAGCCAGACCCCTCGATTGAGAAACTGAATTTGCTGCCCTCTTTTCTATACCTAGATAGCACTTCAGTTTTGTGACCTCCTGCTTAAGAAACCAACACCCAGATGAAAAATGCAGACTCAAAAATGCAAGAACAGAAGGAGACCATAGAATTTTTTTACTTAGCCTTGAGCGGCTTGAAGAAGCATAGTGTAGCTATGGAACATTCTGATAGTATTTGCCAAACAAAAGAAAAGAAGTAATACGGCGCATTACAATCAATATGCTTCTCTGAATTGGCCAGGAAGGAGTTCCTCTACTAATGAGAGAGAAGAACCTTTTCTATAATACAAAATAAAAATTCTTCTGGATAGTTATGACATGTAATGTACAAAAAAGCAAGCACATTAGCGGTCGTAATGACGTATGAAGAACTTGATGCAGATTTTTTTCGCCGTTCCTTCAAATCGTGAATTGCGAATAACTTGAGAGCTTCTTATGAAAATTCTGTTGTGCAAACAACTGTAGGTGTTTGCGCCGTGCATGAGAAAAGATGATATCAATGAATTCTTCCCTGTTATGCACCAAATTAATCTTCCTGAAATTGTGCTGCACTGTCTGCTATAGCCAAGCAGTTACTTGGCTTCTTTATGTGACAGAATCGGACAGAAAGAGTAGTTGCCATCGTTCCACATATCTTGAACGTACACGGCACTAACTATATTGCCAAACATTTCACGTCAGTGCATATATCGTTGATGGAAATTGAATTCAAATTTGAACGGCATTATCCACACACGCACAAAAAAGCAAAATAAAAATAAAAATAAAAAGGTCGATTCCAGCAATGTCTACAGGCAGATAAAACGCATATGCACGCTCGAGAAATTGGATCGAACACAATGTAGCAATCGATAGTAAACCTTGTGGCTTCCATTCCCGCCATACGGATCACTCCTGTGACTTTTGGGCCGTCGCAAAATTCCAAGCACATAACCGCCTGACAAGACCAACTGTCTAATCCTACGGAGTCGAAGTGGCGTGCAGAGCTCATATTATGACCAATTGACCATTGATCAGCCGGAACTTCGCCAGCAATGTGCCGGCAAAGTGAACTCGTTACGGTCTAGACTAAAAAAACTTGAAACTTTTTATAGCGTAAACCTCTGAAATCAACATATACCGGGTTGAAATTGTCTTACCCGGTGCGCGGAAATGGAAGTTTCCGCCGCGCTCCAAGCCACCTGCCACCGCCCTCTCTATCTCCGTCTCTCTTGGGGCTTGAAGCTTGATTGGGTCGACGTGAACAGCCTCGAGTCCGCAGGTGATTCTAGCAAAAGGCCGTCTGCACGCCATGTCTGTTGAAGCGGCTTTCTCCCATGGCTCCATTTTACTGGCATTATATCCGTATTTACTCATACGAAATCAAATATAAAATATTATTTGCTAGATGAATAAATTCTTAATCATCTCCATTCCAATCTAAATAGCATTGACACGACGACATGCGGACACGTCATTTTTCAAAATAAAGAATTCTGACACGTTGCGACACGTTATATATTAAATAAATATTTTTATTTTTAATTAATTTAATTTGAATTCATAAATAAATAAATAATAAAAAAGAGCTTAAAATAAATTTATATACATTCATAGGAAATTCGAAAGACATATTCATAGTTAATACATATCCATGTTTGGAAACATGTTTATAACTTATTTATATAAATATATGATTTTATATAATGATCAAAATTTATAATTATTTAATATTCAATGTTTTAATTTTTTGAAATTACTTTTAAACCTCACTTATTTATTTTCTAACAAAAAAGCCCTGCCGTCCAATTTCCTTCACCCCGTCCCCGGGGGCCCAGCCCACACTCAAAAATCAACATCCCCAATAATTATTTCCCTCCTGTGTTTCTCCCTCCGCAACCCCACCACACCGCCAAACCCCGTCTTTCCGCCCCCGTTTCTTTCTCCCCATCACCCGTCAAGGCTGTCATTTCCCTTGAAAGGAGAGGTGCCTTGTCTCTTAAATGGATAAGACTCTTTGACTTTAATTGATTTGAGATGGTTGTACGTCTCGGATAGGCTTTTACCTGCTGTCATTGGATAAGATTGACAGTCCTTCTAGAAAGTACTGCTTTAGTAAATGGGTCAGCTCCGATGCAAGCTATTCAACTCCGTTTTCACATCTCGGTTATGTGTAGGCGGACCATTGGTGCGTGGATCTGTTGGAAAATTAGCAATCCATCCCATCAGCATTATTGAGGTCTAATCGGTACAATGGTCCCAGTCACATGGATCTGGTTAACAGATCATAAATGAGTCTCACGGCTCTCCTCCATATCTACCCAGGCATGGGCCTGAAATATTTATTGTCGGCCTTTCTTCTGAGCTAATATCGAACAAAAGATCAGCAGTTTTGCTCAAGGTGTTCACTTATTCTAATTCCCCACCAAAATTGAAAATCAATTTTTACTGTTGGAAAAATTGTGTAGGTATTCAACATGATTTCCAGTGACCTTAAATGACAACTTATATGGTCTTAAAATTTAAAGACATGTAATGAAGATGAATTAAATCTCAGAACACTACAGCTATAGGCTGAAGATTGAAAGTAGTCACCCCAGACAAACCCTTAGTTTGGCAGCTCCACTGACCAAATAATTACCACGCTTCAGCAAAGAAATATGACTGATGATCAGTCTGTCTAATGAATGATCTTTTTTTGGGCATTTACTGTGTATTTACAATTTTCCCAGTGTTTTTCACTTTACTTTTGCTACTAATAGGTGAGACACGGTCCTGGTTTCTACAACTGTAGTTTGTCTCTAGAATTGGGTGAGAATGGCCAGGAAGATGTTGCGGTGGTTCAGTTGCCCGAAGATGATCAAGGCCTGGCAGCAGGGCAATTCACAGCCCTTTACCAAGATAGAACATGCATCGGTTCAGGGGTCATATAGGAATCTTGGAATGACCAGGGCTTTCCTGTCTGCCAGAAGGCTCTTGAGATCGCCGGAATGGAGGATAAGTCGAAACTTGGAAAACCGGTTAAAATTAAGGTAAAACCAGAGGGCACTGTAGGGTAGTTTGATCGGAAAAATTCAATTTTCAGTTCAGGAGAAGTTCAATTTGAACAGCAATGCCTTCATGGCGCGACACCCTTGCCATGCTGATTTGGCTGGAAAAACGAAGTTGAAATTTGCTCAAGACCAGCTGTGATGTAAGATCTGAGGATGGTGGATGTCAGCTAAGTCTGGCCGGTGGGTGGTGGAGACTTCGCAAGATACCGCCTGTCATATGTTGTATGCTAGCAAAAAGATCATTCGGGGTTGAAAGGCGATGAGTTATCCGATCCCCTAAGTTCATCTTCCGGTATTAGAGCTCCACTCTGATATTGTGTATAAGACAAGTTATATTTTTCCCAAAGGCTTTCTTTTCGGCGTATTTCAAACCGAAAACTGGCAAGACGCGCCTGATTGTGTAAACATGCGTAAAAACGTGCGTCTGGAATGCTGGCTTATCTCTGCTGCACCTACCTCTTCTCTTTGGCCCAAAGTTCTCTCCTATGTGCTGGCTTGCTTCCCTGTCGAGGTTGCCACCTACACGGGGGAAACTACTCGGACAAGATTTTTCATGAGCAGTTTCATTAGAAAGAAAGTGCACTTAACAAAAATTCTCGGAACATATGATCGATGAATAACCAGCAAACCGTCTCCTTCTAAAAAATCATCCCACCCTATGATCGATTAATCGGCTGATGCTCGAGATTTTTGCACTCATTGGTTTTGTTTCTCTTTTGTTGATGTTTTTTTTTTTTAAATTTACTTGTAAATATACCACGTCTCTCTCAAGGGCGTTTCTCGTTTCTCATTAATATTTGGATGACTTTATTTGATAATGATTGCTAGTTTTTGGATAACTTTATTAGATAGATGATTGTCATGTCCTTTTCTAAGTTAGTAATCATTGTACTTTCTAATTAATATTTGAGACAGAATGGAAAAAATACTCAACATCAAGCTTTAGCAAAATTTGGTTCTCTGTATATTGTAGAATAAGGGCCTGCATGTTTGTGTTTATTTTTTTTTGTTAATGAACAGATTTTCTGTTTTTTTGTTTCCAGGAATAAAAAAAAAATAGAAACGCATTGTTTGCGTTTTTGTTCAAAACCCTTTTTTTGTTCCGGGAACAAAATTAGAACAGAAATAAGAAACAAAAAAAGTTATTTTTGTTTCAAAACACTTTTGAAGAACAGAAAAGTTGTTTCTCTCTCATCTCTTTTCTTCTCTTTTTTTTTTTCTTCTTTTTTCTTTGGCCATGGCCGGCAACCGGCTGACGAGGGCCGTCGAGGGCCGGCGAGGCTCGGCCTCACCTTGGCTGGGCGAGCTCAAGCGGCCTAGATCCGACGAGGCCGAGCTTGCCCAGCCACCGGCCGACCCTCGCTAGCGCGGGGCGAGGCTCGGTGAGCTCGGGCTCGCCCAACCATGGTGAGGCTCGGCCCGCCGGGTCGGCGAGCCTCGCCATGGCGGGTGAGGCTGTTGGCCATGGCCGAGGCCGGCGACCGGCCAAAAGAAGAAAAAAAGGAAAAAGAAAAAAGAAAGAAAAAGAGGAAAAATAAAATAAAAATATTAACAAATTAAAAGAAATAAAAATAATATAAATTTACCAAACGTGTTTTTATTCATTTTTTATTCTTGGAATAAGTTTACTAAACGCGTCTTTCGATAAAAATTATTCTCCGGAATAGAAATAGTTTTTTCTATTTTTGTTTTTCGGAATAATTTTTGAATAAACATAAACAAACGCGCCCTAATCATCTTATCCTGTGGGACGTGCGATGCACGTGATGAGGACGCACTAATAAAATTTGAAAAAATAAATATTTGTTAGCTTTGTATTTCACGTGATTCTCAGTCGTGGGTCGTATAGTTGGAGGACGCGGAGCTTCCTCTGTAAAAAAAATCCACTAAAAGCAAATGCAGTACAAGGTGTCCGGGAGTTAATGGCTCCGTCGGGTCGAATCAATCATTTCAGGCTTTGTTGGCAACTCCACCTAATTCCACGTCCTCAATCTTTATACTGATACTCGCAATCAAAGGCCAAGGGGAACTTGGTCGATTTTCTTGGAAGTCCTTGCCATTTCCAGTACGACCGTGATTATCTTCCAATAGAAACCGCGCGCACCATGCGAAGCAGGATTGCAGCAGCGGGCTCTTATACTCTCCGTGAATTTTTATGTCGCATTGAACACTCTCCCATATTCGACCGGAAGGTGTCCGAATATCCGATATCTAATTAACTCTCAAGTGAGTTTGGAATTCGACATGCGTACTCGAAATTCTAACAAGTGATTTCAATACACACGGGTCAATTTTAACAGTTTTTAATAAATGAAAGGTCGAAATGTAAATATATAAAAATAAAAAACTATAAAGAAGGGAAGAAGAAAAATATAGTCTTTTTTTCTCTTTTGACTCTCACTTTTCGTGACACACGATTCATTTCCAAGCTTTTTTTTCCTCTTCTTTTCTGATATATCTGACATGCGAGTTCAAAATGTGAATTATTTTCTTTCTTTCAAGTTTTATTGATTATTGGAATGGAGTTGAACTTATTAAATTGAAACAATAAATAATATTAACAATGGATTAATATTTTTAGTGTCAATTTATTATCCGTTATTTATTTATTTATTTATTTATTTATGAATTTGAATCAAATTAATTTGATTAACATAATCATAAAAATGATAATTTATCATATATATATAAATATATACATTTAATATGCAATGTGTCTCAACGTGTGAAAATTCTCTATTTTTTTAAAAGCTATGTGTCGGCGTACTATGTTATGTCATGTTGTGTTGAACATGTATCGCGTATCAATGTATATTAAATATCATAAATAATTATGTCATGTCGTGTTGAACGTGTATCGAATCAACCATGGGTTGAACTCACGAAACCCCTAAAGGATGCATGTTGATTTCAATTATGCTTAAGCTACAATCGATGGATTTCGACCACAAATTCTAATTCGGTTAAGGGTATCGGATTTTAGAAGATTAAGAGATCACCATTGGATATTGCTTTATCAAATTCCTCACTTATTGGTAAATCCTAAATTTTTGGATAAATGAAAATGGACTAGGAAAATGTCAAGAATGCTATTCTAAAATAAAGACTTGAATTCTCATCAACGGAACGTAGCGATTCGGAAAGTTAGGAGCAGGCCACGAACAATGACTTGACTGGGCCCAAGCCCATGTTGGATGGCCCAATAGGCCCAAGCCCACGAAGGAAGGCCCAAATGGGCTCACACCCATGATGGGCGGCCCAAGGGAGGGCTATGGACCCTCCAATCCCATCAAGCCATCATTGTAAGATCTTAACATTAATCGTACTCAAGTACGTGAATAATGCGTGAATAGTACGCAATCATGGTAAAATAACTGAATTACTCTTTTATTCAACTAAGGATAAATGGACAAGATAGGAAATGGCATGGAAGGGGGCAGCAATGAGTTTGAAGAAGGTTGGGGAAAGGACAACCTAGTTTAATGTAAAGCCTATCCTAGACTTACTAACCCATGTACATATCTACCTCATTAATAGCTTGGATTTTTCTCATCATGAATGCTTCCTCTCCAACTAAAAACACTAGGTTGAGAGGGTTTGGGGGGATTGCAAGTATAATGCCATTAGTGGCAAGATTTCTTCCTCTTTCTCTCCTCCTCTCATTCCCTTGTTTCGGGAGAAGTACACTATTAGTGCCGTAAGTTGTGTACAACGCTTACTTTGGTGCCAAAAATTTCCGTCGGATCACTTAAGTGCCAAAAAATTTGAAAAACGCTCACTTTGATGCCAACGCCGATCTAATCAGTTGGAAATCCGATGTGGCCTTTTTTTTTATTTATTAATTTCTTATACTGATGTGGCTCGTCGGAGAGTCCAATCAGCGTGTAAACCACCAAACGACGTCGTTTGGCGTCTTAAACCCCAAGTCGAAATCCTAAATACCCGAATCGAGAGAGAGAGAGAGAGAGAGAGAGAGAGAGAGAGAGAGAGAGAGAAGCCATGGCGGCGTTGTCTTCTTCCTTGAATAACAACACCGAGAGAGAGAGAGAGAGAGAAGCTATGGTGGGGTCGTCTTCTTCCCTGAAGAACAACACCAGCAGAGAGAGAGAGAGAGAGAGAGAAGGCCATAGCGGCGGCGTCTTTTCCTCGAAGAACAACACTAGCAGAGAGAGAGAGAGAGAGAAGCCATGGCGGCGTCGTCTTCTTCCCCCAAGAACAACACCAGCACCAGCCACTCTCTGAGCAGAGCCTAATCCATCATCTCCATCTACGCTCTCCTTGTTTCCCTCGCACTCCTCGTCTTCTTTCTCTTTGTGCACCTTCAACCCCCCTTCTTCCTCCTCCTCCTCCGCCCTTGCCTCCTATTTTCCCATCACTTCTTGGCCGAGTGATGGTGGCCGAGCACGGTGGCTGAGCAAGCTAGGTCGGCGAGGATGAACAAAAAAAAACCCTAATTTCAATCACAAATGAGCTATACGGCGTCGTTTTTCCTAAGCCATCCACATAGGACAGCAAAACAATGTCGTTTTCTTAAGTAAGATAGAAAACAACGTCGTTTAAAGGGTTTATCGATTTTTTTTTTTTAATATAAAGCCACGTAATCATTTTGGCCGGAATTTCTCGCCGGTGACACCAAAATGATTGTTTTTCCTCCGATTTGGCACTTAAATGATCCGAAAAAAAAACTTTTGGCACCAAAGTGAGCATCGTACACAACTTATGACACCGATAGTGTACTTCTCTCCCTTGTTGCCCATAAAAATTCTCTTTTTCTCTCTTCTCTCAATTTCTCTCACTCTCAATCTCTCTCCTTACCATTTGGAGGAATTTCCCTCATCATCTTCCTTAGTTCATACCCATTTCTCTTTCATTTTCCTCTCCAGACTCATCGATAATTGACCACCACAACCGTTACCCTTAAACCACCCTTCGCATCGTCGTTCCCATCGTTGAGTCGAAGCTTTGGAGTTGAGGAAGCTGTTGTCCAGCCCCTCACAGCCCCACTCTCTCTCTCTCTCTCTCTCTCTCTCTCTCTCTCTCTTTGTTGGCGATTTGGACATAGTCAGCTTAAGGGAGGCCTTCCGCCGCAGTGTTGTCGTGCAGGCCGCCATCCGACCCTCCCATGTATGCTGTGGAGGCGTGACCAATAACCCATAATTGGTGTCCAGCCTCGCTACACCTTTTCTAATGCTTGTTAAAGCTTGGACTTGGATGTGAGTGGCTTTTTAGCTCTTAATTAGGGTTGTTGTTGCATTTTAGAACTAATTTATAGTGAAATTAAGGTTAAACGGTGCTTTATTGATGTAGTAAGTGGATTTTATGTGATAAGTGATCATTGGGTTCCGATAGGTTATTGAGTTTTGGACAATATGTTATTGAGCTTTGAATGATAAGTTATCAAATTTTGGATGATAAGTTATTGAGGTTTGAGCAATAAGTTATTGAGTTTTGGACGATAAGTTATCGAGATTTGGGCGATAGATTGTCGAGTTTTGGACAATGAGTCATCAAGATTCGAGTGATAGATTATCGAGTTCTGGACAATGAGTTATCAAGATTTGGGCGATAGGTTATCATGTTTAGGGCCATAGGTTATTGACCTTTATCAATAGATTATCAATTCTTGGTTTGATAAGTTACATGATAAGTAGTTACGCAATAAGTTATTAGGTTATGAAAGTGAAGTGTGGTATGTTCTTATAATATGCCATAATAGGGTGATAGATTATCATGTGGTGATATGTGTTTTATGAAGTGATATTGTGATAATGCATGCTATTAAAATACGTTATGGTATTATGATAAATTATATTAATAAAAGATGAGTTATCAAATAGTTTATGATGGCGTGTGATAAGTGATTTTTTGTTTTAACTTATGTTCAAGTATGATCATTTACTCTACATTATATGCCATAATGGGGTGATGAATCATATTGTGGTGATATGTCATACATGATGTGATTTTATAACAAAGTATGCTATTTAAATAAATCTGGGATAGATTATGATGGCAATGTATTATATGTGTTCATTGGAAGTTATTATTAGGGATAAGTGCATTGGAAGTCCTAAAACTTATCATGAAAATGCAATTGAGTCATAAAATTTTCAAAAAGTACAATTAAGTCCTAAAACTTATTATAAAAGTTTAATCAAGTCCTAAAACTTTCAAATGTTCAATGAAGTCCTAAAATTTGTTTCAAAAGTGCACTTGAATCCTAAAACTTTCAAAAAGTGCAATCAATCGAATAACTTAAATTGAACAATTTTGATAAGTTTTAGATTTGATCGCACTTTTTGAAAGTTTTAAGATTTAATTGCATTTTTTGAAAGTTTTAGGACTTAATTGTATTTTCATGACAAGTTTTAGGACTTCCAATGGACTTATCTTTTATTATTATACATATGTTATGTTCATTGTCTATGGTTGATGCGTGAGAACACCCTAAGCCTCTGAGACGAGATATATGATGGTTCTTGGACATGCAAGGAAGCACGCCGGGTCAAGTCTCTCTCTTGGGATTGGCGACATTGGGACGTATTGTTTATGAACCAAGTTCGCACTAATCATAACTTTTTCAGGTCCTAATCATAACTATCTGAGCCCAAGTCGAAGTACTTTGAGATGGACATGTACTAGACGTGTATGTGATACCACTTTGTAAGGTCACCCTCATAGAACATAGGTGCTAGGTTAAATCCAACCTTGATACTTGGACAAGTATGAAGGAATCCGCTACGTGGACATGTAAATAGTTAAGCTTTTGATATAAGGAAAGATTATCTTTGATGGTAGAAGCATATATATATATATATATATATATATATATATATATATATATATATATATATATAAGTGTGTTTTGATGTATGCCTTACACTATCCCTATTGTTTATTAATAGTTGGGAGATGTTTATTTTGCTTCTACTTGTATATAATTAAAAGATAAAATGAATGGGTCGGTGACGCGTCCTAAAATGTCGCAAGCAAATGAACTAAGTGAAAAGCCATGGTGCAGGTTGTCGCGAGCCTGGAGCGGGTCGGGGTGTGACAAAAAGTTACCAAAGTTTGCTCAAGCTCTCAAGGGACCAAAACTTGACCGCCAAATTCAACGTGATTATTAAATTTTAGCCATTGTACAATGTAATCCCTAAACTTTTAAATTATTCAATGTGGTCATTGGACATTTGGTACATGTTCAATTTGTTTAATTAATTATATGAAAATGTTCAATATGGTCCCTAAATGTAACACCTTCGATACCAACCTTGTAAGGATCGGCCATAAGATTCTGAATGAATCAACCATGGGCCATTGGCTATGGGATTGATCGGTTTCATTGGTAAGGCATCAAGGATTGGTCATGGTTCGATCGACCGACCGACTGATCAACTGGTCAGAAACTGATTGAAGTGTCGGCCGTGAATTTTCTACCGACCATACTGATGGGATGGGATCACAAGCTCATAAGATGACCTTTTGATCACGAACATTGGTCATGGGATGATTTTGGATTGGTGGATGATCATGGGTTGATCCAACTAGTCACAGTGCTCAGCCGTGGGTGATTCCGCTTGGCTATGCACCAATACATGGACGATCCGATTTAACAAAATGTGATCATCTTCCAACCGAAAATGCATCATTTCCTATTTTTTTCTTAGTGATTAGAAATAAATCTTGAATTGGTGATATCCAATCGTGGACAAGTAATGCGTCTACCATGAACCATACAAATGGATTGGGTGCCGACCGAAATGAGCTCAGGGATAGACCCAGCTATTTCATCATAAATTCTATGGTCCATAAGTGCTTTGGCTTAGTGTTAGGCCATGGGTAGCCTTAGAATTAGCCTTGAACTGACCGAAGGACAATCCACCTTTTAGGTCGATTGACCGTTCAAAGGAATGGTCTGGGTGAGCATAGAGCATAATGGCCGAATCTTGGGTATACGTGATTCGATTTTTTGAGGTGTACTTAATTATCCATTTTCCGGCCCCAGAACCAACCTAGACAATGGATTTCTCCAGACTGCTTTCTTGAGGAAGAAAATGACAAAATAGAATTCTCTAGAACACCTCAGCTTTTTTTTATGAAGGAGGTTGACTTATCATTCAATCTAGATTTTTCTAGATATGGTCATGATTACCAAGGATTTACCTTGAGAATTAAGCAAAGTATCCAAGCCAAGTGTTCCATTAAAAATAAGACACATTGGAGCTAAATATGGCTATCATATAGCCTTGATGCCACCTTGAGTTTCATAGGTTTTGACTTCCCAATTTTTCGAAATTGCTGGATCTTTCTTACTTTCTAATTTTATAGAGGTCTTTATGCTTCAAATTTGAAGAAACTTCCTTCATGAAAGTTGTTCAAAATATCTTAATCTATAACATAATTAAATTTCATATTTTTTTGAGGTGAAATGGTTGGGAATGAAGGCCCAATCAATTACCATATAGAATCTGCCTAGTATAGTGAAAACGGTAACCAAGTTGCTTTCTTGAATTTTTATAAAATCTTCCCTTTTGAATTTGGACATGCTTCCTGCGCAAAATTTTTAAATGGCATCCATATCCACAGCATATTAAAATTTCAAAGAGTTTTGTAAAGATTTGGATTTTGAAATGAGTCTCTTTCTCTGATTGTTGAATCTACTTGACAGACAAATTTTTGGGTTGTGTTCAATGATTTGCTGTTCTTTCCACAGAATGAATTTGGCTTGGATTCCTCATAAAAAATGTTTTCCAAGGCCTATTCTATAACATATTCAAATTTTGTAATTTTTCGAGTTTGTTTGAAAGATAATGGTACTGATTTTGAAAGTTGCTCAAAACTGTTTTCGCCTTAGGATTGGAGAACGACACGCCCAACTTGAAAAGCAAGCTAATTTAGAGACTTCTTAGCTTGAAGGTAAGAATGCATTATATGCTTTTGGACCTTAGTGTATTAAAGAGAAGAAACTTGGAGAGCAAGTTGGCTAATATGAACACATCTAAGCCTAATGATTGCATGAAATCTTGGTAATTAATGAGAGAAGTGAGTCACCTGCTTAGGTGTCCCCTAGAATCTTACGTTATGATGGCCCTAAATTATAGCCTTGGTGAACAAGGTAAGGACCAACTAATTAAAAGAAAACATTAGGCATAAAAGAGGCTTATGTGTCCCTTAGTCACCACAGGCAATAATGAGCCTAGATTGAGCCTTAGAGAACAAGTAAATACGAGATCAATCACAGGCTAACATCAAAAGACCTAAGCCCCAACTCGAGAAGATAGGTAGGCCAACTCGTCATTTAGGTGTAATCATGAGTTTGCATAAAAATCTAAGAGGAAGAGGCCTAT
The DNA here is from genome assembly GCF_016545825.1 of Eucalyptus grandis. Classification (NCBI taxonomy): domain Eukaryota; kingdom Viridiplantae; phylum Streptophyta; class Magnoliopsida; order Myrtales; family Myrtaceae; genus Eucalyptus; species Eucalyptus grandis. The sequence goes on along the minus strand of NC_052613.1, from coordinate 54,873,834 downwards.
AAATAGGAAAAGGCATCCTCATATTTTAAAGTTTGACCTTTCTCTCCTTTCCTCTCCCTTTCTCTCCTCTTTTTCACGCCATTCTCTTCCAAGCCGCCCTAGACGCTAACTGACCACCAAAGGAGCATCTTGGAGCTAGGTCCAAAAAGTAGTAAGTAGATTTTTCTAATTCTTCAATAGGGCGATGTGCTACGCTTATCGATTTTAGGATCATGTCATCATTTGCTTGTGTTAGCTTTGTATTGTTATGCTTGTTTTGTTTCTATCACTTGTTATTGCATCGAGTAAGTTCATGATCTTGCATGAGTGTCGAGCACACTCGAATGTCGAGGAATGGTCATAACGACTTTGGACATGTGCCGAGGTGGGTGCACGACTCACACACTTGATTCGGGGACAATATTGAGGCGTGTTGTTACTCGTGACAAGTCACGGGTCGATGCCGAAACTGGAGCGAATAGTTCCAAGTCAAGACCATAAGGCCGAATAGCATCCAGCATGAGTCCACAAGGTATACGAGTTGTTCATTGATTCACTTTGCATGGCACACCTTCAGGCCTTTCATTTAACTAAAAGTTTAAAGAGAAAATGAATCGATTGATGCTTGAAACGCATGGACACACAATGGACTTATATGCCAACGTTGGGGGATGTTGGGTCGTTGCCTAGGGTAGAGCCCCGGATGCCGTCCCAATATTGAGATCGTGGACGATGCCATACTAGGTGAGGTCGATGCCTGGGGGTTGTCCTAGATGCCATCTTGATAATGATATCAAGACGATGCCGGTTGCCGGGGGGACCGATGCCCGGTTGTTACGGGAATAGTCGATTAATTTTGACTAATATGATACTGAAAAAGAAAAATGAAAGTCCACATGTGGTCCATGACTAATACATGTGTGATACTTGCAAAAGCTGGGTTTGTTTTGATATGTATTGTTAAGTCATTGCATCAATTTGAGCATATGTTTGAATTGGGTCACTTAGTGCTTGAATGAGTTTCATGAGATGCACGCATCCCTTTTTGTGACCGAAATGATTATAAGCCACGGATCTTTGGGAAGTTTGTTCATATGCACTAACTCATTGGCTTTGTTTTTGAAAGCACATAGACGGTTGTGAACCTTTCATATGCATAAGCAAGGCAAGGCACAAACCTTGCCATTAATTTGCCATCGGCAAATGGGTGGTGATCTTGTATTCGACGATCATGGCGAGATGTCCTCCTATAAGAGAATTAAGGATTTCTACTTACCGAGTCGTCGATTCACTCTGTTGTTCTCATAATTTCAGGTGTATGATGGGTGAACCTAGGTTCAAGAAGGGAATGAACCTAGCATGGAGGCCGCTTTTGGGAGTAGCTCGGTAGAGGAGTTAGGCTACCCCAACCTTTTGATTGACTATATATGGAAACAAAAATAAGTATCTCGGGACTAGGATGAGCATATAATCAAAATAGCTTTTGATATATGAATAGTGTATGAATATATGTTGCTTTTATTTGCTTGACTTGCATATGTCCTACTCGGCTTCCATGTTTGTTTGTATGGGGATTGTTTATGATTGCTTCTACATGTACTTAACTAAAGATAAAAAAAACTTTTAGGACGTTCGACGTTGCTTGGGGCGTCGGTGCTAACCCGCCGGGTCATGCTCTCGTGCTAGAGGTGGGGCGGGGGTGTGACACTAAAACTTTTTTAAATAGTTTGAAGACTAAATTGAACAAGTACTAAAAGTTCGGAAACCATATTTAACAAATTAAAAGTTCACTTATTGCATTCCACACCAAAGCAAAGTTCAGAGATCACGATTCATATTGGGTTAAAGATTAAAATTTAGGTATCATTTATGTCATGATCTCTTTCAAGAGCGATCCCCATAGTCTTCACACCAAATAGACAAAAGGACAACTCCAGGAATTCCATTATTGGAGACACATCATGGGGTCTCGTAGGAAAAGTTACCAAAGTTTGCTCAAGCTCTCAGGGATCCACAACTTAACCACCAAAATTCAATTTTCGGTTGAGGAGATGTTCAATTTGAACAGCAATGCCTTATGGCACGACGCCCTTGCCTTGATGATTTGACTGGAAAAACGAAGTTGAAATTTGCTCAGCACCAGCTGTAATGTAAGACCAGAGGATGGTGGAAGATAGGTAATTCTGGCCGGTGCGTGGTGGAGAATTCGCAAGATCCCGCTTGTCATATGTTGTATGCTAGCAAAAAGATCATTCGGGGTGGAAAGGTGATGAGTTATCCGACCCTCTAAGTTCATCTTGCCGCATTAGAGCTCCACTTTGATATTATGTAAGTGACAAGTTATATGCTTCCCAAAAGCTTTCTTTTGGGCATGTTTCAAACCGAAAGCTGGCAAGACGCGCCTGATCGTGTAAGGTACTCTGCAATTATTTCATGTGATAATTTTGAAGAAGTGGAAAAACGTGCGTCTGGAATGCTGGCTTATCCCTGCTGCACCTACCTCTTCTCTTTGGCCTTAAGGCCTCTACCATGTGCTTGGTTACTTCACTGGCGAGGCTGCCCCCTACATGGGGAAAGTACTCAGACAAGATCTTTCATGAGCAGTTTCATTAAAAAGAAAGTGGGCTTGACAAAATTTCTTGGAACATATAATCAATGAATAACCATCTAACTGTCTCATTCTAAAAAATCAGCCGACCCTTAATTAATTGACCGACGGTTGGGATTTTTGCTCATTTAATTTAAGACAGATGCCAATGATTTCACAAATGAATTTAGTAGATAAATGATCGTCGTGTCCTTTGCTTTAGCAAAATTGGTTTCTCACATGCTTTATGGAATAGTCTTCTTACCACATGGGACACGTGTGACGACGATGTATTAATAAAATTTTAAAAATAAATATTTTTTAGCTTCGTATTTTATGTGATTTTCAGTTATGGGTCGTATGGTTGGAGGACGTGGAGCTGTCCCTGGAATTAATCCACTGAAAGCAAACTGCACTCTACGAATTCCCGGCTTGCGAAGGCTGATGGTTCCCGTCTGGCCGAATCAATCATTTGAGAGTTTGTCGGCAACTCCACATAATCCCGCCTCACGCTAATGGGCAGAGGCGAGCTGCTCGGTCGATCTTCTGAAAAGTCTTGCTGCTTCGGGTACGACTGAGATTTTCTTCCGAGAGAAAACCGCGCGTACCATGCAACGAAGGATTCCAACAGCACGCTCGTTCACTCTGCCCAAACCAAGTCAACAGGTGTTTCGGGAAGGACTGAGACCCTATTGGGCTTAATGTACAATATGATTTATGAACTTCTAATTTATTCAATATGGTCACCGAATTTTAGCCCACCGTACAATATGTTTTCTAAATTTTTAAATTGTTCACTGTGGCCATTGGACTTTTGATACATATTCAATTTAGCCTCTAATTAATATGGAAATATTCAATGTTGTTCATAAACTTGAATTAATTGAATGATAACATCGAACATTTTTATATGGCTTGATGGCTAAATTGAACCAGTTCAAGAATCGCATATGATATTGAGTCAAAATTCAAAAATCATTTATGTCATTATTGATTCAGTAGCCTTCCTAGCAACTGAAGATACATCATGGGTCTCCTAGGAAAAGTTACCAGGTTTGCTCAAGCTCTCAGGGGACCCCAACCTGACCACCAAAGCACCAATTATGGCTTGGACCGGGAGAGAAGACGGATTACGAGAATTTCAGGTTCTTTAAATGACATGGATGCGACCAACCAGGAAATAAATAGGTCAGTTGATAACTTGATTAGGTAGCCTGGAAGCAGCCAGAAGAGCAGATCAAGTTCTTGTGCCATCACCTTCTTGCAGCCGGCCATGGAGACACCGGGAGATTTGGAAGTTCAGTTGGAGGGCATGAGAGAGTATTACAGGAATGGCAACACGAGAGGTGCATCTTGGAGGAAGTCGCAGCTCCGAGGATTATGTCGGCTTCTCAAAGAAAGAGAAGCTGAAATGAACGCTGCCCTTGAGTGCGACTTGGGGAAGCATCCTGTCGAGTCTTATCGGGATGAGGTAGCTTCTTGAATTCAAGTTTTCAAACTTTTTTTCCCCCAAGGAAAAGCCGGTGACATGCTCGGACGTGACTTATTGCCGAGCCTTGTGTTCTCTTGCTGTAGGTACTTTTTATTCATCTTGATTGTTTTGTTTGCAATTTGCGCAGATAGGAAGCTTGATAAAGTCTGTGAACTATGCGCTTGGTTGTTTGAAAGGGTGGATGTCAGCCGAGAAGGTGAACGAGGCTTTCCCTGATTGATCCTCTGATGCGTCCCGTTTGTCCTGTGCGGGGAAATTTTCGCTGTTTCTTTGTCATCGTTCTTGAATCGCAAGATTCCAATTGTGCTGCAGGATTTATTCAATGTTACATGAGTCCTTACTGGCATTTTAAAGCTATGATGTCTTCTTAATGCCTCGAGACACCTATTATGAAAAGAATTTAAGGCGAGCCCCTTGACTTTGCAGGCTAGACTGCCGCTTGCTGCTGCACTGACGACTGCGGAGATAATTCCCGAACCTCTCGGCCTCGTCCTGATCATCTCATCTTGGAATTTTCCATTTGGTTAGTGAAACTGTTTGCCTAGGAAATCAAATTTAGTTCCATCATCTGTATTTGCATATAGCTTCCATCTTATCTACTTTAGGCGGTGATTGTCATGGCTGGGTGGTATATGAACAGGACTCTCCCTGGAACCACTGATAGGAGCGCTGGCTGCCGGAAATGTGGTGGTCCTGAAACCTTCAGAGGTGGCTCCTAGATGCTCCTCTCTCCTGGCTGACGTACTGCCGGCTTATCTAGATCCTAAGGCTGTCAAGGTTGTCGAAGGTGGTCCTGCTGTTAGTGAACAACTAATACAGCAAAAGTGGGATAAAATACTCTTCACAGGTAAAAACATCACTCATGGAGCTCTCCTTTCAAGTTGTTCCTGCTGTATGAGGTTGAACCTTATCAACGGGCTATTTCAATTGCGATGTTTTCATTCTCTAAAAGTTTCACAAAAGCACAGGAAGTGCACGAGTAGGTCGCATGGTGATGGCTGCAGCAGCGAATCATCTGACACCAGTGACTCTCGAGTTGGGAGGAAAGTGTCCGGCCGTACTGGATTCTCTTTCGAACTCATGGGCCAGGAAGGTAAAGAAAGGAATTATCACATTAGAACTGCAACGAAAGCGATCATCTTGCTTGATTTCTTGATATAAAATTCACTTCACAAGATGTACTATATGCTTCTACATGTTAAGGTGGCTGTGCAACGAATTCTCGGGTCGAAATTTAGCGCCTGTGCAGGCCAAGCTTGCATAGCCATTGATTATGTCCTCGTGGAGACGAAATTCAGCTCCACTTTGGTAAGATGACAACCAAATAATATGTTGTTTTGATTATTGTCATCTGCTTAAGCATCATGCTTATAATTTTGCTTCTTTGTTCAGCTGGAACTAATGAAGGTGTGGATCGGCAAGATGCTAGGAGAGAATCCGAGAGAATCGCACAGTATGGCAAGAATCGTAAATAAAAACCACTTCTCGAGACTGAAAACTCTTTTAGAAGACCCAAATGTCAAAGCTTCTATCGTCTACGGAGGTTCAATGGACGAAAACAGCTTGTATGTCGTCCACACTGACTCGTTTGAAAGAGCCTAAGAATGTTTTCTGTGCTCCGGTAGTCAATCATTCCCTCGCTTTTGTTTCGCGCAGGTTTATTGAGCCGACCATCTTGCTTGATCCCCCGCTCGAATCGGATCTCATGCAAGATGAGATTTTCGGCCCCTTACTCCCAATCATTACGGTAAAACTATTCTCCTTGAGATATGTACTTTCATTATAGTCCTTTGTCCTTGGACATTGCCCTTCTAAATGATATTTCTTCGGTTAGTAGCGACTTTGCTTCTCATAGAATAGGTTGCAATCAACTGCTGTCCGTCTTGACAGTTGAAGAAGATCGAGGACAGCATCAACTTCATAAATTCAAGGCCTAAACCTCTTGCGATTTATGCCTTTACTCATAACGACTCGCTCAGGAAAAGGATGGTAGCGGAAACATCATCAGGAAGCGTGACATTCAATGATGCGATGATTCAAGTAATGTCATTGTTCGATAACTTCATGATCCATTCACTGTGCAAAAAGAATGACGGTTTTTAATGAGAAATAACTGCCACAAACCACATTAAAAATGATTGAAAAGAATTCTCTTATGCAGCATATGGCATTTGCTTTGAGAATGGCAACGAATGTTCTTACCCTTTTCTTTAATCTTTCTTTTGCTCGAATGGCCCAATCTGTGTTGAATCTGCAGTATATGGCTGATACACTACCGTTCGGAGGTATTGGCGAGAGCGGCATGGGCAATTACCATGGGAAGTTCTCATTCGATACATTCAGCCACCACAAGGCAGTGTTGAGAAGAAGCTTTCTGGTTGACTTCTGGTTCAGATTCCCTCCTTGGAATGACCACAAACTGCAGCTGTTTCGCTCAATGTATCTTTTCGATTACCTCGGAGTGCTCCTCACCGTACTCGGACTGAGGAAATCCAAGCAAGGTTGAACAGAGTCGAAGGTTATTTCAATTCACATGAGGTCATCATTACATTAATACATCCCGGGTGCCTAGTCGCTTTTATTGAAAGAATGTAAAGAACTTGCGTGCTTTATGGTAGATGCAGAGTCTAGAGGACTAGCACTATATCAAGCCTGTAATTCACTTGCCATTCAGCCTTCTGTAATGTTTGATTGGTTAATTTGGAGAGTCATCCTTTTACCTCAATAATAGCTTTTCCTCGAATGGAGATGTGACTTGGTCTGGTCTGAAGAGTAATCATCCATGATGCATTATCCTATTAACAAGAAATCACACGATTATGGCAAGATAATTTCTGAAATAAAAATCCTAGCCTCAAGGACGTGATGTTCAAGATAAACCCGACCCCTCGATTGAGAAACTGAATTTGCTGCCCTCTTTTCTATACCTAGATAGCACTTCAGTTTTGCGACCTCCTGCTTAAGAAACCAACACCAAGATGAAAAATGCAGACTCGAAAATGCAAGAACAGAAGGAGACCATAGAATTTGTTTTACATGCCCTTGAGCGGCTTGAAGAAGCATAGTGTAGCTATGGAACATTCTGATAGTATTTGCCAAACAAAAGAAAAGAAGTAATACGGCGCATTATAATCAATACGCTTCTCAGAATTGGCCAGGAAGGAGTTCCTCTACTAATGATAGAGAAGAACCTTTTTTATAATACAAAATAAAAATTCTTCTGGATAGTTATGACATGTAATGTACAAAAAAGCAAGCACATTAGCGGTCATAATGACGTATGAAGAACTTCCTGCAGATTTTTTTGCTGTTCCTTCAAATCGTGAATTGTGAATAACTTGAGAGCTTCTTATGAAAATTCTGTTGTGCAAACAACTGTAGGTGTTTGCGCCGTGCATGAGAAAAGATGATATCAATGAACTCTTCCCTGTTATGCACCAAAGTAATCTTCCTGAAATTGTACTGCACTGTCTGCTGTAGCCAAGCAGTTACTTGGCTTCTGTATGTGACAAAATCGGACAGAAAGAGTAGTTGCCATCGTTCCAAATCTCTTGAACGTACACAGCACTAACTATATTGCCAAACATTTCACGTCAATGCATATATCTTTGATGGAAATTGAATTCAAATTCGAACAGCATTATCCACACATGCACAAAAAAGAAAAAGAAAAAGAAAAAAAAGGCCGATTCCAGCAATGTCAACATGCAGATACAACACATATGCACGCTCGAGAAATGCCCTCAGACTCATCCAGACCACAGAGAGTAAATTGGATCGAACACAATGTAGCAATCGATAGTTGTTGCGACCTGATTTTGCCGCTCTCGATCCTCCATCATGAGGAGAGGAAGTGGGGAAATGTCGGATTTATGGGTACTTGTTTACGGGGAGTTCCTTCACGGCTTGTGTTCTGAAAGACGTCATCACCTCGCCTTTCGGGTCAAACCTCTCATGAGTTCCCTCCACGAGATTGCGAGTTCTCCCAAACTCCGATCCCACATGACAATGGAGTGTCGCGACCCATATCCACACCGGTGACATATCTCGAGAGAGGAGGTCAGATGTGAATATCAGATTTAAGGGTACCTTTACCATGGTAGCTTTCTCAATAGTACCCTTTGCCCATGAGGATGACATCACTTCATCCTTTGGGGTACTGCCACATCGAGTATGCCCCGCATGGTGAGTTTCATCAAAACTCATGCCCCGTGCGACAGGTTCGTTTATATGGTTTAGTTATTTATAACAACCTAAAAATAAGACAAAAGTCGTCATTAGCCTCATTTCGAAGGTCGGCTAGAAAACTCAATCGAGGATCAGGATTGTTCTCTTGATTCATACGCAACCAAATATCTAGGTTCAGGGACTTGGGTTACGTTAATATTTTCGCGCCATTTCAGTACCTAAACAATATATTACGTTTACCTAACGTGTCCATACCTTTTTTCTTATATTTTTGGGATCGTCAATCATAAACTAAGCGATCATGCGTGGTTGGTCATTTTCATACCATTCTATTTCTAGAAAATGAGAAAAGAAAGCAATCGATGGAATTGAAATTAAGAGACAGTAATTTTGTGCTCTTTATTTTTTATTATGAACACAAATTTTGTTTTTTTGTTTCGAGGAACAAAAAAAGAACAGAAACGCATTTGTTTGTGTTTTTGTTCTCGAGACTTGTTTCTATTCTAGGGAACAAAATTGGAACGGAAACAAGAAAAAAAAAATTGTTTCTTGTTTCTAGAACACTTCCAAGAAACAATTTTCTCTTTCCTATTTTTCTTTTTTCTTTTTTTTTTCTTCTTTTTTCTTTGGCCTGTTGCTGGCCTCGGCCATAGTTGGCGACGCCGTCGAGGGCCGGTGACCTCGCCAGAGGGTCGCCGACCCCCGGCGAGGCCAAGCGTTGCTGGCCGCTGGCGAGGCTCGCCCAACCACTGGCGAGGCTCGGTGTCGCCTGGTGGTGGCCCGACGAGGTTGAGCCTCGCCCGGCCACGGCGAGACTGCTGGCCCTCGTCGGCCAGTCGTCGGCCATGGTCGAGGCCGGCGACCGGCCAAAAGGAAGAAAAAAGAAAAAAGGAAAATTAAAATAAAAATATTAAAAAATTAAAAGAAACAAAAAAAAATTATATAAGTTTACCAAATATGTTCCTGTTCTTTTTCTATTCCAAGAACAAGTTTACCAAACATATTTTTTTGTTCAAAAATTGTACCAGAGAATCTATTTTTGTTCCTCGGAATAATTTTTGAACAGAAACGTTACCAAACGCACCATAAGTAAATAATCAAGGAAAGTAATAAATTTACCATGAAATCATTAAAAAATATAAAAGAGAAACACAATTGAAAAAGATAGGAGAAAGAGAGAAAACCCGTAACTCATTGGGTTTTATACAACAAATGAAACCGAGACATAAGTCGGGGAAATGAATATTATATGAGATAATGGTCGGAATAGACATCAACCTTCATTGTCTTCTTGCTTTCTCCATCTTCGGGTTCTATTCGAAATTTAATATAGGAAATCTATAACTAGGTACATACGATTAAAAAAAAAAAAACAAGCATACATGCCAAAAAAATCAAGAACACGACATTATGTCAAGAACAATCACGTAAAGAAAGTTCAGTGCGAAAATCAGATTTTGGGACCTCGAGGTCAACCTTTGTCTTTCATGCGTGGGTTCTACTAAGACACCTACCCAATCCATTTTTTGTGGCTTATAACCGTTATCGATCAATTGTGTTATCGCATGGCCAATAACATTTATAAGTCTTTTAACCAAGCGATCTATGTGATCCTAGGGTTTTCCCTTGATATCATGATCGACTCTACCATTCATCTAGAAATCACATGCATTTGTGGGAATTAAACATGCATGCATGTCTTTTGAATCTTATGTCTCAATCAATCAAACAACAAAGTGAACTGTCGGCGGGTCACTCATTACCAAAGGCATGCGCCAATCACAAACACAGACATTTTTTAATGTATGATGTAATTGTATGCATGGGGGGTACACATGGTGTTTCAAAGACATCTTTTGAAATCATATACGAAAAGTTTTGAAACAAAGTGATATTTCGACTATAAAAGACATTCAATTGCCAAAGTTAGCTTGGGGATCGCATAAATACACTCACAAGCATTGCAAACATTCTAAATATAATTCAAATCATGACTTTCACGATATCAAATTAAGATTTTAAAAAGGTCCGAAAATATTTTAAGATTAAAGAATATTTAGATTATGGAATACATTCAATTGCCAAAGCTAACTCGAGACTCGCATAAATACACTCACAAGCGTCGTCACGGGCATTTTGAATATGGTCCAAACCACTATTTAAAAAAAAAAAAAAACTAAATCAAGCTTTGGAAAAGAATTTCTTAGAAATTGTTTCCGGGAAACATCATGTACCAGAGTATATTATTTTTTTTGCGAAAGATACAATTTGGAAAGAAAAATTGTTTAACAACAAAGATCAAAGAATTCAGAATAACTTTCAAGAAGATGACATGGCCTAATTTCATGCGCAAACTAATCTAAAAGGTATGACTAAACAAATACAACCGAATATTCACATCAGGAAAATTTCTGACCAAGTAGGATGTTACGGAAAAATTGAATAATGCTCATCAACAATATAGTTATGAGAAAATTCTCTAATATGTAAAACATAATAAAAAACAACTTTTGTGAAGAAAATTTTCTTAAACAAGCTACACATGATTTTACAAAAATCAGACAACAAACAATAACATGTTAGAAAGTTGTCAAAACAGCAGGACACTCAGTCAATATCATAAGGATTTGTCCTATCAAAATAAATCTAAAAATCACCAAATTTTCACGCAACATAACCAATACGTTGACAAACAAGTTTTGTTGAGAGGCCAAGTGTAAAATCTTAATAGAAAAGATGGAACAAAAATATCAAAAGTCTATTCAAACATGGAGTTAGAATAGAGGTCCGAATTTGATCACATGTCTAGATTTTGATCTAGTTCTGAAAAAAAATGGAAAATGGTTCAAACTGTTGCAAAAGGCGAGCGATCGAATAATAATATAGGCAGAAGAAGAAAATAAATTGGACACCGGATTTACGTGGTTCAGTCGTAAAGACCTACGTCCACAGGGAGAGCAGCAACGAATTTCACTATAGATCAAACGATACAATGAGATTACACATTCGAGTCACTCAAACACTTTACACACTCGAGTCACTCAAACACTTTCTCGGTGTTTCCCAAGCCCCAATTACACCTAATAACGCATGTAGTGTTTAGCCCCGAAATTCCTCATGAAATAATCTCTCAATCTCATGAAGGAATTATATGCAAATCTTACGTCAAGATTAAATTGGTTTGAACACTAAATCTTTCTTGAATGTAATTCACGAACAATAACGACAAAGAAAATCCCTCCCAAACACTCAATAACAAGACGGCGCTTCAAGAACACTTCTTATTGATCAACCCTATTCCATCCATGGCCATAAGTCTATATATATATATAAGTGAGACCCTTATTCCTTTGCCAACTTCTCATAGGATTCTGTTTCTTATCTTGAACCAAAATGTATCTCTGTATATTTTAAACAAAATCCAAGTCCAAGTGAAAGTTGGACTTTCCTATTTTAGCGACCAAACTCTTCAACGTAGATTCAAATTTTGGAGAAGTTGATCTTTGGACCTTCTTTGCTCGATTTCGAATGTCCGCAAAATATCCAATTTGAAATATTCATACTTTTGGATTGGGCTCAAACTCGAGACATATTTTAACACAAACAATAAGCAATTTGCATGAAATTAGCGACATTTAAAACCTTTAAGTGTGCCTTATGACTTTCTAGAAGGGCTCGAGTCCAAACTATATCAATTAAGTACTCTAAGATCAAGATCTTTAAAAGTGCGCATGTTAGTAACTAAAAAAAAGGAACACAAGCATGCATTAAAAAACCTCAAAGTCATTCAAATAATGCACACACGGGAAAAAGAAATCACATGGGACTTAGGATCGGATGTAACCAAAAATTTGGATATCCATCTAATCCTAGGTCGGCATGCAAAATGTCATACAATTTAATGATATGATGAAATGATTCAAGATTCTTAATGGTATGCTCAGGAATCCTAAGTGTGATAGACACTTTTGTTGAACAAATTTAATGTGTGAGATGATATTCAATGATATGACCTAAATATGTATGCGAACCTTGTAACACTTAATTGTCAAGAAAGCATGATCACAAAACTTGGTCTCTAAATGACTCAAACAAGCATGGCAAAATGCATATACAACAAGATTTTGTTTCAGCATTAACTTCACAAAATGGGCATGATTTCAGCTATTTCAAGATATGCAAAAATCTTACAAAAAATCTTATATATAGAGCATGCAATGATGAATATTTCTTATTAAGAGATCGAAACCTAGATATGATTGCAAGAGTCACAGCAAAAATGGCAAAAGAGATATGCATATCTAAGCTATGTATTGTTGCAGTACATTTTTATCTTAATTCATGCACTTGACTTACTTGTCAACATCAAGACTTTGCAAAGCATTCATCAATTGAGCATATGCATCATGTAGACTCAATTTTACCAAAACAGAATTCGAATCAATACAGGGTAGACTGTCCTATGTTTGAATCTAGGCGATTTTAACCTAATTAAACATGTATGAAAATTCCCAAAAAAAATCAAATAAAAAACATACTTCACACTAATACAAGCAACTTTTATGAATGAAATTTTTTCCAGAAATCAACACATAGATCAGTACAAAAATGACAAAATCTGATATCAGCATGGAATAGATTGACCTAGGCTTAGATCTGAGTAGATTTGACTTAGTTAAACATATCCAAAAATCACGAAATAATTATGAAACACGCATAAGACAATTTGGAACAAAACTTGTGAAGGCAAGATTATCTAGATATCATCATAGAAGGCTACACAAAAATAGTAAAATCTCATTTTGGAACAAGGATATAATTGAAAATTCACCCAAACTACTGCAGAATTGTTAATCTTTAGAAATGTTTTTCCAAAGTCAAATGACACTTGATTAGGGCATGCGACCTATCGATTCAAAGCTTGTGACGTGTATTATCTAAGTCTAAAGGGACTCAAGTTGAAACAAGGTCGTTTCGGACCTCATTTTGGCCAAATCGTTAGATCAGTCCTACAACTATGAAATTGTAGATTCAAGCTAAATCAACTACATTCATTCAAGAATATTCAGCCACATTCAAGCTTCAGCAACTCATCAAAGATCATATGAGCATAGTATATATCCCTAAAATTGAACCCTGGCCAACTAATCCGGCCTCGTTTCACGGGGTTCGAGACCTTGAAGTTACCTTTTAACTTGAACTTGAATGTGATCGATTGCGATTGAACGGTTGCCAATCAATGATCATCGGAGCTTTGTCGAACCTCATGGATCATAAAGGATTAGTTGATCTACAAGAAGTACGCAAAAGCAATCAAAGTAGAATCCGTGTTAACCAAAACCTAAAGCAAAAAGTGATCCACTTAGTTTTTTTTTTTTTCCGAGTTTAATCTTATGTTTTGCTGAACACTCATGAAGATAAGACCGAAGTTTGCTGAATCTCAGATCAACTGGATTTCGTTCATCGTTAATCTTTGATCTTCAATTTACAAGACTCATCAATGGACGCTTCGGCTTTAAACTTAATGATCGCAACTGCTTCTCAAGAGTTGCAATCTAAGAGCGTTTCTTCATATTCTCTTAGCCGAATCTTGCTGCTATGCTTTTTCTAGAAATTAGAATGCCAGCAACTCCAAGTTTCTGATGGCCGAACAAAGAGAGGGTTTTCTTTGCAGGAGCTTGCTTGATCAAATAGGCCTCACGAACTCACCAAAAGCTCGGAACGACGATCGGATCGTCGATCTACGAGCTGGATGGAATGCTGGTCAGACCGCTGATCCAGCTTCGGAGATGTCCACCATTCAACGACTATGGGGCTGTTAATCCGCAAAACTACACTCAACTCAGTGGAGAACCTGAATCTAATAACATTTTATAACTAAAACAAAGAGAAGAAGTGGAACATTTATTTCCGATTTTGTTATTGAAACTTCTGGAAATGGAGAATGCCGAGCTTCAATCAATGAAGATGATCTCCAGAAACAAGACTTCAAATCACAGATCAGTGGAGAGATGGATTGCAAGTCTTGATCGGAATCGATGCTCGATCCAGGAAGAAATTGAAGTTTATGATTCTTTCTTTGATGTTGCGAGTACAAGATCATTTCCTCAGCTTCTTCTTCAATAAAATCACTGAAATCAACATAAACAACATATGTTAAAATCAAAATCTAAGCGCAACAAACATGCAAGTAGAGATTGAGAAGACTCAGTTGAATCTAGAGTCTCAGCTTGCTCCGGTCTTAGCTATGAACAATCGCCTTGGATTGTGCGGTGAAGCTCATGAAGAGCTCGATCGTTCCCTTCAATAAAAGACAAAATCTGTTACCTCGGTTGTATTCTCCGCCAAGGACAGAATGAGTGGAGAGTTTTTTTTTCTCCATCTTCCAGAAGTCCAAATCAGAAAAATCCTTCAAGAGAGAAAACGAGTGGAGAATTCATCCAAGAGAGAGATTAAGTCAGTGGAGATTTTCTTTTGCCCGAACTCCAGCAAAGAGTTGCCTTCTTTTTCCCATTCTTCAGTCAAATTTTTAAAGATGGAGAGAATGATGGAGAGAGAGAGACAGACAGAGAGAGACAGACAGAATCTCTTGAAATGAATATATCCGAGAGAGAATAATTCGAGCGAGCCCTTCCTCTAGTTCGGCTGAGTGTGGAGAGATTGAGAGAGAGAATATTAGAGAGATTTTTTTTTTTTGTCAGTCTTACTCTATGCCTACTCTACACTCATTTTCAGACTTTTTTGCCCCGCCTCTCTTGCGGGCGTGAGAAAAAACCCACTTCGAAACTTACTCGTTCCCACCCCCATTCCCCCAGAAAAGGTGGGGATTTGAACCCCCCACCTCCCCCTTCCATGGTGGAAGGGTGGATTAGAGAGATCTTTAGTTAGAGAAAGTAGATCTGAAAAATGAGCTCCCTAAAAATTTGGAGGGAAAGTTGGTTGTGTAGTCTTGGGCAAGATCAAATCTTAACCCTTAGATTAATCCAAAGGCTAAGGCTTGGTCTTCTTAGCTAATTGGTTTGTTCAATTTGTTATGAACACCTTAATTGAGCGTATGCCTATTTCAATGGCTAAGATGCATTCTTAATGAACGGATGATGATCAATCGGGTACTAATTGGGGTATTTTTTGCAATTTTCATAACATGGGGGATTAACTTGCAAATTTTGTAAAATTTGAAACAAAATTGGAAATTTGAAAATTAAGGACATGGATGCAATGGCCATGAAGTGGGCCAGCAGATGGTGGTTTCCGGCCAAAAGATGGTCGGAAGAATTCACCGGTCAATGCCAGTTGAATCTGGTCAACGCTGGGTTGACTGGGTTGACTTTTTGTTCGAATTTTATTCTATTTTTTTCCCAATTTAAACAAAATCAAATATTTCTATATGAATCAGATCAAATGTGATGCAATTAGGCTATCTCAATTGGGTAACTAATCCTCCTCCCCCCCTTTCGGAAATTCTATGTTCAGAATTTTATCCATCGTTGTCTTGTAAGGTTCGCTTATTTTCATGAATGAATGCAATATCTACTTTCGACCAAAAAAAAAAAAAATCAACTAATTGTGCACAAAATGTTCAAATTCATTGAATTCCTATTGAAGCAATGCCACAAGCTAAACTCATATTTTCAATTGAACTTTAATTGGTCAAATTGAAGTTCAATTACTCCAATTACACTTCTAATCGAGAATGGGCCAAGTCAAACTACATCAATTGAAGCATCTTAGTTGGGTTTTCTAATCTCTGAATAAGCCAAATCGACCAAACTAGAATGTACCCAAGTGAATCTCCCAAAATTGACCCCAAATTTGAATTTGTCTTAAAAAAATGAGTTAAGAATAATCATTCGTTCGCAAGTCATGAAGAATCGATTTTGGTCTCCTAATTAGGGCTTAAAATGGCAATTTGTATTTTGACCCAGCAATTCACGAAATTGAATATACAAGCAGATTTAAAATAGTCCCTAAACCAAATGTCAAAGAAGGAACTACGCCTAATTATGGCTAAAATAAAAGTAATTTTATTTTTGATCGATTTAGAACCCAAAACTAAAAAATTCAGAATTCAAGGTCCTTAATCAAATTTTGTGAAATTTTCCACACAAAAGTCAAATTGACATTAAAAGAAATGTACTTGTGTATTTTTATTTTTTTTTCCAATTTTTTTTATCAAAGGTTTGACCAAAACTCAACCATTTAGTTGGCTTTTTCCTAAAATGTTAATTTTTGGTCAAATCTTTGAATTTTCAAGAAATTGATTTGACAAAAGTGAAATTAAAGAAATCTTTTTGGGTAAAAGTTTAATTTTTGACTTAGGATTGACTTTTGGTTAAAGGGTTAACCAAAAAGTCAATCTGAAGGTCAACCATTTGATTTTTCGAGTTTTTCTTGAAAATGAATTAGAAGTTACTTTAAAATGATAATGCAAAAGAAAGAAATGAAAAAACGATACTTTTGGCCAAGAAATGAGATTTTGTCACGACTATAAACTCAAATCTCGATTTTTACTTTTAAAGACGCGTTGACTAAAAATCAAGTATCAACAATAGTAAACCTTGTGACTTCCATTTTTGCCATAGTGATCACTCCTTTGACTTTTGGGCCGTTGCCAAATTCCGAGCACATAATCACCAGACATGACTAGCAGTCTAATCCTACGGAATTGAAGCGGTGTACGGAACTCATATTATGACCAATTGACCATTGATCAGCCGGAACTTCACCACCAATGTGCCGACAGAGTGAACTTGTTACGGTCTAGACTAAAAAAACTTGAAACTTTAATAGCGGAAACCTCCGAAATCAGCATATCTCAGGCCAAAATTGTCTTACCTGACGCTTGGAAATGGAAGTTTCCGCCACGCTCCGAGCCACCTGCCGTCCTCTCTCTCTCTCTCTTGGGGCTTGAAGCTTGTTTGGGTCGACGTGAACGGTCTCGAGTCCGCAAGCGATTCCAACAAAAGGCCGTTTGCACGCCATGTCTGATTCGGTTTTCTCCCATGGCTCCATTTTAACGGCAGTATATCAATATTTACTCATACCAAATCAAATATAAAATATTATTTTTCTAGACAAATAAATTATTAATCATCTTTCATTCCAATCTAAGTAGCATTGACATGCAACACGGGACATGATATGATACGTCGATATGTCATTTTTCAAAAATAGAGAATTTTGACACGTTAGGACACGTTATATATTAAATAAATATTTTTAATTTTAATCAATTTGATTCGAATTCACAAATAAATAAATAATAAAAAAGAGCTTACAATGAATTTACAATAATAATATTTTTTTTGATGACTGAGAAGCGCGGCGTCGCGATATAAACTTGGGGGCATTAGCGGGGATCCACCTCCCACAACACCCCACTTAAGTCGTGTAATGGGAGTGAGATGTTTCGAACCTCTACCCTCCCGAATGAGGGGTCGAAACGCAAACCAACTCGTCCACCACGGGTGGGTTAATTTACAATAATAATATTAATAAATCTATTTATAGGAAATTTGAAAGATATATCCATAGTCAATACGTACCTATATTTGGGAACATGTTTCTAACTTTAATAAAAATTATCAATAAAACTAATGACTAGCAAAAGATTAAAATAAACTTATTTATATAAATCTATGATCTTCTATGATTACCAAAATTTATCATTATTTACTATTTAATATTTTAATTTTTGAAATCACTTTTGAACAAAAAAAGCCCTGCCCAATTTCCTCCCTCGTCCCCCCACACAAAAACTGCTATCCCCCACAAATTATTTCCCTCTCACGTTTCTCTCTCCGCAACCCCACCACACCATCAAACCCCCTTTTAGCCCCGGTTTCTTTCTCCCCATCAATTGTGAAGGTTGTCATTTCCCATGAAAATTGAAGTCATCCCCCACACCCATCCTCCCACATCGAAATCCCCATTTTAATTTTTTTTTTAATCTACTCTTCTTGCTAAAACCCTCCTTCGTGGCCTTGTCTTCCTCCTCCTCACCCAATTCTCTTCATCTTGATTTCTATTCTCTCTCAATTATCTCATCGCAATCGCTTGCCGTCTCACCTTTGGCCCTCCCTCCCTCACAGCCACAATCTCACTTCCAGTCCTCCATCGCGGCATAGTAGTCATAGTCCTCCTCCTTGTAGTTGTGGCCTCGCATTCACTCCCTTGCCCTTGCCTCCACCTTCCGTCACTCTCTTCAACATTTGTCTCTCCCTTTGCAGTTGCACACCCGTCCCGAAAACAACCATGCCTCTTGCAATTTTGAACACGCCGGTCAGAACATGTTGGAAAGAGTTGACCGCATGTTAAACACGTGTCAGGGTGTCCGACACGACACGGAAACCCTAGAACGTGTCAATGCTTCATAGATTCCAATCAAGAAAAAGAAAGACACACTTGCACGTGATTGCAAAAAAAATTAAAAAATAAAATAAAGTAGAGTACTCTAACTTAAATTATCCTTTGAAGTAGACTTTATTTTTGTTATGAGGACATGATAGCGAAAAAAAGGAAAATTAATGATGCGTTTGGTTCAATTTTCCTAAGGAACTTTCAACTTTTAAAGCCTCTCACGGAAAAGGTGGTGCTTTTGGCAAGCATTTTAAACTAGCTTTCGGCCAAATGTTAGCATCGGGAATGCTAAAAGCCTAATACCACTTCCACCCAACATTTTGAAGAGCATTCGTAGAAAGCTAAAATTAGGATTAAAATAATTTTTTTCTTTTAAAACTACCATCACCAATTCTTTAGTTTTTCGATTTTGCCCCTCCTTGTAACTGTTCATCTTCAACCTCCGCTAGAGGTTGTGCAACCTTGAGCAATCGCCACCCGGGTCTCATGACCTCCGGCGATCCTCGCTTGAAGTCGCATGACCCTAAGTGACCCTCTCTTGGGTATGGCGCAACCCTCGGGATGGTCACCTACATTGCACGCTTACTAGGTCGCGCGACCTAGGCATTGGTTGCCTACGTTTGGGCATCACCGGAGGTCACCCAAGGTCAAGCAACCTCACTGACAGCTGTAGCCCTTTGCTATATTCAAGAAAGGGCTTGAGCTCTTTTTTAATTAAAAAAAGGTATAAAAAATATAGTGAAAGTCCATTGCAAATTTTTTTTCCCCAAAGTCCATCTACAAAAGTTTTTACCAAAAACAATTTGCTTTTCTTCAAAAGATTTTAGGTTTCAACATTTGCATTACATGAAAAACCCATTTACAAAATTGAATCAAACTCCACCTAAATGCCGCGCACGCGCATGAGAGAAAGCAGTTGTTAAAAGATGCTAGTTAGTTTTAGCAATACATTTAAGTAATCGTAAGATGAAATATTCAAGTTTATGGAATTAATGTGTAATTATCCAATAAAACTAGTACGGACACCTAGAGAGGGTGAATGGGTGTTCAAAAGAAATCTAGGCAAATAACTATAGAATAAAATAAATTTCTAGCAAAGTCTGATAAAAATCAAAATTCGTTATGCTAGTCACCAGATTTCTGCAAAAATCTGTAAGTGTGCAACACACTTAATTTAAGAGAGTTATGGAAAGAGAAGATTGTATACAAAATTTATAGTAGTTTGGTCTAGATTAATTTTAAGTCCATTCTCTCACAATGATAGCCTACTAGCTAGATTTCACTACACTCGGTCACAATTAAAAACGCTCACAGACGAAGACAAGTAATCGAGAACAGCTTCAGAATTTGGAATTTCAGATTCACGTCCTTGATTTTCTTGACTGAATGACCTCATTAAATATTCCTCCAAGATGCACTAGCCGTTAGTCAATCGCTAGATGAATTTCTTCCAATTTATCTGTTGGACAAAATGCTTCAAAGAGATCTTGTGAGCGTTGAAGACGAGGATTTCCACTTGATTCTAGTCACTCATACAAACATAATCTTGATTTCCATAAGTAACGCTTCCTCATTTGGAATTTATTTTCAGGATTGATTTTGTCAATTTGTGATTGACTCAATCAATATACTTCTATAGAAAGTGAAATCCTTTGTCAAGAAACTAGCCGTTGTTGATTAGTTTCTAAAATAGTCATTCTAGATCCAAGTTGCAACTTTGATAAGTCTAGTTGTAGATTTTTCCTCGTTCTAGCCTTGACACAATTTGGACTTATTAGAGTGGGATATGCATCCGGAATAGAATAGATTTTGACAGAAATCTTCAATAGAATCTTAGAAACACACTTATAACAAAACCTATTCTACTATAAGCGTTAGAATTAGAAAGTTTTATCAATTTCAAGATTTGGTATGAGTTTTCTCAACATTATCACCATCGTTTAAATTGCAATCTTATCCCTAAAGTAGCACAACCTGAAAGTATAACCCAATAAAGGCCTATCAGTCTTTGCAATTTCAGTTATAAAATCATTGCCAAAGTTATGGCAAACCGACTAAAACCCCTCCTCCCGAACCTAATCTCCCAAGAATAAAGTGCTTTTGTTAGTGGCCGTCAAATCCAGGATAATATATTCATTGTTCAAGAGGTCCTACATTAGCTAAGAGTGAGGAAAATGAAGCAGAAATTCCAGGCAGTCCTTAAACTTGACATGCAAAAAGCCTTTGATTGGGTGAAATGGGACTTCTTATGTGATTATATGCTAAAGTTGGAATTTTGTGACAAATGGGTATCCTTAGTCAAACAATGTATCTCCACGGTCTCATATAGTGTGAGAGTTAATGGTGACCTTTACAATCCTTTCAGCCCATCTCGAGGAATCCAACAAGGGGACCATTATCCCCCTATCTCTTTATTCTCATGGCCAATGCTCTTTCATCCCTCATGACAAAAGCCATTGAAGACCAAACTATCAAAGGTATCAAACTAAACCCATCTTGCCCCACTCTGTCTCATCTCCTATTCGCTGATGACGCTATCTTCTTCCTTAATGGAACAATCACTGAGGCCCAAAATCTGGCAAACATCCTAAACCAACACTACTTTATCTCGGGTCAAGCCATCAACCTAAACAAGTCTGGGATTTTCTTCGGGAAGGGATGCTCTCATCTCTTAAAATCAAACCTAGCAAATGAATTAAGGGTTCTTATCATGGAAAAAATAGGGAAATATCTGGGAATACCTTCAGATTGGGGCTAGACCAAAAAAGACATGTTTGCTTGGGTCCTTGCTCGTGTTAGAAAGAAACTAGAGGGCTGGAAAGAAAAACTAATATCCAAGGCAGGGAAAGCGATCCTTATCAAGACAGTAGTCCAAGCTTTGCCACAATATGCTATGTCTCTCTTTAAAATCCCTATATCTATTTGTCGGGCAATAGAACAACGAATATCTAATTTCTGGTGGAAGCAAAATTCAGCAAAAAAAAGTGTTCAGCGAAAGAATTGGGACCTTTTGAAAACCCGAAAGGACTGTGGAGGTCTCGGCTTCAGAGATCTTGTGACTTTTAACAAATCTTTGCTAGGGAAACAAGCTTGGCGTCTGATTCAAACCCCATAAGCCCTATGGAGCAGAATTCTAAGGAACCTATATTTTCCAAGAGACACCTTCTAGAATGCCCACAAAGGTCACAGACCATCTTGGGGATGGCAAAGTCTCTTGATGGGTAGGGAGGTGATAAAACCTGCAACTAAATAGGAAGTAGGAGGTGGGGAGGAAATAAGAATTCGAGAGGATCGTTGGCTAAGCATGGGAAAGATTGGTGGTCCTTTAAACAGAGACAACCCACCAAGGATGGTTGAATTGATAGACCAAAATATTAAAGAATGGAACACACAGAAAATTAATATGATCTTTGGCGAAGGTGTAGCAAAGGAAATACTAGCGACTCCTCTCAATCTATCCTCGAAGCCTGATAAACTAATTTGGACAGCAAAGGGATCAAGATCCTACACAGTTAAGAGTGGCTACAATCTACTCAGAGATCACGAGAAGACTTCATCAGCATTGCTACCCTCCACTTCCTACTAGACTCCCAAAACACTATGGTGCGAAATCTAGAAGCTACATACCAACCCCAAAGTTCAATTCCTAGTATGGAGTCTATGTAACAATGCTCTCCCTATCAAAGAAAATTTATTCAAGAGAAAGATAATACCTGATCCAAGATGCTAATCTGCAATCAACACCCAGAAACGGTCGAGCATTTGTTTGCGCTATGCAGCTGGACTAAAGAGATTGGTCAAACCCGCGACTAATGATTGACACCTCCCTAAAGAAGATGACCCGTATCGACAAATGGGTTATGGAAATCCTTACCTCGGCGGTGGATCATCAGTCAAAAGCTTTTTTCGCCGAGATTCTATGGCAGATCTAGAAAGCAAGGAATGCCCTAATATTCCAACTTATCGGCCAAACCTCAGGCTGATCTTCGAAGATGCGACTACCACGGGCCTCCTGTTAAGCAAACGGCACCTATAGAATAGAACCCAGCAAAGCAAGATGAGGCCAGATCCGACAAATAGCGACCCCAAAAACTCCCATACTTGTACAATCAACGTTGACAGTGCCTGGTGCAGCTCCTCAATGTCCGGTTCGGTAGCAGGTGTAGTTCGAACAGCAACGGACTTCTCATTGACGGCTTTGCGAAACCAATCCATGTGCCCTCTGTCCTAATTGCCGAAACCCTAGCAGTGAGAGAAGGTTTACTTTGGCTTCAACACTTCGAACAGGACAGAAACGCATGTTCTGGAGTGTACTTACAAAGCGAAAAAGACTTCCAACTCACTTCAGACAATCTAGAAGCAGTTCAAGGCATTTTGGGCCAAAAGGAATGTGTATGGGCCGCACGAGTAGTAACTGAGGATTGCTAATCTCTCTTGAAGCACATGCCTAGCGTCAAATTAGCCCACAAGCCCAGAGAAGCCAATAGAGCAGCGAATTGGGTCACAAAAGCCCGTAGAGCAGGAGAACTTCCCCTTAATTGGCTAAACTGTCCCCCCTTCTCTTTTGTTAATTTTATGCTTAGATGTCGAAACTTTGTGGTACTCTGATGATGGCTAAGTAATGAAAGTTATCTTTCTGACCAAAAAAAAAAAAAAAATTTGTAATCTCATCCATTTGATCATATCATATTATGGTAATATATATTAACAAATGACATGAGCATTTTGTTTGTAAACTTAAGGATAAAAGTTGAATTAGTACAAATTTAGATTTTAAGTTTAAGCATTTGTACGATTTGGTCCTCTAAATTTTATTTCGTTTAATT
This sequence comes from Eucalyptus grandis, assembly GCF_016545825.1. Taxonomy (NCBI): domain Eukaryota; kingdom Viridiplantae; phylum Streptophyta; class Magnoliopsida; order Myrtales; family Myrtaceae; genus Eucalyptus; species Eucalyptus grandis. The sequence goes on along the minus strand of NC_052613.1, from coordinate 54,850,403 downwards.
AAGTCTTTGGACTTTCTAAATTCAAGCGATATGGTCCAAGAACTTCTTCAATTTGTGCAATTAAATCTTTCGGTCAACACCTCTAACTGAACTATCCAATTAATCAATGAGTAGGCATTGCTTACGTGACAGATAATGACATGCGAAGCTTATTTGGGGTCAAATGGCTAGATAACAAGTGGCAAAGATATTCATATGAAAAAACAAATGTTAATTCGAAAATATTAGTTAATGGGAATGAATAAAGCAATTGATTGCATAAATTAAGAAATTGAGGATTTGATTGAACAAAGTAAAATATAAAGATCAAGTTACATAAATTCATAAAGTTAGGAGACTTGATCATACAAAATGAAATTTCGAATATGAAGTTGCATAAATGCTGAAACTTGGAGTACTAAATTTGTATTTAACCAATAAAAGCATGACATCGAAGTCAAAGTTGCTTTCTATAATAATGAGATAAATAAGATACAAGTATTCTTGACAATTGGAAAGGTATAAATAATATTCAATTTACCCGATGTTAGCAACTCGTAAAAGGTGATTTGTATCTCTGTACCGACAATTTTCCAATCTGGATTTATTCGGAAATAAATTCTAGTGTAAAAAATTAGTTGAGATGTAAATTAAGAAAATAAATAAATAAAATTATCCACCTTCTTCTTCTTCTTCTTCTTCTTCTTGCCTGCTGCGGAAACCCAAAGCCCAGCAAAGCCGCCCGCCCTCTCATCTCCCGCTTCGACAATGGCGATGCTGCGACTAGCCTCGAGACCAGTCGTCATCCTCTCCTCCCTCTTCTTCCCCGGAGCGTCTCCGCCTTCCATTTCCGCTCTCACCAGACCCTATACTCTCTCCTCCTCCATCATCTCCAGGGCCTTCCTCAGGCCCCCGCCGCCTCGCTCTCCGCCGCCCCCGCCCCCGCCCCCGCCCCCGCCCCCAGCTCTCCGAGCCGCCGGGATCCGCCCCCACGGCGACCTGGACCCCTCCCACCTCTCCTGCTCCATGCCGGGCAAGCGGCTCAGGGTCGCCGTCCTCCTCAGCGGCGGCGTCGACAGCAGCGTCGCCCTCCGCCTCCTCCGCGCCGCCGGCCACTCCTGCACCGCCTTCTACCTCAAAATCTGGTTCCAGGTGAGTCCTTCCCTTTTCCTGAAAATGATAGAACGGTGTAGAAGTCGGCACTCCTCCTGACGCCCGAAAGTGGTAGCGATTTTTCCAAAATTCACTAGAGGACGGAAGTTGGGAAGAGGCCTGTGCACTAAAAATTCGCGATTCGCGTTGCGATTGTAGATGAATGCAGTTAAGTTATAGAAGTTGCTAGCTGCTGCGTATGAGTGCGTGTTCTCCGAATGTCGAGTGTGGTCATCGTCGATGTAGAAGACAAGAGCTCCTTTTGATTCTTGATTTAATGTAGGAAGATTTCGAGAACTTTTGGTCGGAGTGCCCTTGGGAAGAAGATTTGAAGTACGCGAAAGCTGTTTGTGAGCAGGTCAGCATTCTGTTGGGCTAGTTCCATTCACTCCATGTACCCTTTCGTCTCTTTCTTTATAAACATTCTTAAATTCCGGTGTAATAATTAATTCGTGTTTTCTCCACGCCAGTAGTAAGCTTAGCACTCAATACTTTTCTCGTTTACTATGAAAGGACAATGTAACTAGTTTTATCTACGGTTTTCGGCAGGTTGATGTGCCTTTAGAAGTTGTCCATTTGACAGATGAATATTGGAAAAATGTGGTATGTACCATCTCGCCGCAGTATACCTTTTCTTGGCTCTTTTTCTAATTAACCCTTTTCTTTTTGGAGGATTGCTTTTTCCATTTTAATATTCTCTTTTTTCTTTCACTAGTTTTTTTGGCCCACGTGTTCTTGGCATGACTTAATGAAGTCATTGTAGCTGTTTGCTCATGGTTCAGGTGTCTTACATAATTGAGGAGTACCGCAGTGGTCGAACTCCTAATCCTGATGTCCTTTGTAACACAAGGATAAAGTTTGGTAAGTAGTTGAGCTCTAGCTAAACCTGAATAGTTTGAGGATTTTGGAATCAAATGGGGCTCTTTGTTTTAGGTGCCTTCATGGATGCCATTAACAGTATGGAGTATGACTTCATTGCTTCTGGCCACTATGCGAAAGTTGTCCACTCTTCAAATCATATTGATAATGCTTCCGAGTTGAAGTTGTCAGAGGACATGGTATGTATTTAACATACTACATTAATATTAAGCAGTTCTTTGGTCAAACTAAGCATTTGTGATATCTCTTAATGTTGTTTCTTTAGGTGAAGGATCAGACATACTTCCTTTCACATCTTTCACAGGCCCAGCTGAAGCGACTAATTTTCCCTCTTGGTTGTATTTCGAAAGTAAGCTGTGCTAGTTTCATATCTTTCAAGAACTTTTCCTGTCCAGAGTATGTTTAGCAGAAATCTTGGCCCTCATAAAGTAGATTTTACAGTTCTAAGGACTTTAATTACTTCTATAGTGCTTGGTCTGACTCTAGTAACCCTGCAGAATGAAGTTCGAAAACTTGCTGCCAGATTTGATTTGCCTAACCAAGATAGAAAGGATTCACAGGGGATATGCTTTCTTGGGAAGGTGTGTATAACTAGCCTCATAGGTATTCAGTCTCGCCTAGAAATTTGAAGCACCTTCTTGTGATTTCAAGCCGAGAAAGGGTTCCTCTAACTCTAAGATGAAAATTTTGACCAAAACTCCTGAACTATTGTTTTGTAAAATTATTTTATTTGGATTCCAATGTAAACACAAGTGGTTGCAGAAACAGATTGCTTTTGAGCTATCAAATTGCCAGGACTCTTTTCTCATCTTAATTTTTCATAGTAGTTAATGTCCTTTTAGGCTCATTGCTGTATTAACTCTTTCTTTGTTCTAATGCAGATAAAATTCAGTGAGTTTGTTGCCAGACATATTGGGGAGATGGAGGGTATCATATTAGAAGCTGAGACGGGGGATTTCCTTGGGAACCATCGTGGCTTTTGGTTCTACACAATTGGTCAACGGCAAGGACTACGTCTTCCTGGAGGACCTTGGTATATATACTTAATTCGACACTAAGTGCATGTATTTTAGATGAAGTCCGTCTCAACATCTGTTAATTACTGTGTTTGTTACTTGTTAATGTGGCAAATTAGATAACGCTGTTTAGGAGTCTGGGGGCTTGAAATATCTCTTCAACATAAATTCTTTAATGCATATCATTTCACTGCTTTGAGTTCAATTGCCCTAAACAGAGCTGCTGCCTCCCATGGTCTCTCTAATATCTTTTGAAATGTGAAGCTTCTTTCTGCTTTCTGAATTCTTCATACATGTCTATGACTTTCACAGGTATGTTGTGGAGAAGGACACTAAGAACAACGTTGTTTTCGTGTCCCGAAATTACTTCTCAGTGGATAAAAGGAGGCGCCTTTTTCGTGTTGGCTCTCTCAAATGGCTTATTGGGGCACCTCCAACTGAGATCAGTCAGCTCCAATGCAAGGTATTCAACTCCGTTTTCACATCTCAGTTATGTGTAGGCAGACCATTGGTACGTGGATCTGTTGGAAAACTAGCAATACATCCCATCGGCATTATTGAGGTCTAATCGGTACAATGGTCCCAGTCATGTGGATCTGTTTAACAGATCATAAATGAGTCTCATGGCTCTCCTCCATATTTAGCCAGGCATGGGCCTGAAATATTTATTGTCGGCCTTTCTTCTAAGCTAAAATTGAACAAAACATCAAACAGTTATGCTGAAGGTGTTTACTTATTCTAATTCCCCACCAAAATTGAAAATCAATTTTTATTGTTGGAAAAATTGTGTAGGTATTCGACATGATTTCCATGACTTTAAATGACAACTTATATGGTCTTAAAACTTTAAGGCGTGTAATGAAGAGGAATTAAATCTCAAAACACTACAATTGTAAGCTGAAGATTGAAAGTAGTCACTCCAGACACACCCTCAGTTGGCAGCTCCACTGACCAAATTAATTACCACGCTTCAGCAAAGAAATATGAGTGATCAGCCTGTCTAATGAATGAACTTTTTTTGGGCATTTACTGTGTATTTACAATTTTTCCAGTGTTTTTCACTTTACTTTTGCTATTAATAGGTGAGACACGGTCCTGGTTTCTACAACTGTAGTTTGTCTCTAGAATTGGGTGAGAATGGCCAGGAAGATGTTGCGGTGGTTCAGTTGCCTGAAGATGATCAAGGCCTGGCAGCAGGGCAATTCACAGCCTTTTACCAAGATAGAACATGCATTGGTTCAGGTGTCATATTGGAATCTTGGAATGACCAGGGCTTTCCTGTCTGCCAGAAGGCTCTTGAGATCGCTAGAATGGAGGATAAGTCGAAACTTGGAAAACCGGTTAAGATTAAGGTAAAACCAGAGGGCACTGTAGGGTAGTTTGATTGGAAAAATTCAAATTTTCAGTTGAGGAGAAGTTCAATTTGAACAGCAATGCCTTCATGGCGCGACATCCTTGCCATGCCGATTTGGCTGGAAAAACGGAGTTGAAGTTTGCTCAAGACCAGCTGTGATGTAAGAGCTGAGGATGGTGAATGTCAGCTAAGTCTGGCCGGTGGGTGGTGGAGACTTCGCAAGATACCGCCTGTCATATGTTGTATGCTAGCAAAAAGATCATTCGGGGTTGAAAGGTGATGAGTTATCCGGTCCCCTAAGTTCATCTTGCGGTATTAGAGCTCCACTCTGATATTGTGTATGAGACAAATTATATTTTTCCCAAAGGCTTTCTTTTGGGCGTATTTCAAACCGAAAGCTGGCAAGACGCGCCTGACTGTGTAAAGTACTCCGCAATTATTTCATGTGTAAAAACGTGCGTCTGGAATGCTGGCTTATCTCTGGTGCACCTGCCTCTTCTCTTTGGCCCAAAGTTCTCTCCTGTGTGCTGGCTTGCTTCGCTGTCGAGGTTGCCACCTACATGGGGGAAACTACTCGGACAAGATTTTTCATGAGCAGTTTCATTAGAAAGAAAGTGGACTTAACAAAAATTCTTGGAACATATGATCAATGAATAACCAGCAACCCGTCTCCTTCTAAAAAATCATCCCATCCTTAATTAATCGGCTGATGCTCGGGATCTTTGCACTCATTGGTTTTGTTTCTCTTTTGTTGATGTTTTTGTTTCAAATTTGCTTGTAAATATACCATGTCTCTTTCAAGAGTGTTTCTCGTTTCTCATTAAATTTTGATGGATGCGACTGCATTCATGACTTTATTAGATAGATGATCGTCTCTCAAGAGTGTTTCTCGTTTCTCATTTCTCATTAAATTTTGACGGATGCGACTGCATCCATGACTTTATTAGATAGATGATTGTCTTTCAAGAGCGTTTCTCGTTTCTCATTAAATTTTGATTGATGTGACTGCATCAATGACTTTATTAGATAGATGATTATTTCTCAAGAGCATTTTTCATTTCTCATTAAATTTTGACGGATGCAACTATATCCATGATTTTATTAGATAGATGATTGTCGCGAGCTTTTCTAACTTAGTAATCATTGTGCTTTCTAATTAATACTTGTTGCAGAATGGAAAAAATACTCACAATCATGCTTTAGCATAATTTAGTTCTCATGTAATTTGTAGAATAATCCTCTTATCCCATGGGACGTGCGACGCACGTGATGACGTGCTAATTAAATTTTAAAAAAATTGATATTTGTCATGTGATTATCAGTTGTGGGTCGTACAGTTCGAGGACGCGGAGCTTCCCCTGTAATAAATCCACTTAAAGCAACTGCAGTACAAGGTGTCCGGGCGCAGATGGTTCCGTCCGGTCGAATCAATCACTGCAGTCTTTGTCGGCAACTCCACCTAACTCCGCATCCTCACTGTTTATATTGATACCTGCAATCAAAGGCCAAGGCGAACTTGGTCGATCTTCTGGGAAATCCTTGCTGTTTCCGATGTGACGGTGATTATCTTCCGAGAGAAACCGCGCGCACCATGCAAAGCAGGATTGCAACAGCACGCTCTTCTACTCTCCATGAAACACTTTTCGACACTCGATCAATAAGTTTCGAAATATCTAATACATAATCAAGCAAGTTTAGAGTTTTGACATGCGTGTTCGGAATTTCAAGAGATGATTCCGATATGCACTGATCAATTTTACAAATTTTCAATAAATCAGGAGTCGAACTGTAAATATATAAACAATAAAAAAATAAAAATAATAAAGAAGAAAATAATAAAAATTTAATATTCTCTTCTCTTTTGACTCTCACTTTCAATGACACACAATTCACTTCTAAGTTTATCTTTTTTATACTTTTCTTTTGACATGGTCCAAAACATGGGTTACTTTTTTTTTTTCCTTTTTTTCCTTTGAGTTTTCTGATTATCGAAATGGAGTTGAATTTGTTAAATTGAAACAATGAATGATATTAATGGTGAATTAATGTTTTTAGTGTAATTTCATTATTCGCTTTTTATAATTATTTATTTATTTGTGAATTTGAATCAAATTAATTTGATTAACATAATCATAAAAATGATAATTTGCAACATATTTTAACGTGTCGAATTTATCTATTTTTTTATAAATGACGTGTTGACGTGCTATGTCGTATCATATTGCGTCATGTGTTGCGTGTCGATGTTAGTGCTACTTAAGAACCAAGTTAATCGATGTTTTGAGAAGGGAAAAATCATGTAACTGATTCATGAATTATGGCCCAATTTGACCTAATGTACAATGTGGTCCATGAACTTTTAATTAATTTAATATGATTGCTAAGCTTTTACCCAATGTATACTGTGGTTTTTTAACTTTTTAAATTATTCAATATGGTTATCAAACTTGGGCGATTGTAAACTCTGATTCTCTGATTTTAGTGAATTATTTACTGCTAGCTCTCCCCGTGGACGTAGGTACCGATACTCGGACCGAATCACGTAAATTTCTAGTATCGTTGATTTTCTCGTTAATTTCTCTGGTGATTTCGTGTTGACGTAAATTGCAAAATCTTGTCGTTTCCGCGTATTATATCCCAACATAATCAATGAATAACCATCAAACTATCTTATTCTAAAAAATCAGCCGACCCTTAATTAATTGACCGATGGTCCGGATTTTTGCTCATTTAATTTAAGATAGATGCCAATGATTTCACGAATGACTTTAGTATATAAACAATTGTTGCGTCCTTCGGTTTGGCAAAATTGGTTTCTCATGTGCTTTATGGAATAATCTTCTTACCATTGCGACGCACGAGACGTGTTCTTTGCTTTAGCAAAATCAATTTTGACGTGTTTTGTGGAATAATCTTCTTACCACATGCGATGTACTTGACGATGTATTAATAAAATTTTAAAAATAAACATTTGTTAGCTTTGTATTTTATGTGACTTTCAGTTGTGGGTCGTATGGTTGGAGGACGTGGAGCAATCCCCGGAATTAATCCACTGAAAGCAACTGCACAGGCTGATAGTAGCCATCCAGCCGAATCAATCATTTGAGATTTTGTCGGCAACTCCACATAATTCCGCCTCACGCTTATGGCAGAGGCCAGATTCTCGGTCGATCTTGTGAAAAGGTCTCGCTGCTACGGGTACGACTGAGATTTTCTTCCGAGAGAAAACCGCGCGTACCATGCAACGAAGGATTGCAACAGCACGCTCTCTCACTCCGCCCCAACCAAGTCAACAGGTGTTTCGGGAAGGACTGTGACCCTATTTGGCCTAACGTATGATGTGATTTATAAACTTCTACTTTATTTAATACGATCATCAAATTTTAGCTCACTGTATAATATAATTCCTAAATTTTTAATTTACTTAATATGATTATTGGACTTTTGATATGTTCAATTTAGCCTCCAAATTATTTAAAAATATTCAGTTTTGTTTATAAACTTGAATTAATTGAATGGTAACATCGAACATTATTATATCGCTTGATGGCTAAATTGAACCAGTCTAGGAATCACATATCAAATTAAGTCAAAGTTCTAAAATTACTCATGTGATTATTGATTCAGGAGCCTTCCTGGCGAACTGACAAAAGGACACGGACCTATGAATTCCTTTCACTGAAGACACACAATGGGTCTCATAGAAAAAGTCACCAGGTTTGCTCAAGCTCTCAGAGGACCCCAACCCGACCACCAAAGCAGCAATTATGGCTTGGGCCGGGAGAGAAGACGGATTACCAAAAATTCAGGTGCTCTAAATGACATGGATGCAGCCAACCAGGATATAAATAGGTCAGTTGATACTTAATTAGGTAACCTGGAAGCATCCAGAAGAGCAGATCAAGTTCTTGTGCCATCACCTTCTTGCAGCCGGCCATGGAGACACGGGGTGATTTTGAAGTCCAGTTGGAGGGCATGAGAGAGTATTACAGGGGTGGCAACACGAGAGGTGCATCTTGGAGGAAGTCGCAGCTCCGAGGATTAGGTCGGCTTCTCGAAGAAAGAGAAGCCGAAATGAACGCTGCCCTTGAGTTCGACTTGGGGAAGCATCCTGTCGAGTCTTATCGGGATGAGGTGGCTTCCTGAATTCGAGTTTTCAAACTTTCGTTTTTTTCCTAAGGAAAAGCCGGCGACATGCTCAGACGAGACGTATCGCCGAGCCTTGTGTTCTCTTTCTGTAGGTACTTTTTATTCATCTTGATTGTTTTGCTTGAAATTTGCGCAGATAGGAAGCTTGATAAAGTCTGTGAACTATGCTCTTGGTTGTTTGAAAGGGTGGATGTCAGCCGAGAAGGTGAACGAGGCTTTCCCTGATTGATCCTCTGATGCGTCCCGTTTATCCTGTGCGGGGAAATTTTCGCTGTTTCTTTGTCATCGTTCTTGAATCACAAGATTTCAAGTGCGCTGCAGGATTTATTCAATGTTACATGAGTCCTTACTGGCATTTTAAAGCTATGATGCCTTCTTAATGCCTCGAGACACCTATTATAAAAAGAATTTAAGGCGAGCTCCTCGACTTTGCAGGCTAAACTGCCGCTTGCTGCTGTACTGACGACTGCGGAGATAATTCCTGAACCTCTCGGCCTCGTCCTGATCATCTCATCTTGGAATTTTCCATTTGGTAAGTGAAACTGTTTGCATAGGAAATCAAATTTAGTTCCATCATCTGTATTTGCATAAAGCTTCCATCTTATCTACTTTAGACGGTGATTGTCATGGCTGGGTGGTATATGAACAGGACTCTCCCTGGAACCACTGATAGGAGCGCTCGCTGCCGGAAACGTGGTGGTCCTGAAACCTTCAGAGGTGGCTCCTAGATGCTCCTCTCTCCTCGCCAACGTACTGCCGGCTTATCTAGATCCTAAGGCCGTCAAGGTTGTTGAAGGCGGTCCTACCATTAGTGAACAACTAATACAGCAAAAGTGGGATAAAATTCTCTTCACAGGTAAAAACATCACTCGCGGAGCTCTTCTTTCAAGTTGTTCCTGCTGTATGAGGTTGAACCTTATCAACAGGCTATTTCAATTGCGATGTTTTCATTCTCTAAAAGTTTCACAAAAGTACAGGAAGCGCACGAGTGGGTCGCATGGTGATGGCTGCAGCAGCGAATCATCTGACACCAGTGACTCTCGAGTTGGGAGGAAAGTGTCCCGCCGTACTGGATTCTCTTTCAAACTCATGGGTCAGGGAGGTAAAGAAAGGAATTGTCACATTAGAACTCCAACGAAAGTGATCATCTTGATTGATTTCTTGATATAAAATTCAGTTCACAACATACTATATGCTTCTACATGTTAAGGTGGCTGTGCAACGAATTCTCGGGTCGAAATTTAGTGCCTGTGCAGGTCAAGCTTGCATAGCCATTGATTATGTCCTCGTGGAGACGAAATTCAGCTCCACTTTGGTAAGATGACAACCAAATAATATGTCGTTTCGATTCATTGTCCTTATCTCTTTAAGCATCATGCTTATAATTTTGCTTCTTTGTTCAGCTGGAACTAATGAAGGTGTGGATCAGCAAGATGCTTGGAGAGAATCCAAGAGAATCACGCAGTATGGCGAGAATCGTGAATAAAAACCACTTCTTCAGACTGAAAACTCTTTTAGAAGACCCAAATGTCAAAGCTTCTATCGTCTACGGAGGTTCAATGGACGAAAACAGCTTGTATGTCGTCCATATTGACTCGTTTGAAAGAGCCTAAGAATGTTTTCTGTGCTCCGGTAGTCAATCATTCCCTCGCTTTTGTTGCGTGCAGGTTTATTGAGCCGACCATCTTGCTTGATCCCCCGCTCGAATCGGGTCTCATGCAAGATGAGATTTTCGGCCCCTTACTCCCGATCATTACGGTAAAACTATTCTCCTTGAGATATGTACTTTCATTATAGTCCTTTGTCCTTGGACATTGCCCTCCTAAATGAAATTTCTTCGGTTAGTAGCGGCTTTGCTTCCCATAGAATAGGTTGCAATCAACTGCTCTCCATCTTGACAGTTGAAGAAGATCGAGGACAGCATCAACTTCATAAATTCAAGGCCTAAACCTCTCGCGATTTATGTCTTTACTCATAACGACTCGCTCAGGAAAAGGATGGTAGCGGAAACATCATCAGGAAGCGTGACATTCAATGATGCGATGGTTCAAGTAATGTCATTGTTTGATAACTTTATGATCCATTGACTGTGCAAAAAGAAAGACGGTTTTTAATGAGAAATAACTGCCACAAACCACTGTAAAAATGATTGAAAAGAATTCTCTTACGCGGCATACGGTACTTGCTTTGAGAATGGCAACGAATGATTCTTACCCTTTTCTTTAATCTTTCTTTTGCTTGAATGGCCCAATCCGTTTTGAATCTGCAGTACGTCGCCGATACGCTACCATTCGGAGGTATTGGCGAGAGTGGCATGGGCAATTACCACGGGAAGTTCTCATTCGATACATTCAGCCACCACAAGGCAGTGGTGAGAAGAAGCTTTCTGGTTGACTTCTGGTTCAGATTCCCTCCTTGGAATGACCACAAACTGCAGCTATTTCGCTCAATGTATCTTTTCGATTACCTCGGAGTGCTCCTTACCGTACTCGGATTGAAGAAATCCAAACAAGACTGAGCAGAGTCCAAGGTTCTTCCAGTTCACATTGGATAATCATTACATTAATCCACCCCGGGTGCCTAGTTGCTTTTATTGAAAGATAGTGAAAAGCTTGCGGGCTTTATGGTAGATGCATAGTCTTGAGGACTATGTGTGAATTATTATGTGGCCCATATGATATTATTAATTAATGGTTTAGTAAATATATAGATGCTAAAATATATTGGCTATGAGAAGTTATGATTGTAATAAAATGGTTTCTGCTAGAGAAGTTATTGTTCTTCCGTAAGGGTGTAACTCTCATGGAAGTTAAAAGCCGCTTTGATGGATGGCACACCCCATGCGTTCACTATAGTGTAAGGTGCGTGTGCGACATGTGTGAAATCCATACGCCACGCACCCCACATGCATGCTATAGCGTAAGGCGCTTGCGTGACACACACTAGCATAGGCACATGAGCCAGTTGGCCAATTACGTTTTCGCCTACTACCCTGCAATTACAGTTACTATTTAATTATGATTCTACCCTTTGCCATTTACTTACGATCCTACCCCTCTCTAAGCTAAATAATTACGATTGTGCCCTCCTTTATGGTTATTTATGGTTTTGCCCCTGTCTACTGGAGAATTACTATTCTAGACTAGCTAATTATTTACCATTTTGCCCCTGAATGCTAAATTTATGGTTTTGCCCCCTCTAGAGTTATGATTTTACAGTTTTACCATTATGTTTTAATTATGGTTTTACCCGGTGCAATTTGGTGAATGCTTGTACTTTACAATATTAAAAATTCAATAAATAGTGGTTTGTTAGTCACAAAAGCGGTCAAACCTTAAGGTATTTTGAATTTTTTGATATTGTAAATTGTTTTATTCAATTACCCATGATTAATTGATGCTGTGATTAAAGCTGATATATTAATATCCTTATTGATGTGATGGGTATACTGAAATTCATTTATTATAAAAATTTAGGGATTAACCCAAAGGTTAATCAATTTCTTATAATTCATAGACATAATAGTTGGTAATTAATATTTATTGTAAAATTTATTTGTATATCCAAAGATAACAGATAAATTTTAATGAGATATATTTATAATTACCAAATTAAAGTTATTAGCATCATTATTTATAGTTTAATGTATGTTAGTATATCATAGGATCACCTAAAGGAGAACTATGATATATATATCTATATATATATATATATACATGTGTTGTTTAATTTGAATATGATTATGCGATATTCTCAAAGCATTAATATATGAGTATCTTCTTGCATATTTGCAGTATCTATACTTGTTTCACTTCATTCGCGTGTTTTGTCTATTTCTTTACTTAATGAAATAAATTTCTCTAATTAGACCGAACAAGTCTAGTTTCACTTAGGTGTCCTAGACCTTGATTTAACACTTCAAGTTGAGAAATCAGTTGATATTACTAATGAGAGTAGCGATGATGAAAAGACTTTTCATAAAGCTTGAGAAAGATCAAATACACTAAACTTAATGTTTATACGAATTATAGTTGCAAACAACTTAAAGACTACTTTTCCTAAAACCGACAGTGCTAAAGAATTTATTAAATTCGTCAAAGATTGTTCTCAGATTGCTGATAAGTCACTTGCTGGAATATTAATGAGCACTTTGACCACCATGAAGTATGATGGTTCATGTACCATGCATGAGTATATTCTTGAGATGACAAACTTAGCAACAAAATTAAGGACTTTAGAGATGAACGTGAATGAATACTTTTTAGTACAACTCATATTAAATTCCTTACCTAATGAACAATATGGGCCATTTTATATGAATAATAACACTATAAAGGATAAGTGCAATGTAAATGAATTGGTCAGTATGCTTGTTTAAGAGGAAATAAGGATAAAAAATAAAATGACTCATTCCGTTCATCTCTTAAGTCATTAAGAAGTTGAAAGAAATTCCAAAAGGAAAGGTGGATTGAGCAAAAAGAAATAATTACACGTCCTAAATGAATCTTCTAAGACTTCTTAAATCTACAAAAATGAACACAGTCTTATTAAGTGTCACTTTTCTAATAAAATTGGATACTTGAAGAAAGATTATCTAAAGCGTAAAGTTTGGTTTGAAAAAAGAAGAAGAAGATGAAGAATGTAAGCCTTGTGCTTTAGTATGTTTTAAATCAAACTCTATTGAAACTTCTCATAATACTTTTTGGATTAATTATGGTACTACCACTTATGCATTAAATGTAATACAAAGATTTCTTACAATCCAAACCATAAAGCCAAATGAAAGCTATGTGATCATGGAGAATATAAACAAAGTTTCAATTAAAGGTATTGGCATTTGTCATTTGGTTTTAGATACTAAACATTATTTGGATTTGTTTCGAACTCTTTATGTGCCTACATTTTCCCGCAATTTAATTCCTTTGTCAAAACTTGATGTAACAAGGTTTTTTTTTTGTAAGTTTGGTTATGGATCTTTCAGTTTGTTTAAGAATGGTGATCTTATTAGAACTAAAACTTTATGTGATGATCTTTATAAATTTAAATTTGATAATACTTTTGTTGAAATCTTAATAACCTTGCATCATAATGTTGGCATTAAATAATTCTGCTTACTTGTGGCATAAACGTTTAGTCATATATCTATGAAAAGAATGCAAAGATTAGTGAAGAATGAAGTTCTTCCGAACTTGGATTTTACTGACCTTGAAGTGTGTATTGATTGTATTAAATGTAAATAAACAAAACACAATTAAAAAAGTGCCACAAGGAGCATAGAGTTTCTTGAAATTATACACATTGATATATATTGTTTTATTGATATTCATTTTTTTGGTGGAGAAAGTTATTTCATCATTTTTATTAATGATTTTTTACGTTATGGTTACATTTATCTATAGCATGATAAATCACAATCGATGGATGCACTTGAATGTATATTAAAGAAGTTGAAAGACAATTAGATAAAAATGTGAAAATAGTAATGTCGGATAGATGTGATAAATATTATGGAAAGTATGATGAATCAGGACAATAACTAGTGCTAAATTCTTTGAAAGATATGGCAATTGTGCTCAATACATGATAGTGGGTATATCACAACAAAATGGCGTAGTGGAAATGCGTAATCTTACTTTAATGAAAATAGTTCGGAGTATGATGAATCATTCATTTTTACCTTTATCTTTGTTGATATATGTATTAAAACTTCTATGTACATATTAAAATGGGTTCTTAGTAAAGTAGTTTCAACAATTCCGTTTGAACTGTGGACGAAAATGAAACTTAGTTTATGACACATGCATGTTTGGGGTTATCTAGTAAAAATAAGAATGTACAATTCATATGAAAAGAAATTGGAGTTAAGGACAATTAGTGGTTACTTTATTGGTTATGCAAAGAAATCCAAATGATATGGATTTTGTTGTCCTAATCATAGTACGAGAATTGTTGAATTTAGAAATACTAGGTTCATTGAATATGACGACATCAATGGAAGTGAAAGAATGAGTGATGCTTGTATTCAAAAAATAAGGGTGGAAGTTCATATATCTAATACTTTTAAAGTGTTGTTCCTGGTATTATAATTTAACCCAACATTAATCAAGAATAACAAATAAATGATATCACCGCATTGGTGGCCGCGATGGTTTGAGCTCTCTTCCCCTCACGAAGGGGAGGAGTTCGAATCCCCTCACGGTCTCTTGGGGTCTTAAGTGGGACGCCGGGGGTGGTGGGTCCTCCCGCTTACGTGTCTCCCCAAGTTTACTCGGCAGCTGCCGGCTGTACAGGGTTCTTGAGTCAAAAAAAAAAAAAAAAAAAACAACAACAACAACAAATAAATGATCGAACACTCTATAATGAAAATAACAACATTGAACCTATAGTAGTTGACCAATAAGAAAGAACATTAAGAAGATCTCAATGAAAAGGAGATCGGCTATTTTTGATGATTTTGTGGTTTATTTACAAGAATTAGAAATTAACTTAGAAATTGGAAATGAACTACGTTCATTTTCACAAACTATGGAATGTGAAGATTCTAATGAATGGTTTAATGCTCTAAAAGAAGAGTTAAAAATCTATGCATCAAAATCAAGTCTGGAATCTTGTTGAATTGCCTAAAGAATATAAAAAGGTCTAGTGTAGATGGGTCTTTAAAATCAAGTGCGACTCAAAAGATGATATTGAACGGTATGAGGCCAAGTTGTTTGCTAAATGTTTTATTCAAAAAGAAGGCATTGACTATGAGAAGACATTTTCACTAATCTCCAAGAATGATTCACTTACAATTATTATGGCTTTGGTTGCTCATTATGACTTAAAGTTATACCAAATAGATGTTAAGAACACATTTCTTAATGGGAATTTATAAGAAGAAGTTTATAAAGACCAACCCGATGGCTTTTTAGTTAAAGAAAATGAACACATAGTGTGTAAATTAAATAAATTAATATATGGACTTAAACAGGCTTTTCAACAATGGTATCTTAAGTTTAATGATACCATAACTTCATTCGAGTTTAAGAAAAATACCGTTGATCGGTGTATATTTATGAAGGTCAATGAAAGTAAGTTTATTTTTCTAATTCTATATATTAATGATATTTTGCTTGCTGCTAATAATCTTTGTTTATTATATAAAATCAAGAAATTTTTCTCTAAGAATTTTGAAATGAAGCATATGGAAGAGGCAACGTATGTGATAAGAATATAAATATTTCGTGATAGATCATAAGAATTGTTAGAATTGCCTCAAAAAGCCTACATCGAGAAAATTTTAGAGAGATTCAATATAGATAAATATTCAGTAGGAATAGTTATAATTCAAAAATGTGACAAATTTAGCCTTATGCAATATTGAAAAAGTGAATTAGAATAACAACAAATGGAAGTATTTCTCATGCATATGTTGTTGGGAGCTTAATGTATGTTTAAACTTGCACCAAATTAGACATCAGTTTTACTATAGGAATGCTAGGCAAGGATCAAAGTAATCCCGACTTGAATCATTAGAAAGCTACAAAGAAAGTTCTCATATACTTGCAAGGAACGAAAAATCATATGCTCACTTATAAAATATCTTATTATCTTGGGGTGATTGGATATTTTGATTCGGACTTAACTGAATATGCTGATACAAGAAAATCAACATTTAATTACTTGCTTATTTTGGCAAAATGGGTTGTCATAGAAAAATATGAAGTAGTCAGTTATTACTGCATCCATTATGGAGACTGGGTTTGTGGCATACATTGAGGCCACTATTCATGGATTATGGCTGCGGAACTTTATTTCAAGGCTTATGATTGTCAATAGTATTGCCAGACTACTGAAAATTTATTGTGATAATTCTGTAGCAGTTTTCTTCTCTAAAAATGATAAGTATTCGAAGAGTGTTAAGCATATGAAAATCAAATGCTTGTCTGTTAAAAAAGAAGTTCAAAAACAAGCAGTGTCAATTAAGCATATTAGCATCAACCTCATGATAGCATATCCCTTAACAAAATGATTGCCGCCCAAGACATTTAATGAAGATGTTGAAATAATGAATATTATAGGATGTCATTAATAATTGTATTATGATTGCATTAAGTTTATGTATTTGACACCCCGAGCTCAATTATGTGTTTTTGATATTTCTCATTTTATATTTAGTATACATTATGGAAATAGATAAATGTTAAACATGATAGTCTCTGATAGAGACATTATAGTTGGACTATTATTGTACTTCTCATTTACGAGTCATGTTAAGTAGAGAGCTATTGTTGTAGTACATGGAAAGGACTGTCAATTAATGACATACAATCGCCATGACTCGTATTAGTTTTCTTTATTTAATCGCGATTATTATGTGAGAGCTAGTTTAAGAAAATTTTTAGCATTATGTTAATGTGCACATTATTGTCTTTATTAAACCATAAAAGAAATGTCATATGAGCCAAGTAAAAGAATGTAAGAATTATTGTGTGACCCGCACAATATTATTGATTGATGGTTTAATAATATATAGATGCTAAAATATATTGGCTGTGAGAAGTTATAGCTCTAATAAAAAGGTACAATTTTCATTGAGAAGTTACTATTCTTCCTAAGAGGTGCGACTCTCATGAAAGTTAAAAGACGCTTTGATAGAAGGTATCTATTGATAGCATATATAAATAAGAGTTTGGTCGTCTCTCCACTCAAGACATGAAAAAAATGTTGTACTCTATCCTCCATTAGATAGAATACGTTAAGGAAATGAGGGTTAAGGGAGAGAAACCAAAGTTTTTCATCTCTTTGATTTTTTTGTGACAAATACTTTGAATGTTTTGCTATGGATAAAAGTATGTCTTTATCTCTCTTATTGTGAAAATTATGAAGATCAAAGATCCTATGTTTTGTATTTTCCGCACTATAGAATTACGATAATCCATTAATAGACTAGCGCTATATCAAGCCTATATTTCACTTGTCATTCAACCTTCTATATTGTTTGATTGGTTAATTTGGAGATGCATCCTCTTACTTGGTCGAATGGAGATGTGACTCAGCCCAGTCTGAAGGGTAATCATTCATGACACATTATCTTGTTGGCAAGAAATAGTCGGTCATGACAAGCTGATTTCCAAAATAAAAATCCTATCTCAAGGATGCAACGTGCAATATAAGCCGGACCCCTCGATTGAGAAACCGAATTTGGTGTCCTCTTTTCTATATGTAGAAGATAGTGCCTTGGTTTTCGTCCTCTTGCTTAAGAAACCAATGCCCAGATAAAAAATGCAGACTCAAAAATGGCAGAATAGAAGGAGACCACAGAATTTTTTTTACATACCCTTGACTTGCTTGAAGAAGTGTAGTATAGCTATGGAACATTCTAATAGTATATGTCGAGCAAAAGAACAGATGTAAAACCGCGCATTAGAATCAATATGCTTCTCTTCTCTGAGTTGGCTAGGAAATAGTTCCTTTGCTACCGAGAGAGAATAACCTTTTTTATACCACAAAATACAAATTCTTTTGGATAGTTATCACATGTAATGTATATGAAAAAGCAAGGAAAATTAGCTGTCATACAGGCATATGATGGACTAAATATTAAATTTCCTGCAGGTTTTTTGCTGCTCCTTTAGATTGTGAATTGTGATTAACATGAAGAATCTCTGATCGCCAAATGGGCTTGGTGTTGGTGTTTGTTTTGATGAACAAGCATACATGCATAAGTAAATTAAGATCAAAGTCCGATCACATTGGAAGTAAAAATGCTTATACACGTGTTTCCAAAGAATTTTCACTCATTTTAATAAAAACACACAAAAGAGATAAATGGGCTAATCATATTAACCTTGTACTGTGTTCCAAAAATTTGGTTCTGACATTCTTCATATTATGAGCACGAATATCTAGTGTCCTCACAACAGTGGTTCTAACGTTCTTCAGACTCTTACTATGAACGCTTGATCTTTTGGTAAAACCAATTCTAATGTTCTTGGAAATTTGACCATGAACAACTGATGTCTTCTGATAACACTAGTTTTGACGTTCTTTAGATACAAAATGTATGATCTCTTCATAACGTAGGTTCTGACGTTCTTCAGATCTAGCCCCACAAGTGTTGGGCTTCCAGTTAAGACACACCACTAACTTCATGTTGAACATAATAGAGAAATTGAGAGATCTCACAACTGCAATTGTGCTAACAATTGCTCTCGCGTGTGAATGATTTGATTGATCACTATCAACACTCTCAATTGTTGATTGTCGATCACCCAATGATCCTCTCTCGTAATGGCCCTTTTATAATTAATCCAGATCACATTTAGATTGGCTTATTAACTCTAAAACCATTTCAAAATTAATTTGACCATAACGTTTTACAAACGTAAGTTCTGATACTGTTTTTGATACTTAATCGGGCATTAACTCTGTAACTGTTAAAGAGTATTATTTTAGGAATTTATTTGTAACCTTACAAATCTTTATTCCGACATTAACTCTGTAAATGTTACAAATATTTAATTTGACCATTACATCTGAAACTATTTCAAAGCATTAATTGGTCATATAATCTAAAACTGTTTCAGATCATTAAACTACCCATTGATTTTGAAACCATTTCAGATAACTAATGTGATCATTCAGTCTAAAATCATTTCAAAACTTTAATGTGATCGTTACATTTGAAACCGTTTCAGATCTTTAATTTAGCCATTAAATCTGAAACTATTTTAGATAATTAATTTTACTATTGATTCTGAACTCACTTCAAATAATTAATGATGCCATTGATTATGAACTCACTTCAGATCATTACTACATCTATTAATTCTAAACTCACTTTAGATTATTAATTCGGCCATTGAATCTAAACGCGCTTCAGATCTTTAATTCGGTCGTAAAGTCTGAAACCCGCTTTAGACTTTATAAAGTTTGAAGCCCATTTTTCAGATCTTTTATCTTATAAGCCCAACTCAATTTGATTGGTTCAACTGCAAACATATTTGCAATATTCTATCTTTCATTCAAATATCATTCTAATTGGTTATTGTGCGTGACATCCTTAGGTTCATCATTGAATTGGCAATAGAACATGTACTATAACATATTAGCACAACCAAGAGCACTAATAGTCTAGATCAATCTTTTGTTCTTACAAACCATGAATGGCATCTAGCAATATATCCTAACTACCCAAATAGTGTGAAATGTTTCGAGAACATAATGAATCTGTCAGCTTTGGTGACCGTATAATTCGATCATTCCGTCTCACTATGTCTTGATTGAACAAAGGCCATGAAATAATTGGTCAAGTCACTAATTCAATTATATACCCAAATCTAATTGACATGTACTTCTTTGATACATGAACCATTCATTTTCGATTATAACCTCGACCGAGGATTTCAATATAATGTTACGATTAGATTACATAAGACATCAATCTTGTATATCTATATATAATAAGAAGACAGATTTCATATTGTGCATGCATGTGCTCGCATATATGAACAAATTATGACCATCAAGTACAAAGACGGTTCGATGAAGCGTCAATATGCACAATTGTGAACCATAGCTATCCAACATACAAGTCAACATCATACCTCAAGTATAAGGATTTTACACCAGACCAAAGCGTGAATGATTAGACATTGACCCCATTAAAAGTTTCCATGTCGCCAATTGCTCTATGCATGTCATATTCAGTGAACTTGTCCAAAACAAGCATCTGTGTTATAGTTTAGATATCACAATACCCAATGACTTATGACTCATCATCCTCTCAAGTATCTAATATGGAATGGTGAAGCTTGAGAACACATTGGTCTGAACAGGATCATCAATATCCTCTCAATGATCCATTGATCGAGAACTGTTAAATTTTCAACATGATTGCAAACCTATCATATATATTCTTAACACTTTAAAAATATGTTCAATTGTAGCTAATCTTATAGATTCATTCATATAAGTAGGATGATGAATGAATATTTATTTGGCTTTAAATAATCCCTAACATGTAACTATTATATGGTTGCTTTAGGGTATGTAGCTAACACTTGGCTTTTCCATAACTTTGTCCTGTAGATTTTCTGAGAAACTGACTTCATTGTTGGGTCTTTTCAGACACCATCACTGTAACGCTAACGACCTTCCAAAGAATTGACTTGATTTGGCACGAGAATCAGGCCAGATTCACTTGACTGGGGAGGCGTGTGGCAAGGTAAAAAGCAATTGATCGTAAATATGCACCGACAAACTCTCTAAACTTTGTGAACTTATCGTTACTTAGTGACTGTGAATTCTACATAGCAATAGTTTAATCTAACTAATAAATAGATTTCAGAACAAGTGCCCACTTCCTCTTTCCTGGCTTTGTGTCCTTTTGCTCTTTTGACGTCAATTCACGATTGTGTCGATTACTTTAGGTTCTCTTGCTATGTTTAGGCCTTGATAAATTTTGTTTGATGCCTCCTGTTGGCGAATATAGGGATTTAAAGAAGTGCCTACACAAGGTTCTAATCTGTTATTCCACTACTAATTCGAATGAATCACACCCTTGTAAAGTGGTACAACATTATCTAATAGAAATAACTTTTCCCAGATCCCAAGTTTGTCAATTTTCCTATTCTTCAGGAAACCGTTCTAAAGATCCTTTATTTTTTTTATCACTCAACTTCTGCATTTTCTTTCCTGGTAACTCTTTCTCCCTCCTTTCTCTCCCCCCCCAAAATCAACCTTTTCCGTGCCAAAACGAGCGGCGGTCATGGTTCTTAACCACCCAGCATTTAATGTCATGCCTTTTCAGCCGACCTCAATTTGTTAATATTTTCATTATCAGCTGACTTTGTAAGCACAGATTGTCATGCCTTTTCGGGAGTGATGATTGGACTGTTTACCCACTTCGATCAGCAAATGATTTGATACTCTGTAGCTGTATATTGCGGGAATACATTATGCCGATGGTGGAGAAATCATATGGGGGCTATATGGTAGCGTGACTATGACCAGTTCCTAACGCAATTTCGAGTACGATATTGTGCTAAATTATTTTCAAAGATACAGGTTGCTTTTCTAGCGATAATGTGAAAAGTTACTAGGAATCCATCAACGCAGATCAAGCGAGGTCATGCAAAGAACGATTCAAATAGAAGAACTTGGAAAAAGAAAACCGAATATATTATCCAAGCGTGCCGTAGGACATCTGCAGAACGCATTAAGGAAATGCCGAGTTTTCACATGGAGTTGGAAGAAGAGGCTGGAACCCAATGTATATACGGAAGAAAGTAGATTAGTCTAAAGAAATGTTAAGCAAATCCTTGATATATCTGCAAGAAAGGATCCTTCTTTATCTTGACTTTTGCAGATGAAGACAGATTTACTTGGCAAAAATGAAATGCCATTAGTCTAACCAGAGCTAACTTTTAGCCTAATAAGAGCTTGCAAAGTCTTGGTTGATTGCAATTTCGGTAGGAAAATTTTGCCAATTCCTGCAAAGTTCACAACAGAGCTTCTTTTAACTATGTTCTAGTGAATAATGAACTTAACGTATCTCCGTCATTTCGTGGCGTCCTCGGATCGTAAGTACAACATGGCGAAGTGGGAGGAATGGACTGCCGTACGTCCTTTGTCCTGAACTTGTCCCTCGAATCTAAGTGAGTGGCCACTGGAAGCATCCGAGGCTTGCTTTAACCTCTTCTTTGATCTCGCCAGAAGACCCTCCAGTGGCAGATGAACGGCTAAAATTTTGCTGCTGTCATACCAAATTATTAATTGCCGCTGGGACCGTGTCGCAAGAAACTGAGAAAACATGCTTTTGAACCTGTCTTTGTTACGACAGCACGATAAATATGCAGATAAAAACTATCCAGCAGCTCTTGACACGGGTTGCTTCGGTGAACAAGAATAGGTCAAGCATCACACGAATTGTAACAACGGAAGCAAATGTTTTCATTCTCAACCGTAGCTTTGGCTAATGAAGTTTCTCGTCTGGAACCATGCCGACTAGCCAACCATGACATGGCCCGTGGATAGCGTAAAAACTTGTGCAAAGCGCCGTTGTATGACGATCGCATTGAGGACGTGGCTCGTAATTGACGATGATAAGCCAACAATTACCGCTGCATAAATCAAGAATAAGTTAGCAAAGTCTACGGCTAAATATAGAATACTCATGAAATATGAATATTAATGCAAGAATGTTTCTCGTCCCCGGGTACATTCTGAAAATTTCAAAGCATATGCTAAATTCTCACCTTCCCCTTGAATAGTTTACTCTACATTTAAGTAACTCTCTAAGTTAGTTATGCAAACGATATTATAAATTGGTTTCATCCTGTGACTTGTTCAACCAGTACCTGTAATGATCAATGCAAATTGATTGCTCCATTATTTATAATGCTGTGCTCAGTAAGAGCTGGGTACAGTACCAAGTCAATTTGCGTTTATTCTATTAGAAGTAGTTGCATGTTGGAAGTTTCTCGGTTCGTCAAAAAATGAATATGTTGATTGAGCTGATCGCTATATAAAGTGAAACATCTTGAGGTGACAAACTCGCAAATATCATTTTAGAGAAGTTTGAAGATAACAAGAGCTAGATTTGGTAGGCTCCTCAGCAAGTTGGGAGAGCCAAAATGGCCAAGTTTTGGCCACGCCTGCTCTATGCATTGGCAATATGCTTGATAGCCACTGAGGTGGTGGTGGTGGCGGCCGACGACGACCATGATCCCGATTACAAGTCGGCGCCTCCGCCGCCGCCTTATCTCTACGAATCTCCACCTCCTCCACCATACATTTACAAGTCCCCACCGCCTCCTCCTTACGTCTACAAATCCCCACCACCACCTCCATATGTCTACAAGTCCCCACCTCCTCCGTCCTATGTGTACAAGTCCCCTCCACCTCCACCTCCTTATGAATACAAATCACCTCCCCCACCTCCCTATATCTACAAGTCACCACCACCGCCTCCTTATGAGTACAAATCGCCTCCACCACCTCCCTACGTATACAAGTCACCACCACCGCCTCCTTATGAGTACAAATCGCCTCCACCACCTCCCTATGTTTACAAGTCACCACCACCACCTCCTTATGAATACAAATCGCCTCCACCACCACCTTATGTATACAAGTCACCACCGCCGCCTCCTTATGAGTACAAATCGCCTCCTCCACCTCCCTATGTCTACAAGTCCCCACCACCGCCTCCTTATGAGTACAAATCGCAGGAGTACAAATCGCCTCCCCCACCTCCCTATGTCTACAAGTCACCACCACCACCTCCTTATGAGTACAAATCA
This sequence comes from Eucalyptus grandis, assembly GCF_016545825.1. NCBI lineage: Eukaryota > Viridiplantae > Streptophyta > Magnoliopsida > Myrtales > Myrtaceae > Eucalyptus > Eucalyptus grandis. The sequence continues at coordinate 54,826,587 of NC_052613.1, read as the reverse complement.
CCTCCACCACCACCTTATGTATACAAGTCACCACCACCCCCTCCTTATGAGTACAAATCGCCTCCCCCACCTCCCTATGTCTACAAGTCACCACCACCGCCTCCTTATGAATACAAATCTCCGACTCCTCCTTACATTTATAAGTCGCCTCCACCACCACCTTATGTGTATAAGTCTCCTCCTCCTCCTCCATACGTCTATTCATCGCCACCTCCACCACCTTACATCTACAATTCACCGCCCCCGCCTCCGTACTATTACACCTCTCCTCCACCTCCCGCAGTCCCCTACTAGACCGACCTTTTTCTACGCACCCTCCATTCAGGTAAGTAGGCCAATCAAAGAAAAGATGAGAATCCATATTCCTCCCGTTCTTTCGTTGCTGATCTTTGTCGGAATTCCAAAAGGATTATAACGCGAACTAACGTCGCCACTCTCTGTCGTTGCAGGTGTAATCAGTCTACTATGAATTCAATAAAGCACGAAGACGAGCATTGCTTGGATACTTTGATTACGTCATAAATGTGTTTTTGTCGAAACTTTAGTCTTGGTTCGTATATTGGTTTACTCGTAGATACACAACCATGTAACCGATTTCCACGTCTCACTTGGTTTTTTTCTTCGCGTGGCTTTCCTTGTCCACACAGTATGCTGGAATCAATAAATAAGAAATGAAAGTTATGTTATCAGTCCGACTTCGAGAAGGTTAAGGTAGAAAAACAGCTTTGCATTGGCTTATGAATCAAATCTTTTTAATTGTTTTTTCGGTTGAACTTAATGTCTCTAATTCTAAGGTCAAATAGCGATGTCCTCGCGCACACCCGTCGACCATATACTTTGTGGTACACGAGTAATCTCCCCTTGATGAAGTAAGGGAAGAACCCTCCCCGGCAAAACCCTAACGACTCCCCGATTCGGATTCTTGAGGTGGACGTGAGAACAACTCAAAGAAAACTAGACCTCTAGACTTGTACGACTGGCAGCTTCAGAAATTGAGGGAAAAAGCGTGATCGAATAAATTCCAACTATGGTACTATGGTAATGAATCTAACTATAAAGTTCCTTCTTCTCTTCCCGTTAGGTCATATTGTTGATTTAGCACAACTTCCTCTCTTTAAGAGACGGAGAAGGCGAGAGTGAAGTGTTTGAGGGTCAACGGAGACTTTATATTAAGCCTATCCAACCAATAAGTTCTGTTGCGAATTAAATATTGCACGTCTCAATTACGAATGTTTTCTACAACGTTCGGTTTCAGCGTGGGGAGTAGAATTGGAATTAAAAAAAGAGATAGATAAGAATTAAGTGTTGAAAAGTAAACAAACGGTCAGGATGGCCGAGTGGTCTAAGGCGCCAGACTCAAGTTCTGGTCCTCGTGAGAGGGCGTGGGTTCAAATCCCACTTCTGACATTTTCTTTCCCATACTTTTTTTCACCTTTTGGCTAAGCGCAGCTCTGCATTTTTTTCATCATCAAACGCCAAAAAATACTCTTCCAATAAAAAAGAGATGATAGAGATGTTCGAAAAAGGATTAATTTTGAAGAGATTTCCATGTAAATTGCGAAGAAAGGATACATATTGTCCGCTAATCAAAAAAAAAAATTCTAATCGCTCCCCACCACATAATTAATTAACGATCCAATTTTAATTTCAACTCTTGTCTTGAACAGCTCACCAGGTTAGGAGGATACTTCTCAGGTTTGATATTTACCTACCTAAAGCAGACTTCCTTATTATTGCGAAAAAGGAGATTGACGACGAGTAATTCGCTCAAGCGCAGCTCTGCATTTTTTCATCATCAAACGCAAAAAAGTACTCTTCCAATAAAAAAGAGATGATAGAGGTGTTCAAAAAAGGATTAATTTTGAAGAGATTTCCATGTAAATTGCGAACAAAGGATACATATTGTCCGCTAATCAAAAAAAAATTCTAATCGCTCCCCACCACATAATTAATTAACGATCCAATTTTAATTTCAACTCTTGTCTTGAACAGCTCACCAGGTTAGGAGGATACTTCTCAGGTTTGATATTTACCTACCTAAAGCGGACTTCCTTATTATTGCGAAAAAGGAGATTGACAACGAGTAATTCGCTCAATGAAAAATTAGACTTTCTTAATACGATCACTCGAACATTCACTAAGGACTACAGTTAAGTCTTCGCTAATAGCCAAGGATGGCGACTTAGACTTTTTGTATCTGCTTTACAAATCGGTTGAACCAACTTTTGGGGAAGGTGGGAGCGCGATGGCTTCGGGGCAACTCCCCAATCCGGATTAAGTGCCAAAATCAAAGCGTTGATTGCTGGCCACCTGATTGGACAGTTCAACAGATCGATTTTGGAATTTGGTCACTGAGTCTAAGATGGAAACTTCCTTTTCCCTTAACGACTTTCTAGTACAGAGGACAGATTTTACATATGGAAATAGTTATACCTAATTATGGACCATCATTTGACAAACGACCCCTATGGAGCAGATATGCATAGGAGGGCACGGGAAAATTACCAAAAAAATCATAAATTTATTGTAATTATGTCAATTCAATTCTAAACAATTTCTTTTTTATAGTCAATTGAGTTCGAAACCTTTTACATTTTTGTCGAGTCAATTCATCCGACCAACTTTAGTTGAAAATCATTGATATGAATGCCAACTATCATATATGAGGCGGCCAATGTCGATATAGACATTTTTAATAATATTTTAATATTTATTTCGTTTTTTAATTTATTTTTCTTTTTCATTATATTTTCTTTCTTTTTCCTTCTTCCTTCCTTCTTCCTTTAGCCAATCGCCGAGCCTCGATGACTAGCTAGAGGTGAAGACTAGCAAGGTCAGCTTCGCCATGGCTAGGTGAGCTCTCACCAAATCTAGTGAGGCTGACTTCGCCATCGTTGGGCGAGCACTCACTAGATCCGGCGAGGCTCGGCCTCGCCTAATGACGATGAGATCGATCTTGTCGGCCAACCGGCTAGAGAAAGAAGGAATGGAAGAAGAAAAAAGGAAAATAAAAAATAAAAAATAAAAAATCTAAAAATATTATTAATATTATTAATAATATCCATGTCAACATTGGCCATGCTACATAAGACGAACCATGCCAGCAATTTCCAGCCAATGTTGGTTAGATTGACTGAATTAGTACAAATGCAAATGATTCAGAATTTGATTGAAAAAAAAAAAGGTAGATTGAATTGGTAACTGTAATAAATTTAGAATTTCTTTTATAATTCTCCCGGAGGGCCTCAAACCTTTTTAGACTTTCCATCAGCCACAGCAAATGCGAATTTTTTTATAAAAAACATATGGAAGTGATTCTTTAACGCTCGCGATGAATTGAATAATCATTTGCGCAATAAAGTCCGAATTCCATATTTCTGCATTATGATTAACGAGGGACCAATTTTCTTGGCGGTTCTGTCTTGATTACGGTACGTGCACTTTGATACTATACTGAGAATAGGCTTGCCTCTCTTGGCTTTCATGTGAGGAGGCGCTGTGGACTTTACTTTAAACAGTATCAGTGGGTTTATGGCCATAGATGTTTCTCCAATAAGGCAATTATTTGTTGCTTGTGTGAGCTGCGACTCTTGCAAAGTTATGAGAGGGTCCCCGAAATGTGTATGCAGGTGCAAAGCGTGAACAAATGAATATTAATAGGCTAGATAGGTAGCATTTGACTCAGTCTGATCAGTTCTAAACTACCTCGACAAGATATTTTCTAGGGTTTTTGTTCTTGGGAACGTTGAAAGTTGCAAGCATAAGACACGTATACATACAGAAAAGAATAAGCAGGGAAGAGGAGGGTAGAATGAATGAGAAACCAGAATCAACAGCTTAAAGACAAGGATAAAACTGAATTGAAATATGCTTTCCTTGGTCGAAGCAATCATACAATCATTGTCACTCGGGACTTATCCAATTAAAAAGCATGTGTGTATAAGAATGAAAAATAATTGCTTCCAACTAAAATGCATTGCCAAAGAATGGTATTACTCTTGCTCCAACTTCTTCAGCACTCCAAGGGAATCAAATTGCCACCTAATAGTAGCCCAGGGAGGCGGAGGAGATTTGTAATAGTATTGAGAAGGAGGTGGAGAATGTGAAGGCGACGGCGGCGAGTTATAGTAGTACAAAGGAGGAGGTGACTTTACTAGAGGTGGTGGTGAATTGTAAACATAAGGTGAGGGTGTTAGGGAAATCCCTTAAAATGTTTTGAATATGACAAAATAAATCAAATACTACTAATGTGTTTAATGGTTGAGTAACAGACTATGTAGATGATAGAATAAATAAATGATATTGTCTAAAGTCTATTTTGAATATTTCCAAACTTCTGTGTCAAAGTCTGAAAATTGCCAGACTTTATTGTTAAAGTCTATTCTACATTAGAAGTCTACCAACTCTGACAAATTCTAGACTGAGCGTGAATGAAGAACCATAAGACAGACTCTATAATGAAGCTGAACTTGTTTAAACTTACGTATAGATTGTAAAGTCTATTGCACTCAGACTCAGATTGTGAAGTCTATTACTCTTAGACTTTACATCCAAATCGAGACAGAACGTAATACAAGCCCTAAATGTATAACAGCTAGCGATCTAGTTTGGATTCTACATCAAGACTGATTTGATTGACTCAATCTAATTGATTGATAATTGGATATTGAAGACAAAAACTTTCTATATGAAGAAGCTCTACTTATGGAAACCAAGATTCTGTTTGTATGGGCAATCGGAATCAATTTGGAATTCTACTTCTATCACTCAATGGCTACCAAATCTTCTAGATACAGATATGTCCAATGGGTATATTGGAAGACGATCCTCAAGATACTGTCCAACAGCTAGTTTGGAAGTGGGGGAGTATTTAAGGAGATTAAGGACCAATGAGCAAGTAAGAGACATAGCGTAGAATTTATAATTCCAAAGTCTGAGCGAACTTCGATCATACACTTGTCTTTGGTGAGCTTAAACGTTTGTGATCATGAGAGAAATACCAAAAGAGTCACTTACTGAGATTAGTGTGATCTACCACTAAGTGTTTGCACTCAAAGTTGTAATCTCTTGTTGATTGCATAGTAGGATCCATCTAGAAGGCTGTTAGCATGGGAGAGTGGACGTAGACTTAATCTAAGCCGAACCACTATAAAATTTGTGTTTTTGTTATCTTCCATGACCTCATTTATTTTGTTCATAATTCTATTTAACTGCTAAAGTCTGAACTTGCTCAAAGTTCGTTGTACTTCAGACTCAGTTTCAAAAGAAAAATATTCCTAATGTTCTTTTGAGAAAAATATTCCTACTGTTCTTTTGCGAAAAATTTTACTCACACCTATTCACCCCCTCTAGGTGTTTATACTAGCACTTTCAGGGGGTGGTGATGGAGAAGGTGGAGGTGGAGATTTGTGTTGGAGAAATCTTTCCAAAATATTTTGAAGCTGACAAAACATTTCTATCAGTCTAAGTCTGGATATCGATAGTTAAAGTCTCAAGACTTTATAGTCTCAAGACTTTGTAATCTCAAGACTCAAGACTCAAGACTCAAAATTATTCTCACTGACAGTCTTTCTAATCCAAAGAGCGAAGGATATCCGGCCGAAGTATATGGTTGGGGATTCGATCCAATCCTCTGGAAAAGATCCCTTGGTTGGATAATCACTTCGGATTTTTTTATTCTTATCTAAGAACAATAGAAGATCCGATGGTCGACGAAACATTCTTGGAATGTTCTATTCTTGGAAACCAAAATCCTGATTGTATGGGCGAACAGGATTGATGGGCTATCATCGATTCCTTAAATAGCTCGGATGATCTTCTTAATTGATTCCGTCCAACGGGTAGATTGGAGAATTCCTTTGGTAAGTGCCAACGGCTATGATGGCATAAAGGAGTATAAAAGGAAGACGTTCTAGTTGTTTTAAGTGTGTGATTGATAGAAAAATTTCAGAGTCTGAAGAACCTTGATTGTTAGTCGATACAGTTCGAGCGAAATTATACACACAGAGAGTGTTTATACTTGGTGATACCTTGAGCGAGTGTAGTAGATCATCTACATCGAGAAATCAAGGAAGATCAACACTTTGTAACATCTCTTTGTTCATAGTGGAATCTAGCCAATCGGCTGTCGGTGCGAAAGAGTGGACGTAGGCTTGAATCAAGCCGAACCACTATAAACCTCGTGTTTAATTCTCTCTTTCCTTTACTCAGTCTTACGATTGATTTTTTATCTGTTTAAGTATTGTGCAATCTTCAAGAAACTTTATAAACCTATTCACCCCCCTCTAGGTACTTGTATTAGCATTATCAATTGGTATCAGAGCCCGTGTTCTCACTTTATTTGAAGTGTTTTACTTCAGAGTAAAAGATCCATGGCTAGTATGCTAGCACCAGGGCTGGTGGAAGGGCAAAGCAATACCAGACCACCCTACTTTGATGGAAAGGATTACAACATCTGGAAAAACAAGATGAAAGCTTTTCTACGATCAAAGGATCCTCCGGAATGGGATGTGGTGGAAAGAGGAATTACTCCTACCGCTGCATCAGCATCCGAAAGAGGGAAAGAAACTGTTGAAACAAGCGGAATGTCTCAAGAAGAGATAAACAAGAGACAAGCACTTGATGCAAAAGCAATTTACTCTTTATATTGTGCTTTATCACCAACTAAATATAACAGAATATCTTCTTGTGATACAGCAAAAGAAGTTTGGGACAGATTACATATCACTTATGAAGGGACAGACCGAGTGAAGGAGACCAGAATTAACATTCTCCTTGGTCAATATGAAGCCTTCAAAATGAAACAAGGAGAATCTATAACCGACATGTTTAGCCGTTTTACAGATATTGTCAATGGCCTTGAGAATCAAGGACAGAAAATTTCTGATCCTATGAAGGTGAACAAGCTACTGCGTGGACTCTCCAAGGATTGGAATCATATAAAGACTTCAATAAGAGAGACGCAAAGAATAATGCCATTATCTGTAGACGAGCTGATTGGAACTCTTCAGCCTTATGAAGTGGAACGAATTAATGAAGACGAAGATCCAAGAGGTAAGAAATCCATTGCATTAAAATCTAACGATGATTCGATGATACGAGACTCGAAGAAGATCGGACGATGAGGAGCTTGCTCTTATGATTAGAAGGTTGAAAGCTGAATAGAAAAGGGAGAAGGTTCAACTCAAGGAAACAAAGTTTTCAGAAACAGCAAACCAAGTTTGTTGATAATGAGGAACCAAACAAAGATGTAGTTTGTTTCGAATGTAAGAAAAAGGGACACATCAGACCAAATTGTCCTCTCCTGAAGAAGAAAAGAGGAAAAGCTGAAAAGTCTCGTAAAGCTCTCAAAGCCGAAACTTGGAGCGATACAGAGTGTGAAGAAAGTGATGAGGAATATGCCAACCTTTGTCTAATGGCACAATCAGACTCAGATTCTGGATCAGACTCTGACAGTGAATTTGAGGTAAGTGATTATAAAATCCCTGTCAAAGTCTCTAAATACATTGATGAACTATGTTTTAGTCTTAAGACTTCTCTAAAAAGGATTTCCGAACTTAAAAGGAAAACTCAGTCTTAAAACAAAAGGAAAATATTTTAGAAGAAAAAGTGAAAAGTTTAGACTTGAATGTTTCTACTCTTAAGGAGAATGAAGATAAACTTTCAAAAGAAAATGCTTTCTTAAAAACTGACTTATCAAATATTTCAAAGAAATTTTCAATAGGGTCTGAAAAACTTGAAAAAGTTCTTTCAGTCCAAAGACCTTACTTTAACAAGTCTGGTTTGGGTATGACAGCAGAAACAATTCCTTTGATTGATTTTCCAAAAGTAAAAGAAAGAATTAAGAAAAGACCGTCAAAAGAGGCTTACAAAAATCATTTCAAGAAAGTCTTTGTAAAGTCTGTAGGTCGAAGTGCTCTAAGATGTTCAAAGTGTAATCGGGATCATTTTGAAAAAGAGTGTTCTATGGTTTGGAAGCCTCGTTAAGAAAGTATGGCCTAGTAATGCTTATTCTACTAACGCCAAAGGACCCAAGAAAATTTGGGTACCAAAGAAAGCTTGAGACTCTCTTTTGAATGCAGGTCTCTGTCAAAAGAAAGTTAAGTGGTATCTTGACAGCGGATGTTCAAGACACATGACAGAGACTCAAATGCTTCATAAAGCTTGTTGAAGTGAATGGTGGAAAAGTTTCATTTGGAGGAAACAGCAAAGGAAGCATTGTGGGATTTGGAACTGTGAAAATTGGAAATCTCACAATAAGCAATGTCTCTCTAGTGGAAGGACTCAACTACAATCTTCTAAGTATTAGCCAATTGTGTGATACTTTGGTTTCAAGATCTCCTTTCAAGAAGGCATATGTTCTGGAATTAGCAAAGACTCAACTCGTCTTTCATGGGTGAAGGCATGGAAATATCTACCTTCTTGATGTAAAACCAAATGAAGCACAATGCCTAATCTCAATTCAAGATGAAGCAGTCTTATGGCACGAAAGCTTGGCCATGTCAACATGAAACAATTAGCCAAAATCTCATCAAAGAAGCTTGTTCGAGGTCTACCTAAATTGCCATACCAAAAGTCGATTCATGCACTCCATGCATTCGGGAAAGCAGGTAAGAAATTCATTTAAGCAAATAAACCATGTTTCTACTAATCATGTACTACGATTTGCTTCATATGGATCTCTTCGGACCAACCAGAACCCGAGCATTGGAGGTAAGAAATATTGCCTAGTAATTGTGGATGATTACTCCCGCTTTACTTGGGTATATTTTCTTACAAATAAGTCGAAACCTTTTCGTATTTTGAAAAATTTGCCAAAAAGGTTCAAAATGAAAAAGGATGTGCAATCTCAAGCATAAGAACAGATCATGGAAGTGAATTTGAAAATCAAGATTTTACGAAATTTTGTGATAAATCTGGTTTTAATCATATGTTTTCCTCTCCATATACTCCAAAGCAAAATGGAGTTGTGGAAAGAAAGAATAGATCTCTTCAAGAAATGGCTAGAACACTTTTAATTGAAAGCAAAATTTCTTCACGATTTTGGGCTGAAGCTGTTTCAACAGCATGCTATATTATAAATAGAGTCTTTTTAAGACCTATTTTAGAGAAAACCCCCTATGAATTGTTCAAAGGTAAAAAGCCTATTGTTTCATACTTTCATGTGTTTGGTTGCAAATGCTTTATTTTGAAAAATGCAAATGATCGAGTTGGTAAGTTTGAAGAAAGATCGATGAAGGCATCTTCCTTGGATATTCTACATCAAGCAAAGCCTACGAGTCTATAACAAGAAAAGCCGGTCGGTGGAGGAATCAACGAATGTTAAATTCCAAGACTCAATGCAAGATGAATCCGCCGGACTCGGTATGAAGAGTCGAACCTACCTGCACCTTCCAATGCTTACAACTCAAGAAGCATCTCAGTCTCTGGAAGTCCAACATCAAGAAGCACATGAAGATTCAAACAAAGAAAGAGATCATCAACCAGGCAGAACAACCAGTAACTGGAAGCATAAATCCAGTCATCCTAAAGATCTCATTATTGGCGAAATCAATGAAGGAATCCGCACCAGATCAAAAAGGCATGAAGAATCTAGTGCTGTGGCTCTCATTTCTGAAATTGAACCAAAAAGCATAGAAGAAGCTTTATCTGATGAAAGCTGGATCGAAGCTATGCAAGAAGAACTCAGACAATTCAACATCAATGATGTCTGGGAATTGACATCTAAACCAAAAGGTAAAACCGTTATTGGAACCAAATGGGTATTCAGGAACAAGATGAATGAAGAAGGAAAAGTCGTACGAAACAAAGCAAGACTCGTGGCCAAAGGATATACGCAAGAAGAAGGAATAGACTATGATGAGACTTACGCTCAAAAGTAGCAAGGTTAGAAGCTATTCGTCTATTACTTGCGTTTGCTTGTTATAAAAATTTCAGGTTATTCCAAATGGACGTCAAAAGTGCATTCCTAAATGGATTCATCCATGAGGAAGTTTATGTGGAACAACCACCTGGGTTTGAAGACCCAAAGAAGCGACTCGGTCTTGGACCGAAAAAGGCCTTGTATGGTTTAAAGCAAGCACCTCGAGCTTGGTACGACGTGACTAAGTAAGTTCTTATTATGAGAATGGTTTTGTCAAAGGTAAAGTAGATACTACTTTGTTTATCAAAAAGGAAAGCAAAAGCTTTTTACTTGTTCAAATATATGTGGACGATATTATTTTTGGATCACCTAATGAAAGTCTATGCAAGAAATTTTCTAAGTCTATGCAGGATGAGTTTGAAATGAGTATGATGGGAGAGTTAACATTCTTTCTTGGACTTCAAGTGAAACAAATGAAGGAAGGAACTTTTTTCCATCAAGAAAAATATGCGAATGATCTTGTCAAAAGGTTTGGATTGGAAAAGTGTAAAAAGACCGACATACCAATGTCATGTTCTCAGAAGATAGACAAGGATGAAGAAGGGAAGAAAGTAGATCAAAAGCTGTACAGGAGCATGATCGGTTCACTTCTTTATCTTACTGTTTCTAGACCTGATATTTTGTTGAGTGTTTGTATTTGTGCTAGGTTTCAATCAGATCCTAGAGAATCCCATCTCAAGTCTGTAAAACGTGTTATCAAATATGTTGCCTCATCTTCAAGCATCGGTCTCTGGTATCCCAAGAAGGGAGACTTTAATCTTCTAGGATACTCAGATGCAGATCTGGCCGGTTGTAGAATCGATAGAAAAAGCACCTCTGGAACTTGTCAACTACTTGGAAACAGAACGGTGTCTTGGTTTTCGAGGAAGCAAAGCACTGTAGCTCTTTCAACGACAGAAGCAGAGTATGTAGCTCTTGGAAGCTGCTGTTCGCAAATTCTATGGATAAAACAACAGCTACAAGACTTTGGGATTGAAGACTCATGCACAGTAAATCAGATGTGACAACACCAAAGTGCGATTAATCTCACCAAAAATCCAATCCTTCATTCAAGAGCAAAGCATATTGAGATTCGACATCACTTCATTAGAGATCATATTCAAAATGGAGAAATCTCGATTCAATTTGTTGATTCAAAGAGTCAACTAGCGGATATATTCACAAAGCCTTTGGAGAAAAATCAATTCGACTTTATCCGTTCAAGACTCAACATTTTGAAGCCTGAAGAAGTTAAAGTCTAGAGACTCACCAACTCTAAGACTCTAATCTTTCAGACTTTAAATCCTCAGACTCAGACATTCGTGGCTATAGACTGTAAGTTGTATTTCATCTAAAAGGTACTAATTGTCATTTAGTTATATTAACTCGAAAAGGTACGATCTTTCGTTTAATAATTTTGGCAGTTATTGATTTTGAAAAGAAGTGATCGTTCACTTTCCTTGCACCGATTGAACTTCCTTTTTCAAAACGAGTTATATATATACAGTTTTTCTTTTCCCCAATCTTCAAAACCCTAAAAGGCACTCTCCTCCCGATCTTTTGTTTTTTTGCTTATTCGTCGTCGAGAAAGTGGTCATTTTTCTTGGGAAAGCAAGTGAAGGAATCTTCCAAACGACAAAGAAAGATGTCTTCTTCGAGGAAATCATCAAGAATCGCAAGCGAGGGGGACCACAAAGAATGGAGAAGGGACCGACTCATTTCGATCTCACGAGGAAGAAGACTTAACAAGTCAGCGACAAAGTCCGATTCGCTCTCATCCACGTCATTCATCGCCTCCTGCCCCACAAGGTGCAAGTCATAATCTGGAAGAAGAGATAATCGAGGATGCCGACCTAGTAAGAGTTCAAAAGCCCTCCTTTTTGTATAAACTTTATCGTGCGTTGAAAAGCACGGGTACTCCATTGAATTATATAGATGACTTCCTTAAGAACAAAAATTATGGGAATGAGTATCTTTTTCTGAAGAAAATGGAGGAATGGGGAATTGCCCCGAAAGGAAAAGCAGAGGAAGCACTTGCGAACATTCCAAGTGATCCTCGTATGCTAGGACAAAATTTAATTGAAGGGAACGATGATGACAGAATGTTCCTTGAATTTCAACCGAAAATGGGAGTGGCAGCAAAGGTGAAAGGAAATCGGATGGATTTGTTCAAATCCAAGGATCAAGAAAAAGTGTATTCCGGCTGTTGAAAAGAGGGGTGATAAACCCTAGAAGTGTCGATTTTGACTTCCTGGACGCCATCAACATAAACTTAAGAGAAAAGTTGAATTTGTTTCAACTTGAGAATTTTTGCTCTGACTCTACGGACGGGTATGCTCATTTGACTGCTTATTTCTATTCAAATCTTAGCTTTCTGGATGCGAATAGAATATCATTTAGTGTTCGAGACAAAGTCTACGTGGTAGATGTGAATATGTTGGCTGATATAGTTGGAGTTGAACGAGGACGCTATCTACCAATCAAAGTCTCACCTGCTCGTACTACTCTAGAATTGGTCAAAGATAGGGACGCAGAGAAGAAAGTTACCTATTCCAGGATGAATGCCATCAACATTGTGCTTCATAAGATTGTGATCAACTGTCTTAGACCAAAGTCTACGTCAAAGACTTCTGTGTCTCTTTCTGAAGCAAAGTTGATGTATGCGATCAACACAGGACGGAAGTTCTCTCTCCCGCACACTATTCTCTTCCATATGTACAGAGCAATGTCGAAAGACAAAGGACAATTGCCTTATCCCGGTCTGGTGACCAAGATCTTCAGACACATGAATATTGAACCACCTCAAACTCTTTGTGTTCAACCGTGTGATAAGATGGTGGTAGGTTTGAAGATGTTAACGAAGATGCGTCTGCAAGAACTTTCCAAGGCAATGGAGAAATTCAAAGTGAAATCTCTGTTCGATCCGCTTCAAAGAGAAAAGGAAAGGAGGTCGTTGGAGCCTCATCGAAAAGAAGAGAAGAACTCTCATCCTGGAGGATGAAGATGAAGAGGATGAAGATCCTACGATCCATGCACTGATAAGAACCAGACGTTCTGTGTCTCAGCCGAGAGAATTTCAGAAGAACCAGAGAGAAGAAGAAGAACAGAGAGAGAAGGAGAAGGAAGCTGAAGAAGAGAAAGAAAAGTCTGCTGCTGAATGCGGAGAGAAGGGAAATCGGAGCATGATCATCACTCTTCCCCTTTGGATGTCCTAGAGACAGGGGGAGTTGGCGAGCAAGAAAGGTCTACACCTCATGCTGCAGATAGTGAAGGTCCAAGACAATCTCCAGCGGATCTTAAGACTTTCGAGGCTTCTCAATTGCTCGAAGAAGGTGATACGTCGACACCAAATCTGCAAGACTATACAGAAGTGCCATCATCTGAAAAAGCTCATGCCAGTGCGCAGACAGATAATTCTGCAGATTTTCATCGAATCATGGATATTCTTCTGGAAATGCGTGGCCAAATATATGCTCGGAATGTGAAATTCAAACAATGAAGAATGCTGGACAAGCATCTTGATCTGGCCCGGAGGACAAGATGAAAGACCTCGCTCCGCAAATTCAAGCCAATGCCAAAGGAGAGGAGGTAGCTCATCTAAGGGAGGACTTGAAGAGGCTGGAAGGCATAGTCCAGTCAATGGGAGAATTCCAGATCGTGCGCATTCCCAGCGAGACATGACTTCTTTCTCACCCTCTTTTTAATGATGACAAAAAGGGGAGAACCAATTTGAACAAACATTATTTTAAAACTTTATTTGACTTTTGTGTTTATGTTTATTTTTTAGTATGACTTGAGAACTTGAGTGTTAGACTGAATTGGCTGTGGATTTTGATGCTTGACTGGTTGCATTTATATCAAGTATTGTTATATGGTATTACTCATGAAAGACTAACCAATTTGCTGTGGATGCGAGAGTCTGGTTGTTTATTAATCTTTATGAGTTAGCCATATTGCTTGAGAAATGTTTTTGCAGGTCAAAGTTGTTCAAATCTACAAGAAAATTTTGTCACCATCAAAAAGGGGAGATTGTTGGAGAAATCTTTCCGAATATTTTGAAGCCGACAAAACATTTCTATCGTCTAAGTACGGATATCGATAGTTAAAGTCTCAAGACTTTGTAGTCTCAAGACTTTGTAGTCTCAAGACTCAAGACTCAAGACTTAAAATTATTCTCACTGACAGTCTTTCTAATCCAGTGGCGAAGGATATCCGAAGCCGAAGTATATGGTTGGGGATTCGATCCAATCCTCGGAAAAGATCCCTTGGTTGGATAATCACGGATTTTTTGATTCTTATCTAAGAACAATAGAAGATCCGATGGTCGACGAAACATTCTTGGAATGTTCTATTCTTGGAAACCAAAATCCCGATTGTATGGGCGAACAGGATTGATGGGCTATCATCGATTCCTTAAATAGCTCGGATGATCTTCTTAATTGATTCCGTCCAACGGGTAGATTGGAGGAATTCCTTTGGTAAGTGCCAACGGCTATGATGGCATAAAGGAGTATAAAAGGAAGACGTTCTAGTTGTTTTAAGTGTGTGATTGATAGAAAAATTCCAGTCCGAAGAACCTTGATTGTTAGTCGATACGGTTCGAGCGAAATTGTACACACAGAGAGTGTTTATACTTGGTGATACCTTGAGCGAGTGTAGTAGATCATCTACATCGAGAAATCAAGGAAGATCAACACCGTAACATCTCTTTGTTCATAGTGGAATCCAGCCAATCGGCTGTCAGTGCAGAAGAGTGGACGTAGGCTTGAATCAAGCCGAACCACTATAAACCTCGTGTTTAATTCTCTCTTTCCTTTACTCAGTCTTACGATTGATTTTTTATCTGTTTAAGTATTGTGCAATCTTCAAGAAACTTTATAAACCTATTCACCCCCTTTAGGTACTTGTACTAGCATTATCAATTTGTATAAATAGGGAGGAGGGGGTGATTTCACCGGAGGTGGTGGTAACTTGAAATATAAGGAGGTGGTGGTGATGGAGAAGGTGGAGGCGAGGACTTGTGGTAGTATGGGGGAGGGGGTGACTTCACTAAAGGTGGCAGTGACCTATAGATATATGGCGGTGATGGTGATAGGGAAGGCGGAGGTGGAGATTTATAATAGTATGGAGGCGGTGGTGACTTTACTGGAGGTGGTTGTGACTTGTAAACATAAGGTGGTGGCGATGAAGGTGGAGGTGGTGACTCGTAGACATAAGGTGGTGGCAATGAAGGTGGAGGTGGTGACTTATACAAATATGGAGGTGGAGGTGATGGAGATGGAGGTCATGGTGATTTATACATGTATGGAGGAGGAGGTGAAGAGGATGGTGGAGGAGGTGACTTATAGACATAGGGAGGTGGGGGTGATGGTGGTGGTGGTGACTTATACATGTAAGGAGGAGGTGGAGAAGGAGAAGGCGGTGGCGGGGACTTGTAGACATAAGGAGGTGGAGGTGACGGGGATGGTGGTGGTGGAGATTTATACACATAAGGAAGAGGTGGGGAAGGTGAAGGCGGTGGCGGGGACTTGTAGACATAAGGAGGTGGAGGCGATGGTGACAGTGGTGGTGGTGACTTGTAGACATAGGGAGGTGGAGGTGATGGTGGCGGTGGTGACTTGTACATGTAAGGAGGAGGTGATGAAGGGGATGGTGGAGGAGGATGAGAGTGCTAGTATGAACAAAATAAAGGAGTTAGGGAAGAGAATAAGAACACAAGATTTATAGTGGTTCGGCTTAATCCAAGCCTACGTCCACTCTCCCACGCTAACAGCCTTCTTGGCTGGATTCCACTATGCAATCAACAAGAGATTACAACTTCGAGTGCAAACACTTAGTAGTAGATCACACTATCTCACTAAGTCACTCTTTTGGTATTTCTCTCACGATTACAAACGTTTAAGCTCTCAAGAGACAAGTATATGATCGAAAGTCGCTCAGACTTTGGAATTATAAATTCTACGCTCCGTCTCTTACTTGCTCATCGGTCCATGATCTTCTTAAATACTCCTCCACTTCCAAATTACCCGTTGGACAGTATCCCGGAGAATCGTCTTCCAATATACCCATTGGACAGCTCTGTATCTAGAAGATTTGGTAGCCGTTGAGTGACAAAGGTAGAATCCTAATTTGATTCCGATCGCCCATACAAACGAAATCTTGGTTTCCATAAGTAAAACTTCTTCGTATAGAAAGTTCTTGTCTTCAAGATCCAATCGTCAATCAATTAGATTGAATCAATCAAATCAATCTTGATGTGGAATCCAAACCAGATCACTAGCCGTTATATGATCGGGCTTGAGTTACGATATGTTGAATCTGGATGTAAAGTCTGATAGCCATAGACTTTACAATCTGAGTCTGTAGACTTTACAACTGGTCCGAACATATCCGCTTCGAACAGATTTAGCTTTAAGGTCTGTACCCGGTTCGGCTTCAAAGATAGAGTCCGTCTTCCGGTTCGGCTTCAAAGATAGAGTCCGTCTTCCGGTTCATCATTCACGTTCGATCCGGGAATTTGTCAAAGTGAGCAGACTTCTAATGTAGAAACAGACTTTGACACTAAAGTCTGGCAGTCTTCAGACTTTGACACAGAAGTCTAGAAATCTTCATAATATACTTTGGACATATGTTACGTTTAGTCTTCTGGCCGTCTTCTGACTTTGATAATATCATTTACATGTTCTATCATCTGCATGGTCTATTACTCAACCATCAAACATATTAGTAGCCTTTGATTTATTTTGTCATCTTCAAAACATCATAAGTGATTTCCCTAACAGAGGAGACTTAAAAACATACGGAGGTGGGGGTGATGGTGAAGGTGGTGGAGGAGACTTATAAACACATGGAGGTGGGGGTGATGGTGAAGGTGGTGGAGGTGATTTGTACAAATATGGAGGAGGTGGTGAGGGTGAAAGCGGTGAGGGACACTTGTAGACATACGGGGGTGGGGGAGATGGTGGTGGTGGTGGTGGTGGTGGAGGAGATTTGTAAACATTGTTGGAGAAATCTCAGTGAAAGTGTTTTGAAGTTGACAAAACGTTTCCATCAGTCTAGTCTGAAGGTCTGCAGACTCGTTAGTTAAAGTCTGAAAACTTCCGGACAGCCGACTCAAGACTCAAAGTCTATCCTCATTGACGAGTCTCTAATCCGTTGAAGAAAGGTTATCCGTAACTGGATGTTTTGTTTAGGATTTAACCTAATCATCCGGAGAAGATCTCGTGGCTGGAGAAGACGTATCGTAATCCTTTGATTGATCAAGATTGATTCAATGACTGAAGATTCGATGATTGTCTAAATATTATTGGAAGGTTCTACTTATGGAAACCGAGATCCCGATTGTATGGGCGAACATGATTGATGGGCTATCAACACGTTCCTTTAATAGCTCGAACAATCTTCCTAATTGATTCCGTCCAACGGGTAGATTGGAGGAATTCCTTTGGTAAGTGCCAACGGGTATGATGGCATAAAGGAGTATATAAGGAAGACGTTCTTAGTTGTTCGAGGTGTGCACGATAGAAGAATTCCAAAGTCTGAAGCTCCTATTTGTTTAGATAAATCATTTGAGCGAATACTTGTATACAAAAGAGAGTCTATATTTGTGAGAGACCTTGAGGAGGTGTGGTAGAACATCTACACTTTGTGGAATCAAGGCAAAGCTGTGCTGTAACTTCTCTTTTGATCATAGTGAAATCCAGCCGGTGGGCTGTCAGTGCGGAAGAGTGGACGTAAGCTTGGAATAAGCCGAACCACTATAAATCCTGTGTTCAATTTTCTCTTCCTTACTCTCTCTACCTCGATCGTATTTCAATTTGTTAAGAATTGCTTCTGTATTTGAGACAAATTGTTTGTGCGCCTATTCACCCCCCCTCTAGGTGTTTATACTAGCAATATCAAACATAAGTAAGAGGCAATGAAGGGGATGGTGGAGGAGGTGACTTGTAGACATAAGGAGGCAGAGGTGATGGCAACAGCAGCAGCGATGATTTATACACATAAGGAGGTGGTGGTGAAGGGGATTGTGGTGGGGGAGACTTGTAGACATAGGTGGAGGTGGAGGTGGAGGTGGAGGTGATGGTGTTGGTGGTGGCGGTGATTTATAAATGTATGGAGGAGGTGGTGAAGGAGAAAGGCGGTGGGGGAGACTTGTAAACATAAGGTGGTGGTGGAGATGGTGAGGATGGCGGCAGCAATTTATAGATGTAAAGAGGAGGGGGTGACAGAGAAGGTGGTGGTGGAGACTTGTAAACATATGGTGGCGATGGAGATGGAGATGGTGGTGGAGGTCATTTATACACATACGGAGGGGGTGGCAAAGGAGAAGGCGGTGGTGGGGAGTTGTAAACATATGGAGGTGGAGGAGATGGTGAAGGTGGTGGAGGTGACTTGTACACGTATGGAGGAGGCGGGGAAGGAGAAGGTGGCGGCGGAGACTTGTAAACATATGGAGGTGGAGGTGAGGGCGATGGTGGAGGAGGTGATTTGTATATGTATGGAGGTGGAGGAGATGGTGATGATGGCAAGGGCGACTTGTGCACATAAGAAGGAGGTGGTGAAGGAGGAGGTGGCAGAAAAGGTGAGGGTGACGGTGGAGACTTATAGAGATAAGGTGGATGCTCTTCGTGTTTCGACAGTTGCAGGGACTCGTAGGAATAAGGTGAATACTCTTTATGTTTTGGTGGTGGCAGGGACTTGTAGAGATAAGGAAGATGCTCTACATGTTTCGAGAGCTGGGGTGGGGGCAACCTGTAGATGTAAGGCTTATAACCGGCAGATACAACTGTGGCAATAAGGCAAAATGCCAATGCATGGAACAGTCGAGGCCAGTGCCTCGACCAGCTTGGGTTTCTCATTTCGGTGGGTCAAACTCAACTTTGCTTCTCAATTGAGAACTGTTGAGAAGGTGATGAAAGGGAAAGCTATGGTGCAAGCCTTTACATAGTGAACTCCACAATCATTAATGCTGATTATTTCTTTCTTTTGAAACCAAACAAACAGGCTGGAACAGGGAAAAAAACCACGTAAAATTATGATATCTTTTGAATCTGACCCAAATCCAAATCTGTCATTGTCCTTTTCAATCGGTGCTTGGTGGCTTCCCATGAAGGGTCTCAGTCCTGCCTCTCTTGGGCCACCTTGAGCAAGTCAAAGAATGAGTGCGAGAGAGAGAGAGTAGGTGAGGTGCCCGATGGCTGGATATATTAAAATTTATAAGACTAACATTGAAAACACAATGAAAACGCGTTCCCCCCCTAACAAGTATTCTGAACTTATCTTCCGACGACACTACAAAAAAAATACGGGATGTTGACTAGGACCATCGCGAGGGTCAATGAGATTGCCTTTCTTAGGCAATTGGACGATGTGTGCACGAATCTGTCCAAAAGACTTTGCTCCTCCTCGCATGTCGGGCCGTGTTCTGGCAGAGAGAAGCGTGTCGTGTTCGACAACTCTCGGAGATTTGATAATGTCTTTAGCTTTTTGGTCGTGAGGAACATAACGCGCGTTCTCTAGAATTAGTCCGCACGGGTGCAGATCGTGCTGAAATATTCCGTTTCGAGTGCTTTGTCTTCTGGGTACAGAGAAGGATCATTGAACAGTTCATCACTGTGGTCGCACGATCGGTAAGAAAAGCCGATGGACACATTGGAGAGGATGAGCTTCAACGGGCTCGTCCTACCTTTGACGCTTGAACTTGCTCGGAGCGATGCGGTGCATCGGGTTTGGCTCGGGCTTGCATCTGTTGTTTATTCAATAAGATTGCTTGCTTGACTAGGAAAAAGAAAAAACAATCATAGTTATAACTAATAAATTACAATCGTTTGACAAATGATGTCTATGGAGTAGATATGTCTCGAACCTTTTGGTCTTTCTGTACCGGTGTTGGGCTGGCGACAAACACGAATATAAAAATATTAAAGTGATTGTTTAATACAAGTGATAGATGTGAATAGGCGCACATAATGAAGTTTGAATTTGGTAAGTTTTATATGAAATATAATTAAATGATAATCTTTGATCTACCATAAGAATAACAGTTTATTATGGACCATAAAAAATTAAATAATAAAAAATTATAAATTATTGTGAGATCCACCGTTTCAAAAACATTACCAACCTAATGACACCGTTTCCTCTCATTGATAATGATGTAATTTGGATCTCATGTTTCATTCTTCATGGATTGAACAACCCAAAAAGAAAAATATGGAGAGAGAGAGAGAAATAAATCTAGTCATATTATTCAAGACAAATATAAAGCTCCATGAGAAATTGAAATACAATTTTTAAAGGTTGAATATCCTTCTTAAACAAGAAAATATGATATTTAGGAATTAATAGAAAAGGTGATGTAACTACCCTACACTGTGGACTTTCAATTAGTGTTGTATCATGTATCAACATGCACAACCACAATAATATTTTCATCCAAACATTGAAAACTCGAATTAGTCTCGCTTCTTCACGGTCATTGTATTTGGGGGATATTCAATTTAGGATTTGGAAGATATTCATTCAAATACCACTAATTACGTACAAGCTATTCTATGTCAAAGTCACTTATACAAGCCAGTGTCTAGATTTAACTAGTTTAACGGCATACAGATATTTCGTGGACCTTTGGTTAGCCACGCGTTCAAAACCATACCGCTGGGTTGTGAAAAAAGAAAAAAAATTTTGGGCCTCTTTTGACTTTGATTGCACGTAAGCAAGTGTTATTTGGCGTACAACCTTAGCAATAATCTGTGTATATATATACACACACATAGATTTTTACTTTATACATTGGCCGTATAAAAATGTTTCTCCATAAGCACAATCCAAATATCTTATCTCATTAAATAATACATGCCGGTCCCTCCAATTAGAGCCGGTCCCTCCAATTAGAGAGTGATCTCCTGTTTTGACATGTTTGAAATAATATTCAATTTGTAAAGCCTCCAAAAATAGAAATCATACGATTATTGGAGTATTGCAAAAATTCCATAGATTTCAGTGGGTGAAAAACGGATATGTATAAATTTGATGCATATCACAGAAATTTATTGCGCTTTTATATCCTATAAAAAAAATTGAACAAGAAACTAGTTCTTGAAAATTGTAAATAAAAGAAAGGATGAAAATATAACATATGAATTGTGTACGCCAATCGCTGTACAACATGTTTGCAGATGTGGTTTAAGGAAAAAAAGCCGAATGGTAGAATTTCTTAGAGATATAACTACCGAAGGAAAAGGTTTACAGCACTAAAAACGGAGTAAATAAAAGGAAGGTGTAGCCGGAGTTGGACATTATATTATTTGTTAATTGAGCAAGGCCAGTGGAACTTAGTGGAAACTGGCAAAAAGTTTTCACGTTTTCTTAAAAAAAAATTATGGCTGAGAAAAGCGTAGAACTCTATTAATGACCATCACTTCATCATTTCTCTTTCTGCATTATGATTAACTAAGAAATAGATGCCCCATTTGTTTCTTAAAAGATAAATTATTTAAAAAATATTTTCCTAAAAATGATTAATCATATTAATTATAAAAATGAATGAATGAAAACTATTTTCTTCATTCATAAAAATATTTACACTTAATGAAAATATTTTTCATTAACTTATTACTTCAAATTATATAAGCGATCATATTTAGGAAAATATTTTCTAAATTATTCATTTTTCGCGAAAAAAAAAAACAGAATTACTTGACCGTCCAATCTTGATTATATCATGCATTCTTGGATACTGCATTGAAATATAGCTTACCTCTCTTGGCTTTCATGTGTACACGACTGATCAACTTTAATAATATTTGTATTTTTTTTATTTTATTTTGGTACCTGTAACGTCAATGAATCTCGCGAATTTGGCAATCATTGGTTGCTTGTGTGAGCTCGCGCCCTGGAAGGTTATGAGAGAGTCCCCAAGTTGGGGCAAAGCGTGAATATACGAGTGTTAAGAGATGTCAAATTGCTTGCCTTTGACTCAGTCCTTGATCGGTTTTAAACTATCTGGAAAAGCTATTTTCTAAGGTTTTTGTTTTTGCGAATGTCGAAAGTTGCAAAGCACAAGATACACATACATATAGAAAATAAAAATGAGGGAAGGAGAGGACATAATGAATAAGAAACAAGAATTGACAGGTCAAAGACATGGATTAAAACTCAATTCAGACATGCTTTGTTGCTTGAAGTAATCATAAAATCATTGTCACTTAAGACTTATCAAATTGAAAAGTACATGTGGAAAAGAATGAAAATGATTGCTTCCATGTAAAGCGGATTGCCAAAGAATGGTATTATTCTTGCTCCAGTTTCCTGAACATTTGGAGGGGATCAAATTGCCGCCTAATAGTACCCCTTGGGAGGCGGAGGAGAACTGTAATAGTATGGTGGAGGAGGAGGTGACTTCACCGGAGGTGGTGGTGACTTGTAAATATAAGGCAGCGGTGGTGATGAAGAAGGTGGAGGTGGAGATTTGTAGTAATAGGGAGGAGGAGGTGATTTTACTGGAGGTGGTGGTGATTTGTAGATATAAGGAGGTGGTGGTGATGGCGAGGGTGGAGGCGGGGACTTGTAGTAGTATGGGGAGGGGGCGACTTCACTGGAGGTGGGGGTGACTTATAGATGTATGGAGGCGGTGGTGATGGGGAAGGTGGAGGAGGAGATTTATAGTAATAAGGAGGAGGGGGAGACTTCACTGGTGGCGGTGGCGACTTATAAATGTAAGGAGGAGGGGGTGATGGTGAAGGTGGTGGAGGTGATTTGTACACATATGGAGGAGGTGGCAAGGGTGAAGGAGGTGGGGGGACTTATAGACATACGGGAGTGGGGGAGATGGGGATGGTGGTGGAGGAGATTTGTAAACATAAGGAGGTGGTGGTGAAGGGGATGGTGGAGGAGGTGACTTGTAGACATAGGGAGGTGGAGGTGATGGCGATG
This sequence comes from Eucalyptus grandis, assembly GCF_016545825.1. NCBI lineage: Eukaryota > Viridiplantae > Streptophyta > Magnoliopsida > Myrtales > Myrtaceae > Eucalyptus > Eucalyptus grandis. The sequence continues at coordinate 54,803,753 of NC_052613.1, read as the reverse complement.
GCGGCGGTGGCGATTTATACACATAAGGAGGTGGTGGTGAAGGGGATGGTGGTGGGGGAGACTTGTAGACATAGGGAGGTGGGGGTGATGGTGATGGTGGTGGAGGTGATTTGTAAACATAAGGTGGTGGTGGAGATGGTGAGGGTGGCGGTGGCGATTTATAAATGTAAGGAGGAGGGGGTGATGGTGAAGGTGGTGGAGGTGATTTGTACACATATGGAGGAGGTGGCAAGGGTGAAGGTGGTGGGGGGGACTTATAGACATACGGGAGTGGGGGAGATGGGGATGGTGGTGGAGGAGATTTGTAAACATAAGGAGGCGGCGGTGAAGGGGATGGTGGAGGAGGTGACTTATAGACATAGGGAGGTGGAGGTGATGGCGATGGCGGCGGCGGTGATTTATACACATAAGGAGGTGGTGGTGAAGGGGATGGTGGTGGGGGAGACTTATAGACATAGGGAGGTGGAGGTGATGGTGATGGTGGTGGAGGTGATTTATATATGTATGGAGGAGGTGGTGATGGAGAAGGCGGTGGGGGAGATTTGTAAACATAAGGTGGTGGTGGAGATGGTGAAGGTGGTGGCGGCGATTTATAGACATAAGGAGGAGGGGGTGATGGAGAAGGTGGTGGTGGAGACTTGTAAACATATGGCGGTGGCGGAGATGGAGATGGTGGTGGAGGTGATTTATAAACATATGGAGGGGGTGGTGAAGGTGAAGGCGGCGGTGGGGACTTGTAAACATATGGAGGTGGGGGAGATGGGGATGGTGGTGGAGGAGATTTGTAAACATAAGGAGGCGGCGGTGAAGGGGATGGTGGAGGAGGTGACTTGTAGACATAGGGAGGTGGAGGTGATGGCGATGGCGGTGGTGGCGATTTATACACATAAGGAGGTGGTGGTGAAGGGGATGGTGGTGGGGGAGACTTGTAGACATAGGGAGGTGGAGGTGATGGTGATGGTGGTGGAGGTGATTTATATATGTATGGAGGAGGTGGGGATGGAGAAGGCGGTGGGGGAGATTTGTAAACATAAGGTGGTGGTGGAGATGGTGAAGGTGGTGGCGGCGATTTATATACATAAGGAGGAGGGGGTGATGGAGAAGGTGGTGGTGGAGACTTGTAAACATATGGCGGTGGCGGAGTTGGAGATGGTGGTGGAGGTGATTTATAAACATATGGAGGGGGTGGTGAAGGAGAAGGCGGCGGTGGGGACTGGCAAACATATGGAGGTGGAGGAGATGGTGAAGGTGGTGGAGGTGACTTGTACACGTATGGAGGAGGTGGGGAAGGAGAAGGTGGTGGTGGAGACTTGTAAACATATGGAGGTGGAGGTGAAGGCGATGGTGGGGGAGGTGATTTGTAAACATATGGAGGTGGAGGAGATGGTGATGGTGGCGGTGGCGACTTGTACACATAAGGAGGAGGTGGGGAAGAAGAAGGCGGTGGTGGGGACTTATAGATGTAGGGTGGCGGCGGGGAAGGTGAGGGAGGTGGCGGAGACTTATAGAGATAAGGTGGATGCTCTTCATGTTCTTCATGTTTCGGCGGTGGCGGGGACCTGTAAAGATAATGAGGATGCTCTACATGTTTCGGCGTTGGCGGCGGGGGCGACGCATAGGTATAAGGCTCATAGCCAGCGGATACAATCGTGGCAATAAGGCAAAATGCCAATGCATGGAACAGTCGAGGCCAGTGCCTCGACCGGCTGGGGCTCCTCATTTGGTGTGGCGAATTCAACTCTGCTTCTAAATCGAGAAGCTGTAGAGTAGGTGATGAGAGGGAAGGTTATGTGCAAGCCTTTATATAGCGATCTCCACAATCCATAGTGGCAATTATTTACTCATTCTTCTCTTGAAACACCGATTAACAGGCTGGAGAGCGAAAAATATGTGGAAATCTGACCCAAAATCCAAAATATGTTATTGTCGTTTCTTTGAATAGTTGCTTGGTGGCTTTCCATGAAGGATCTCAGTTTCTGGCCATCTTGAGTGGCCGAGCGAACATTTCAAAGAAAGAGACTAAGAGAGAGAGAGAGAGAGAGAGAGAGAGAGAGTAGGTGAGGGTGCTGTACGGCTGGATCAAATAAAATTGATAAGCCCTAATATAGAAAAACGAAAATGGCGACGCGCTTCCCATAACGAGCGCTCTGAATTTTCCTCGCGATGACCAAGAGAGAAGACGTGATGCGAATAGAAGTCAAAAAAATGGCTATGGCCATTAGACAATGTGTGTATGTATGAACGTGTCTTAGTGAAGACTTGGCTCCTCTTTGCATGCTGGCCAAGGTTCGTCACGTTCAGCCACTTTCCAACTTGACAATAACTTAATCGTCACGATGGGATGTCTAGAACTTGTCCACATAGGTGAAGGTCCTACTGAAGTAGGTATACCATATTGGAGGGCCTTAGCCTTCCAGGTATAGAGAAGAGGATCGTCAAGCACTTCGCCATTGCCGGTGTGTGATTAGCAGAAGAGTTGATGATGACTTAGTGGAGAGGATGAGCGAGCTTTCGTGGGCTTCTAGAAGCTACAGAGGACGAAGGTTTTTGTTATCTCAACACTCAAACTTACTCGAAATATGGATGATCAATTTCAAGATAGGTCAATTCCTAATATGGAATCTAGAACTGAACAACTGACCTAGCCTAGCAAGGTCGATTTCCCATTTGTGGAACTAGAAGCTAGATCAATTGGTCCGGTCCAATCCTAGAGTTGGTCCAAAACCAGTGGTTTTTTCTTCTTTTGTTTCTTCTATTGCCTATAATTGGAAATTTCCCAATATTTAAAGGAAAAAAAAAGGTTTACTTCAAAATAAAAGATAAACATAATTAAGAAATCTTGACCGATCTATCAATCCAGTCCTAGTGATCCGACTCCTTAAGTGGAATCGGAAACCAGATCAGTTATTCCTAATTCCAAAATTTTGAAATCAAGAACCACTCAGAATTGACTAGCTTGATTTAATCCAGTTTTCAAATTGGACTCGGACCAATGCAAATCGCCAGCTTGGAATGTTATGATGTAACGAGTTTCAGTTGTTTAAGTTACCCAATGGAGTTAAACTTTTTCTAAGAGTTAGAGGTTTGTTGTGTGTTGAGTGGTCTCATTGGACTTGCATCTGTTTGTTTACCTAGGGAAAAGAAGATAATAATAATTATATGCGGGGAAGCTCATAATTGCATAATTGCATATTTACATAGGCCATCCAAGTTCGGTGGGATTACTTCGTCCTTAGCGATTATATTAGCGAATGTCTTATCTGGATCAGGTGGACTACGGGAAGGCTAATTACACATTAGCGAGACTAATAACAAATTATAGAGAATATGTCCCCATAATTCAACGATTAATATAGCCACTCATTGCATGTGCCTAGTTTTCTCCTTTACCCGGAAGTTTCAAGCCATTAAATTATGAACCGACGCCCGTGTATTTCAACAAATTTATGATTTCACCCGGTGAATAACACGCCAGAGTTGTTTCTATAGATGGAATTGCCAAGACAACCTAAATATAATAACGTAGTTTTTCTCCAATTTTATGGCAAGCACGCCCCATGTGATAACTGGGGAAAATAAGAAAAAGAGGAATTTCGAATCTTTATTTCCTAAAATATCAGGAACGAAAGTCAACGGGTGTCGGCGAAGATCGTTTTCTGTAAATGGTGAAAATTTTGCTTGTGACGGTATTATTTCTTATAGAGCATGATCGGACAGCACGTTACGTCAACCGGACAAGGCGTTTTATAAAATGGAAATTTATATAGTTTTGATGACAACTAGCAATGAATTACATATTTAATTAGTATGCTTTCTTTTTTTTTCTAGTATAAACGTGTTCAAAGCGGATAAAATAAGGTTTTTCCCATATGTTAATTGGACAATGAGATGGTTTCGATCTCCAGCTCTTGGCAGAGTCGATGCGATGCGCTGCGAGCAACCGTGTCAAAGTCAAACTAGGATGGCAAGTCAAACTAAGACTTGGATCGAAATTAAATGCCTTCGAGAAAATGATAAAGAAGGAAAAAGAAATATCTATAAATTAGATTAAAACATTGAATATTGCGTTGTACATGCAAGAGGGATGTGGCATTGTTCTGGCGTAGTTGACTAATTCATAAGGTTGTGTAGCGAAGCTCAAGTCACATGTTTGGGAACCAACTCCAAGTATCTAATTCCTAGTTTAATGTTATCACCTAACATCTGACATTGAAAGTCAAACCCATAATAATAATGCACGAGAACTCAAGTGAAATAAAACTATATAACTTGTAATTAAGCAGAACAATTTCGAAGAAAGACCGGTCCTTTAAGGCGGATCAAGAGAGGTCACTCGATATTGACCGTATCATATTCTTAATATGATTAAGCAATACAAAGAAGACATGCTCGTCCAAGATGCACTACTATAAATGACCCTATCTTAATAAACTCAGGAAACCTTAACCCCTGCCAATGATTTGAATGGTTTGCAAATGTATAATACATCTACATGTGGCAACACCTAGCTTGCAACCTATGTAACTTTTCTTCTAATTTTGTGAATACTCGTTTATTTTCATTATATTAGAAAAATGGCAACTGATTAATTTTTTATAAGAATACGTCAGGGGGTGAGTACACATTAAAATATGAACTTTGCAATGAAGAGACATTGACGGTGGATAAAAAATTATCCAATTTTTTTTATCATCCTATGAATAATTATCCTGAGTGATCAGCAGCTTATTACCGTCGGAAGTATATTGGTATTCATGCTTAGAGGTTGTAAGTGCATGATATAATAGGTTGGACTCAACCCAACTAAATTCAATTCGCTTACGTTTGAATCGCTGTTCAGATGGTGCACATCTCCAAAGCCTCATGGACTGGACCGCCCGTCCAGGTCAACGGTGGTTTCAAGTTTTGATTAGTTATATGGTTTTGGGACTTCTTTCTATAATTATTTTGGCCACTTTTTCCTAGGCTCTCAAAACTTATGCTGTTTTATCAGCATGTGATTTAATATTTTCACGATATTAACACCTTCATGTAAATTGAACTATGACCTAAGATTGAAGCCACTGTATAATTAGGGAGGTACGTAGGGGTTGGAAAGATATAACTCCTTCTCTATCACCATATAAATTTTGTCGGACCCTAAACTAATTACTGTCAATATTTTAAACAGTTAGCTAAGTCGTGGTTGAATATTCAATCACTTTTTAACAACTCTGGTGCCTTCGGCTAAGTATTTCCAAAGTCCTTTGGGCCTCCAAAAGCCCTAATATCAAAATTGAGGTGCTTGATAACACAATCGTAACAGCCTTGGAGTAAAAGTTAACCTATTCAAACTCTCTTAACCCAACGTCAGTCCCGCCAACAATTTCGAAATGCTATTTAAGGGTTAATAATATTTTTCTTCCAATTTGTCCTCAATAATATTTTTACATTCCTGTTTTACCCCCTTCTGTCCTTTCTCTTCCTTCTCTCTTCCTAACTCGACGTTCAGACTTTCATCGCCCCCATGTCGCCGGTTGCCCAAGATTGCCCATGCGTTGCCGCCTCAAGCTATCTTTTGAGGCCACTCGTCGTGCCGCCCCTTCTACAGCCGTAAAATGCTGCTGCCACCCGTCTGTCTTTCCCATCGCGACTCACTTGTCGACCAGACTCCTTCCTCACCACCATCGCTGTCAACGGGGATGACTGGATGATGGGCGATGGTGACGAGTCAAGGTGTGAGTCTCGACTTTGGCAACGCTCCATTGAGCCCCAGATCTTCGTCGATTTGAGGTCGAGGGCTTTAATCAACCCTGCTGGAGGCTGGCGAGGCCGAGTTTGATTTGCCGACGATAGACGGTGCACGGTGCCTGTACAATGTAAATCCAACGATGTGCATTCTTTAGGTGGGTCGACCCAACAAATAATTTTGGAATTTAGTCACGAGTCTAAGATCGAAGCTTCCTTTTTCCCCTAACTACTTTCTTCTAAAAAGGACAAATAATACATGTGGAAATGGTTATAACTAATTAACTAGAATCATTTGACAAATGATGTCTAAGGAGCAGGTATGTCTTTATGGACCTCAAACCTTTTGGTCTTTCCATCAGCGATGTTGGATTGGCGATGGTCGCGATTTAGAAATACTTAAGTTTTTTTTAATACAGGCGATGATGTGAATAATCATTTGCGCCGTTGATGTCAATAAAAATCCAAATTCGATATTTCTAAAATATGTTTAACCAGGAAATTATTCTCCCGCAAAGAAATCAAAGAAATTGAATGATCGATTTCGTTGATGGTTCGGTCTTGATTCAGTTACGTGTACTTTGACATTATACTGAGAAATAGCTTGCCTCTCTTGGCTTTCATGTGTACATGCATGATCGACTTCACCATAAACGATATTTTTATTTCTTCTGTACTGGTTACGTCACTGAATTAGTAGTTTATGGTCACAGACATCTCGCTAGTAAGGCAATCATTAGTTGTTTGCGTGAGCTAACTCTCTGGAAGGTTATGAGAGGGTTCCCAATTTGTGTATATGTGTCGCAAGTTGCAAAGCACGATCTATACATGTAGAAAATAAAAATGAGGGAAGAGGAGGACAGAATGAGTGGGAAACCGCAACTTAAAGACATGGATAAAACTTGAATTCAGACACGTTTCGTTGCTCGAAGTAAATATACAATCATTGTCACTCGGGACTTATTAAATTGAAAAGTGCATGTGTATAAGAATGAATTGCTTCCAAGTAAAATGTATCGCCAAAGAATGGTAATATCTCGCTCCAGCTTTTTAAGCATTCAGAGGGGATCAATCATTGCCTAATAGTAGCCCTTGGGAGGCGGAGGAGATGTGTAATAATACGGAGGAGGAGGTGACTTTACTGGAGGTGGTGGTGACTTGTAAATATAAGGTGGGGGTGGTGATGGAGAAGGTGGAGGTGGAGATTTGTAGTAATAGGGAGGAGGTGGTGATTTTACCGGAGGTGGTGGTGACTTGTAGATGTAAGGAGGGGGAGGTGATGGGGAAGGTGGAGGTGGAGATTTATAGTAGTATGGAGGAGGGGGAGACTTCGCTGGTGGCGGGGGTGACTTATAAACATAAGGAGGCGGTGGTGATGGAGAAGGCGGAGGTGGAGATTTATAAACATAAGGTGGTGGGGGTGATGGTGGAGGTGGAGGTGGTGACTTGTAAATATATGGCGGAGGTGGGGAAAGCAATGGCGGCGGAGGAGATTTGTAGACATATGGAGGTGGAGGTGATGGGGACGGTGGTGGTGGTGATTTATAAACGTAGGGAGGAGGTGGTGAAGGAGATGGTGGAGGAGGTGACTTGTAGACATAGGGAGGTGGAGGTGATGGTGATGGTGGCGGTGGCGGTGGTGACTTGTATACGTACGGGGGAGGTGGGGAAGGAGAGGGTGGTGGTGGGGATTTATAGACATAAGGAGGTGGTGGTGATGGGGATGGTGGGGGTGGTGACTTGTACATGTACGGGGGAGGTGGGGAAGGAGAAGGTGGTGGTGGGGACTTGTAGACATAGGGAGGAGGAGGTGAAGGTGATGGTGGCGGTGGTGACTTGTACATGTAAGGAGGAGGTGGCGAAGGGGATGGTGGAGGAGGAGACTTATAAATATATGGAGGTGGAGGCGATGGTGAAGGCGGTGGTGGTGATTTGTACACATATGGAGGAGGTGGTGATGGTGAAGGCGGTGGAGGGGACTTGTAGACATATGGGGGTGGGGGAGATGGTGATGGTGGGGGAGGAGATTTGTAAACATATGGAGGAGGTGGTGAAGGTGAAGGAGGTGGTGGAGACTTGTAAACATATGGAGGTGAAGGTAATGGTGATGGTGGAGGCGGTGATTTATACACATAAGGAGGAGGTGGTGAAGGGGATGGCGGAGGAGGGGACTTGTAGATGTAGGGAGGTGGAGATAATGGTGATGATGGTGGGGGAGATTTGTAGATGTATGGAGGTGGAGGGATGGTGATGGTGGTGGGGGTGATTTGTAAACATATGGAGGAGGTGGTGAAGGAGAAGGCGGTGGTGAAGACTTGTAAACATAGGGTGGCGGCGGAGATTTATAAATGTAAGGAGGAGGGGGTGATGGAGAAGGTGGGGGTGGAGACTTGTAAACATATGGAGGTGGCGGAGATGGAGATGGTGGCGGTGGAGATTTATACACATACGGAGGGGGTGGCGAGGGAGAAGGCGGGGGTGGAGACTTGTAAACATATGGAGGTGGGGGAGATGGTGAGGGTGGTGGAGGTGACTTGTACACATATGGAGGAGGCGGGGAAGGAGCAAGTGGTGGTGGAGACCTATAAACATATGGAGGCGGAGGTGATGGCGATGGTGGAGGAGGTGATTTGTAAATGTATGGAGGTGGAGGTGGTGATGGTGGTGGGGGCGGGGCGACTTGTACACATAAGGGGGAGGTGGTGAAGGAGAAGGCGGTGGTGGGGACTTATAGATATAGGATGGTGGCGGGGAAGGTGAGGGTGGTGGTGGAGACTTATAGAGATAAGGTGGATGCTCTTTGTGTTTCGGCAATGGCAAGTTCTTGTAGAGATAAGGTGAATCCTTTTTGTGTTTCAGCTGTGGTGGAGACTTGTAGAGATAATGAGGATGCTCTACATTTTGCGGCGGCGGGGGCGACGCGTAGATGTAAGGCTCATACTCGGCGGATACAATGGTGGCGATAAGGCAAAATGCCAAAGCATGGAAGAGTCGAGGCCAGTGCCTCGACGGGCTGGGGCTGCTCATTTGGAGTGGCAAACTCAACTTCGGTTCTAAATGGGAAACTGTTGAGAAGGTGATGAATGGGAAGGCTATGCGCAAGCCTTTATATAGTGACCTCCTCAAGCATCAGTGGCGATCATCTCTTTTCCTTGAAACCCCATTAACAGGCTGGAAGAGAGGGGGAAAATATGTGAAATCATAATATCATATGCATCTGACCCAAACCCTAATTTTGTTATTGTCCCTTTCAATTGGTGCTTGGTGGCTTCCCACGAAGGATCTTGGTTCTTGGGTGGTCAAATCAGCTTTTCAAGAGAGAGAGAGAGAGAGAGAGAGTGCGTGAGGTGCCCGACGGCTGGATGAACTAAAATTAAAAATAAACCCTAATATCAAATAACAAAATGAAAACGCGTCTGCCATGGTGTTCTGAAATTCTCCTTGGATGAACACGATGAGAATCGACAAAATGGCCGTTGTTTTTAGGCAAGTGGATGATGAGGGTATGAATGGGTCCTAGTGAAAGACTCAGCTCCTCCTTGGCATGATGGCCCGAGTTTTTGGCAGAGAGAAGCGTGCGTCGCATTCTACAACTCCCGCTTATGACGATCATACTGAACTGTACTCTTTTGAAGACTTGGTCTTCTAGGCATAGAGAAGGACCATTGAACTTGTAGCAGGACACATTGGGGATGGATCGCATCACTTTGGATTGCAGGTCGATTCCCGACCGAAGATCAGGAACTAATCTTGTGGCCCACCGTCCCAAAAGATTGGAATAGGCCTGTTTCGGTATGGTTCCTGATTCTAATTGGGAACTGGCCCGTTTCATGTTTGAGGTAAAACACCAAATCCTTATAATATACACTTCATCATTTCAGTATAAGAAGATACGTTGGGTACGTAGTTATATTATTTCATGTTATTGATCATGGTTTGATTTTTACTGGGTGCCAAAGTACTTGATTTCTAAAGAGACTTCGAAATTGATTTAGAAACGGTTCTGGTCCTAGAACCGGAAACCAAGCCGAGCCTTGAACCGGTCGATCGAGACTCTGATTTGGTATGGTTCCAAGGTTGAAATTGTTAGGATTTGCCACACAATTAAAAAGAAAATAAAGAGTAAAAGTGAGAAAAAGAATTTGAGATACAATATTTTATCCTATTTTTCCATGCAGCTAAGGACTTGCACCTCTATGATATATTTTTTAATTATAAGAGAAAGAGTATATATAGTAACTATTAATGAGCCAAAACCCAAACTATCAATAAATATATGCTAAAATTATATAAGCCCCGTAGGGTCGCAAGGCTGCTACCAGCCCCATCAGGGCGATCCTTAGACTCTTGCCCACTCACCAAGGAACGGACCCCATGATATCTTGTCGATGAGGAATTGAACCACAGCCCAACAAAATCAGACCTAGTATTCAATCCTAGGTAACATGAGTAGTCCCCTTGCCTCCGTTGTTTATTCAATAAGACTGCTTGCGTACCTCAGAAAAAAGCAAAAAAATAATTATTCTTACATGCGCGGAATCTCATTATTGCTGATTTACATATGCCATTTAAGTTCGGTGGGATCATTTTATAATTAGCAATCATATTAGCGGAATATCTTATCTAAATCAGGTGGACCACGGGAAGGCTAATTACACGTTAGTGAGACTAATAACAAATTACACAGAGATGGTCCCCACAATATCCTATTTTATCTTGATTTATGGCTCCATTTGGTGAACGTTGGCTTGAGAATTGCTTCTACAGATGGAATCTCCCCGACAACCTAAACACGATAACCAAGTTCTTCTAATTTATATGGCAAGCTCGCCCATCTAATAATTGGTGAATTAGAAAAGAATAGGAATCTCGAATTTTTTGTATTTCCTGATTATCAAGAACAGAAATTGACTTAAATATGTGTACATATGTCGGCAAAGATTTTAGCTGTAATATGTTGAAGATTTTGCTTGTGATGATGTTATTTCGTGTAAAGCATGTCGAACCGCCATGTTAGATCAACCGAACAAGGCCATTTGACCACATGGTCCTTCTTCTTCTTCTTCTTTTTGGGGGTTGGATGGAGAATTGTTCTGGTTGATAATTTTTAAAGTTATAATGACAGCTGGTGATGTAAATAAATTTATTTACCTTGCTTTTTTTCCAAGTATAGACGTGTTCAAATCGAATCAAAAAGTAGTGCCTTGCAGGTGTTAATTGGACAGTGAGATGATATCGATCCCCAGCTCTTGGAAGGATCGAATTGTTGAGATGCGAACAACTGGGTCAAAGTCAAACTAAGGTGGCGTGTCAAATTAAAACTCGGATCGAATTTAATGCCGTCGTACAAATAAATGAAGAACAAGAAGAAGATGGGAACTATAGAAGTGGATTAAATCGAACATTGAATATTGCATTATACATGCGAAAGGAATGAGAGGTTGTTCTGGCTTCCTTGACTACTTGCGAAGCTAATCACGTGTTTGGAACCAAATCCAATTATCTAATTCCTAGTCTAATGTTGTCTTGTCACCTACCATTTTCGATTGAAAATCATCCCCTAATAATGCACAAGTTTTCAAGTGGTATAAACCTATGTAACATGTTTGTAAGCCTCTCAAACGGGTAAATTGAGTCAAAAATAGTCCGACTCAATTTGAATTATTTCTATACAATGCAAGTTTAATGACTCATACCCAACTCGATCCATATTGCTTTAACACTTGAAAAACTTATATCCAAACTAAAGTGAGAGCACAAATTGAGTGAGCATGAGGGTAAGAGAGAGTAGAGAGAATAAAAATACAATTATAAAGATGGGTTGAATTTAAATAAGTTATAAACTCTTGACATCTAAAATTACCCATGTCATCACGTGCTAGTCACAAGAGGAATAATAAGAATGAAACGCTCTATTTTGTTCACAAAAGCTGGAGGCAAAAAACATTTGTGAAGGGTATTTGGGTTGAGTGTCGATAGAATTCCAAGTACAAATTCAAGAGTCAATGGCATTTAGAGGGCATTTGGTAATGCTTTTATTACCGAGAACAATTTATGATCAGAAATTATTCTTTTTTATTCTATTCCCAAGAACAATTTATAAGTTTTTTAAACTATTTGGTAACTGTCCAAAATTTTAATTCTCGGAATAGAATTATGTTTGGTACCAAGCTCAAAATTTCTATTCTAAATCATTTTATTTTAATTTTTAAATTATTTTATTTTATTTTTCTTTTTATTTTTCTTTTTTTTTTTCCTTTCTTTCTCATATTCTTCTTCTTCAAGTGGCCGGTCGCCGACCTTGGGATGACCGGCGACCGGCCGGACGAGGGTCGCGACCTCACCAAAGCGTCGCTAGCCCTCATTGGCCGAGCCTCACCGATAACGGGCGAGGCCCACCTAACCACCGACGACCGGCGGCAGTGGGCCATGGATGGAGAATGGCAGTAGACGGCAACCACGGCGGTGGCGTAAATGAATAAGAAGAAAAGGGAAGAAGAACAAGAAAAAAGAAAATAAAAAGAGAAAATATGGGCTTGATTCTAGAATTGTTCCTAGGAACAAAATCAACTTTTTTTTATTCTTTATTCTATTCCAAATCTAGAAATTTTCGAGAACAAAATTTTACCAAAAAAGTTCCAAAATTTTTTTTGGAGAACAAAAATTTTAACAAAAAAATAGAAATTTTCACTATTTGGTCAGTTATCAAACAGGGCCTTAATTGCCACATGTCAAGCTATGAGAATAATGCATCGGACCTAAGGTTTAAGAGAAATTAGCATTAGAGCTTAGACGAAAGTAATTGCTATGCAAAATGCGCATAAAAATACTGAGGTTTATTTGATAGGCAAGTTACGCGAGTGTTGTTGACAAGTCAAGAAGTAGTTACTTATGGATAATGGTGCTAAGAAGAAATGGAAAATGTAGAGAATGCTAAGAGTAACCTAAGGAGAAGTAATCAATTAACGGATACTAGCCCACTCTATAAACACCGTAACCTATCCAACGAGGAAACACCTTGCTTAACACAATAATTTCTTTACTTTATCGCATTTTAGTTGTAGTTTTCAATATTCTCATTGTTGATTAAATTCTGACATGCATCTTTATCCGGTTCAACACCGTTGATTAAATTCATATGTTGTTCCACAAGTTCAGCGTCGTTGATTAAATTCCAACATTGTGTTTCCTACTAAGGGTATCGCTGTTGATTAAATTCTAGCTTTACACCTAAAGCAAGTTGTGTCGTAGATTAAATTTCGAAGTATAGATTATCTAGCTATTTATGTCTACGCTACATCATTAATTAGATTATGGTATAATTTGTGCTCAAGAGCTATTAGTCTTTGAGTTATCCGAGTATCAATTGTTAGGGTTGTATATAAAAAATTGAGAATAAAATTTATCATTACATTTGACATTCTCTGTCCAAACTTAACACAAAACCTGAGTCTCCCATAATAAAATGAAAACGTAGCATTTGGTGAAAGATTTTTTGCAAAAATCAAAACTGACGAAACATCTTTTTGGCACGCTTGGTAGATGATTATATTGAGTTGAGGAAGTGTTATGCCACAGAACCCGAGGTCAAATCAACTTGAGTAGTGCCATTGACGAACAAATACTGATGTCTGAGAACAATGCACAAGCCAAGTCATCATCAACCCAACTTCCTTAGAATGAAGCTGCAAATCAAGTCCAAGAGAAAGGAGCTAAAGGCAGCCTGTGGAAGAGAGAGGACAAACATACCTCACACTAGTCATCCTTGCTATTATGAGGCGAACAATTGAAGAAACTCAGAACGAGTTTGATGATTATATAGTCAGACGAATGACTGATGTCGTCAGGCTTTTAATCATCAATAAATTATTATGAATGTGCCCAAGGACAACATGCAATCCCAATAAGACCATATGACAAAGATAACCTGATCTTAATAAATTAAGAGACCCTTACCCATGTGAATGATTTGAAGATGTAAAAACAAAAACCTAGGTTTTGGTTTACAAAAGTATATTATACATCTACGTATGGCAACACCTAATTTGCAATTTAATGTAACTTTTCTTCTAATTTTGCAAATACCCGTTCATTTTCGTTATATTGGGCATAGAGTGACTAATTAAACCTTTCATGATAATTTGGTGGGAGTGAGTACACATTAAAACTGAAAGAGAGGTTGATGGAACATATTCTCCGAGATTATCCGATTGATAAACAACTTATTTTATCCAAAATACCTTAATATTCATGTTTAAGATGCATTTATTTTGCTGAAAAATTCTTGTTAAAGAAAAATGTTTTTTATGGAAATCATTTTCCAAGATGGTTACTTTTCACTTGTATTTTAGTTTAAGGAAAATAATTTCCTTCTTAATAGAAGGAGAAATTATTTTCCTCTAATCTAAACTTATTATTTCTAGTTTATAGAAAACCTTTAGGATCCATTTATTTGAACGAAAACTGTTTTTGGAAAATTATTTTCCAACTTCTCAATATTTAGATGACAAAAAACTAATCAATTTACCGCAAATAGCAAGCTTAGATGAGGAAAAAATGACTTTTCCTTTTAGCAAGAAGGAAATTACTTTTTTTAAATTACTAAATAAATGAAAAGAAATTATTTTACACTTGAAAATGATTTTCCTTAAAAAAATATTTTTCTTTATCATCATGAATGTTTTCGGTCAAATACACGGAACCCTCTCAGACTCGGTAGCTGGGCCCCCTGTCCCTTGATAGAGAGAAATTCAAAAAGTCAACTCAAGACTTCAATTTCTTTTGAGAATGGGCCCTATCAAACTGGGTTGGACTCAACCCGACCCATTTTCAATTCCGACATGCGTAGTCCCCTTTGCGGTGCACGTCTCCAAAAGCATCCTCCCAGGCGCGTAAATATATAATCGTGGAGGTGGGCAGAGGCCGGGAAAGGTCCGGATTTAGGCTCTCCTGCTTTGATATCACGTGAATTTTGTCGGACCACGGACCGACCACTCCCCAAAACTCAAAGGGTAAGTTAAAGGCATGGTCGAGTATTCAAGCGCTTCTTAATAATACGTGTCAATGTTGTTTCTTTGATGACCAAAGAATGCTTCGAGGACGAATGATAATTATTTTGTTCCTAGGGACAAAAATCTAGATAGAAAGATCAATCTATTTCTATTTTATGAACGAGTTTCTAAAATAAAATCGTGTTTAATAACAACACAATAGGCCTTATAATTTTTTAGCAGTGGAAGATAGCGACCGGTGGCGATGGCTAGGGATGAGAAGAGTTTTTAGTTCTATTTTTGTTCCAAAAATATCTACTTTTCATTTTTATTCCAAAACTATTCCTTTAGCCAAATATAAACATTCTAAATGTTGAAAGCTCAAGACAAATAAGAACCTAATTTGTGTTTTCGGCATTTTGAAAATATAATGGATTGATGGTCCTTGACGTAATTAGTTGGCCCAACCTATGGGCCCATTAGCTAGAAAATCATGTGTCATCCGTGCAACTAGCAATTGGATTTGGTGATTATGATTCGTGTTTCATTTGTAATTTACGTCAGATTCTATTAATATTCGAGAATCATAATTATCATTTTTTACACAATGAAATTAAAGTTCGCTCGCGACCTTCGAAATTGACTTTTGTGCTCCCGGTTGCTTGTACAGCATCGCCAGCCCTCTTCCCGCGAAACTTCGGTCCAAAAACGGCCCCGTTTTCTGCTAGCCGCCTCACGCCTCCGTCGAACCCCCGCACCAAAAACCCCCCTCCCTCACTTTCTCTCTCCATTTTCCTAGAATTTTCTCGCCTCTCCTTTCCGTCGCTTTCCCGAGAAAACGCACGCGGCCTGGCGAATCCGATGGCCTCCCGATTCGCCCTCCGCCTCCGCCCTCACCTCGGCCGCGCCGCCGCCGCCGCCGCCCTTCCGCGCCCCGCCGCGCCCACCTCCGCCCTCGGATCTCCCCGCCGCTCCTCTCCCCAATCTCCGGCCTCTACGCCCTCCCGCGCGACTGCCCGAGCTCGATCGCCGCCCTCCGGTTCCTCTCCACCGCCCGGCACGTCCCGGCCCGGCCCAAGCACGTGGACATCGGCGCGCGTGCCCGCCAGCTCCAGAACCGGCGGCTCTGGACCTACGCCCTGACTTTCAGCTGCATCGCCGGGTTCATCGTGATCGTGCTGAACCAGTTTCAGGACCAGCTGGTGTTCTACGTGACCCCGTCGGATGCGATGGAGAAGTACTCCGCTAACCCTACGAAGAACAAGTTTAGGCTGGGCGGATTGGTTCTGGAAGGTTCCGTCGCGCAGCCCGCTTCCTCGGCGGTGATGGAGTTCGTTATCACCGATTTGATCACTGACATTTTGGTCAGGTTAGTTAGTTTGTGATATTGGTTCGCAGGTTATCGCGATTTTGATTGCCGTCCTTTGCATTTAGAAGTGATTTTGTTCTTGTGCGTAGGAAGTATTGAATTGGTTTCGCTTTAGTAGATGTCCATTGTCGAGTAGGTCATTCGATGAAAAGCATTTTGTTTGCGGGATGGTATGATTAGTAAGTTGATCTAAACGATTTCGAGAGTTCAGTAGGGATCATGACTAAGACTAGAATAGGCGATTCGACCTAAGGTCCTCATTTCATTGTGTTTTATTGGTAAAATGTGTGGCTTGATTTGTCTCTGTCATTTTGGATTCTTTCAATGTGATTGCAAAATGGTTTTGATGTTGATAACATCAGGTATCAAGGTTCGTTACCAGACTTATTCAGGGAAGGGCATTCTGTGGTGGTCGAAGGGTTTGTGAAACCATTCTCTGATGAAATAAGGAAGGAGGTATCTTCAAAGTCGGTGTGGGGAAAGCAAGGAGTGCGGAATGTTATTTTGCGGCGACGGAGGTTCTAGCTAAGCACGACGAGAAGTACATGCCCCAGGAGGTCGCTGCTGCAATCGAGAAGAATAAGAAGATGATTGAAGCGGGGGAGAATACAGTTGCAGGAGCTAATGCATCATAAGTCATTGATTGCTGGTTGATTTTTTGTGACAGCCAACACCAAAGTATTTTTCCAAATAATAAGGTGATTCGGGCATGGGAGACTTTTGAAGGATCTAAACCATCATAGGCAATTGGTATTTGGTATAATCTTGATTTTAATTTAGGTGTAGCTGATAATGTTCATTGACACATTCGATTTTTGTTCACTGCGGCGATTCCTTGCTGTTCTTAAAGAGTAGCAGTTAATCACATGGACTACGGTAGTTCAAGTAGTTGGAGAGTCTTTTGGTTGATACCTAGGTGTATGAAGTAAGTTATTCTTTGTAATTAGGCAGAGATTTCATATCAAGGTGCCAAACATCAAATTTTGCCGATGTAATAGCTCATTGTATTTTTTTTATTGTCCCCAAATTGGGGAGGTGAGTACCCTGGTGGTATACATATATGATCTATGTATAACTGATTGCAAACTATATGTTTTGCAGAGTCATCTCTTTCTTGTAATAAAAGTTCAGTGTCAGTGTTCTTGTTATGTTTATCTTCATTCCATTATGTCACCCTACTAGAGGGGCGAATTTGTAGATTGGCGACGCATCGTTCCTCTGGTTGAGGTTCTCAGAGCTCTGTTGGTGTACTGGACTGGAATTTCTGCTCTGCTTTTGACAGGACATGTTAGGGATGCAAAGCACGATAATTTGTTACAAAGCCTTACTGGATAAATTTTGGTGAATATGTGCTCTGGTGAAAAACAGTTTATTAATGAGGTGATCTGATCTCACCAGTCTGTGGAACCTTTCTAGCCTTTTGGGGCTGCATTGAGCATGGTTACATGCCGTGAGTCCACAAGAGATTATGGGGGAACGTTGGATTTAATCTTCAGGATTCCTCTTCCATGAAATTGGCGATGATATAGAAGGTTGGATTGATCTATTCTGATAAAGTTTGAGGTCGTATTTTCTCGAAAAAATTCTGGATTTTTTGGTTTTTTGACAATGAGGCCCTCTTGCCCCTTATAGGAGGTTGAACTATCTCGTGAGCTGTTCAACTGTCTACAGAGAGGTTGGATTGCACTCTGGTGAAATATTAGTGTGCTTTCTTTCTTTCTTTCTTTTTTATTGCTTTCAGTTTGCTACTGAGATTTTATTTAACTGGATGTGATATTTTAGAAGGATATCTTGCTTTTAATGCATGATTTGATTTTCAGGGTACATCATCCATTTCCCAAGAGCATTAGTTTTCTGCGTTAAAAACTCTCTTTAGTATCAATGTCTGTAGTACTCGTGCTTAATAATATCCAGCTGTAGTGCTTTCCGCTTGTATAGCAAGAGTATTACTCTCCGTGCGCTGGCATGTGAATTTGTCATGGATGTGGGTAAAGCTTGTTGGCGCCAATTTGCAGAGTAGGCGGGGCAGATTTTCTATTTATCCAGAATGGTACCCGAGGTATGTTGTGCAGGTAAGTGAGGTTCAACGTCCTGTACTTAATCGGTTGTAGCTGTCTGAGGTTGTAAACTACGAGTTGTCTTCTTCTGCATATGAAATGATTTCTACTACATTAGGATTGACCGAAGCTCAACTGCAGAGATGCTTCATTTAGTCGTATATGTTCCCGCCCTTGTGCTTTATCATGCCTAAATGATGGGCTTCCATGGTAGGAATTCGTCGAAATCTATTGTATTCCGGGAAAAGGCCTTAAGTCGCCAGCGCCTGTTGTGTTGTTGAAGGGATGTTGTGGTTATTTTGACATTGTTTAGCTGGAATCATGTAAGCGTCGTATTGGTTCAAGCATATTATGTATGACTCGGCAATTGAAGTTCCTCCCCTTCCATTCGAGAGACGAGCTGGTTTGGCTCATGCCCAGATTTAGTACGGAGATGCTAGCAATTTGCAGAAGAATTTTTCTGGACAATGGCTACTTGTGCGCTTGTTGTGGAATGTTAAGTCTCGGAATGCTCATTCGAATAGCGCTAGGGCGCATTAGGTCTTGGTCATCAAATGATAGTCTAAGTAGAGGTGAGCACGGTTCCGAATAGAACCGGGAACTGGAGATCTAAACTGGGAAATGGAGATTTGTTTCTCCAGTTCCTGGTTCTAGGGAGGGAGGTTTTGCTTCTCAGTTCCTTTTTTTTTCGGAAACGGGAACCGGACCGAGATTCCTAAATCTAAAATTGTTTATGCCTTTTGCTTTTCTTTTTGTCTGTTGCTTTCTTTGTGCCTTTTACCAATGTGTTTCCCATCATCGAATTCATGGAACATAACACTAATAGACTCCATCCATTTGTTTAAGAAACGAGGAACTTGCGCCAGGGTAGATTCGATGTTTTGGATTTCGACGGGTAGGTTTCAAGATCTAAAAAATGAGGAATCTGTACTCAAAAATATGTTTCAGGTTTTAAGTGAAACATATAAGAAACTTGAAACCGCTAACTCCTAGGTCTAAGGGCATATTGGCTGGAAAAAAGGGTTTTGTGCTGTGTCAAAATGCGCAACGGCCTTTTTATCGACTGGTGTCCTCCGCAGGTTTCGTGTGGATGCTGATAGATTGACATCAGAGTTCCTACATGCGAATAAAGCATAAGTTAGAGCTTGTCTTGATAGTTTTGTAGGGCTTGCAATCTGATTAGCCAGTCGTACGTATTCGTTCACGGATTAAGAGCTTTTCCGGGCCTCTTCATTTGCTTTAGGCCCATGAGCCACTTTAGTTCGATCCTGAAGTTGGTTGGATGGGCAGTCGGTATGACCGAGGTCGACTAAAGATTCGCAATGGGAGAAAATTATGATCTACTAAAAAATTTGATGTCTAATGCACGCGAGTCCAGTGCAGCTCCATTGTTAGATTATGTGAAATTAATGCGAGACTCAAGACTCCCCAAACTTAGGAGTTGTGGCGGATTCATATGCGCCTGGTGCATCTAAGAATTTTTAAGAACCAAGTTTGTTCGCTCATTTTATGTACATGCATATATGTGTATCTTACTTTGGGACTTCTGACTTACTAATAGATGAAAGAGGTCAATTCTAATTTTCAGACCATGTACTAAATAACAAAACCCATGAAGAAGGTTCCGATGCTGCTTCTTTTTTCTTTTTCTTTTTTACTGTCAATATCAACAGAGCAATTGTTCCTAACAGAAATCTGTCCAACCAAACAGATTTAAGGTGCCAAATTCAAATCCCCGTCTCTTCTTGTGATACAAGTAATGTACATGTCTCGATCACTGATGAATACATCATATGGATACGTCAATACTCTTCTTAGTAACAGCAGTGATTTCTTCTATACGCCAGCGTTGGGGCGATATAATGATAGTTTCATCATCTTCTACTCAAAGGAATACAAATGGGTCAGTGCAAAATGATTGAAAAACTAGTGTATCGTTCCATCATGAAGCTTAGCAAGCGTTTGGTAATGATATGATACTTGAATTCCTCCGGTGTCATCACTGCCCGCAGAACCCCCATACCCGCAATTATGATATTCTCCACGTAAAAAACGAAAAGAAAAAAAAAATGGAAAAGCTTACAAATCGAATACAGAAAGTTCAGAGACTTTAGCTTTTTCTACCGTAAGGTACCGTTCAACACCCCCATCAATATAGATCGAGTCATCCTCCTCCTCCTCCACCAGATTTTTTGCAGAGGCACGCGATGCGTGTGTGGATTCGAAAGGGAAAATTTCACGTTGCGGGTCTGAAAAAGGAGCCAAGCCGCGCATCATTCAGCTCGTATCTTTGCTGTTATGCAACTTCGATTGCGGTAGAAGCCGAACCATCGTATGTTATTGTTCATGGTGGGTCCTGGTGACCAGAGAGTATAAGTGGAAAACACTCGAGCAAGAACAAAAGTAAGCAATGTGATAACGCGTTGGCTAATTGAACGAGAGAGATGTTGACCAAAAGGGGCTTTTTAGCGAGCGAATTGACGTATCATTGGACAATCGTGCTGCTCAGGCTGTAGTGCGCCGGACGTACTTGGAGTTCCCCCTCAAGACAACGATAGGGAAACGGTTTCGTTTAAGCATATCGGGAAGCATAAGTAACGTAAGGGGAAAAAAATGTAGGTGCAATGTCCCGGAGTATTGCAAAGAAACATTAGAAAAAAGAAAAGAGAGGCTGAATGAATCGACAAAAGGCATATGTTAAAGTATCCCGCATTGTTAGTCTAGGGATTTATATTTTCTTTATATGCATGCCATTCATCTCTCCATCAATCAGTTGGCATTATAGTTAGGCTATGTCCTAATATATTTTGCACATACAGCTCCCATTCTTTTAGGCTATTTAAAAACATACATTGATCGGCCCTATTCTCCTAATCCTACTTTCTAACGATCTCCCTTCATTTATCGACTTAAATTTTTTTTAGGTTAGTTTAATAAATAAATAAATAAAAAAACATACATTGATTGATAAAATGTGTTTATTATTGCTTGAAAAGATAAAAACAAAATACCTACAAATGTTTTGAACAAATTAAGACTCGTCTATTTAGTAAAAAATAAACAATTTAAAAAATATTATTATAAAAATGATTGTTTGTATCTTTTACAAAAATGAATGAACGAAAAATATTTTTAATGTCTATAAAAATATTTAAACATAAATTATCGTTAACAAATTATATTAAAAGATATAAATAATCATTTTCAGAAAAATATTTTTAAAATAATTTATTTTTCGCAAAACAATTCCCACTATAAAATTCTGAATCTGTCTTAACAGAATTCAAGGGAATTATTCATTAATTGGAGTGGGGCTTTGACAAGTGTAAGTGTCTGCTTTGTGCTTAAAAGTATTTTTTACCTCCAGAAACAGTACTCAAATTGTGTTTTTGTGCGAGTGCGTGTGTATCCCTTTTATTGATCCAAAAGGCACTGATATTTTTTTTCCTTTTGAAAAAAAAAACAAAAAGCAATTTCTTTTTGGATGGAAGATCATGGCCGACAACGCCATCATCAAAGCATCCCTAGCTTTTCTCCCTTTAAAGCATAGATGTGCCTAACTTTGAAATGGGTGGAGGAATTATCAACTGGAGGAAATTATATTACTTTAATTTCATCACCTTTATCTTTCCCCCTCCCTCCCTTTTTCACCTTGGTCTTAGGTGGAAGCTCACATTTTTCCTCCCATCAATGATGACCGACAGGAACACAACTTATGAAACTTCATGAGCATTTTTAGGGGAAGCATTAATAAAGAAATGGTCTTGTGGGGTCCTAATGTCCAATAAAGGCTGAGAAAGATGGCCCCCAAACAAAGTAGTTTGGGTGTTTTGTTGCCTAAAGTTGACATGCATGGGGCTTTAGGGTTTGGTAGAAGTGGAATGCTATTTCTTTACCACCCCCTTCCCCCTCAATAGGACATAATATAATATAAGATTGAAAAGATGCAATGCCTACCCCCAATTTACATCAAAAGTGTGTATTTTTCACGCTATGCCAATGACCTAATTTTTTGAGGAGTTGGTAGCTGACTCGTTAGAAAACTTTCTACTCCAACAATTCTGCTTTCGAATGTACCGTTTCAAGTACACATACGTGGCATTCATCCACATCAACTTGTGTACATGAGATTTTATGCGGACCGCATATACATATAGGAAAAGTCCTTCCAATGGCTACCAAGTCCATGGTTTTCATTGAGTCTCTTGTAAATAGCACGAGCACTAAAGAAGAAAGAAAACATGGTTCAAACTCATATAATCATAATATCCTATGAGATGAGGAATTGGAATTCAAAACTTTGCAACACATGGAAAAGTACCCAAAAAAACTTACTTCTATTGTATCGGTACCAATTCTTTTTTTTTTCTCTATCGGTACTAATTCAATTATAAGCTTTTTAATTTGGAAAATTTAATCCTAAACATTTTCATATTTGTATCATTTCAATCTATCTAGCCATCCACATCAATGATTTCCAGTCTAAATTGGTTGAATGGACTGAATGGATATCAATGTGAAAATGTTTAAAATTAAATTGACCTAATTGAAGGTTTAAGATTGAATTGATATCGATGTAATAAGTTTTCAACTTTTTTTATATTTTTCCCTTGTACCACAAGGCTGGTTTTTCTTACATGTACCACATCAAGTCATCATCTTCTATCCAAGAGGCTTGGATGGAGGAGACACGCTTTTTTTCCCCTCTCTGTCCCTCATATTCTGTTTTTTTCATTCTTCTTCATATTCCCTTATATCGGATTTGCGAATGATGGTATTATTATGAATCTCTTTCACTTGATGCAAGCACGAAGTCAATCCTGCACCTGTTATTCTTCTTTTCAGAGACTTTTCAATCTTTGAATTTTCAGCCGAGTATTGATTCGGATATAAAGAAATAAAGTAATATGCAAAGAATATTCACAAGAAAAACCCAAAAAAAAAGAGAAAAATAAGAAAAAGTAATTCCTAGGGCTCAAAGATTCTATAATGACATTTTGTGTGCACTGCTTAGATTATAAAGATTAGGCAATGAACATGGCCTACAGCATCACGTGGCAATTTGCTTCATCTTTTCCATCAAAGATCTTCAAAGTCATTAACCCCATCCCCCCTTTCACTTTGGTCTGTGCAGTGCAATAATTACTCCCACAGAACTTCAAAGTTGAATGTTTTTATTGCAAAACCCTCGTTTGATGGAGAGCCTAAATTCAATGAAGCCCACCCCTCCCCCCATAGCTGTTAGGTGCACTCATTACCAATTGAATTTACACTATAAAGAAGATCGCCAATAGAAACGAAAAGGAATTACACTAAAGGAAAGAGGCCCATCTGTTCTGTCCTACGGTCTAATAAAAATTAGATGATAGGCGGTCGAAGGGGCCATCTTGTCTTTTTTTCTTTTTTTTCTTTTTCTTCTTTTTTGTCTTGTTAAGGCAATTTAAGTGATTTAGCGACTCTTCCCAACTGATAAACTCAGATAAACACTTGGTTAGACCGAACTTCTATACGAATTCAGAAAAGTTCTTTGTGATGTATTCCAAGACAAGAATCTAAGCCTTGACCTCAAACTGTTTGAGCTAATCTTGCAATGGATTGGATATGGCCTTGGCGTGCATGATCAAATTGTTCGTCACAAGGAAACATGAGAACTTTTCAAAAAAAAAAAATTATTGTGTACGCTCGGTTCGTGTGAACTTAATTCATGTCAATTTTCAGATTTAATCGATCCCTAAAACCTATTCACCTCCTTTAAATGGACAAATATGCAAATATTTGCTGGATCTTTTTGCCTATCTCTCTATTTTTCTAACATGTTCTTTGATGAGAGAGAAAGAGGTACCTGAATAAGAATATTCGATTAAACATGAGAATTAACGTCTATTTTCCATATCAGAAAAGGACAATTAGATCAAGGGACAGATCATTAACGTAGAAACTAGGGGAGTAGCAAATGTACTGACGGGAAGTCCAATCATTTAATCCTTTCAACTCACTAGCTGTTCGAAGAAGAAACAAAGAGACCTTATCTCCAACCAAGCTCATTGTATAAACTAATCGGAAAGGAATTTTTTCACGTGATGCGATAGATTTACCGTGCTAAATTGATTGATCGATAGTGCAGAAACAAATCTGATGGGCGCCGCTAGCTAAAAGCAGCTGCAGTCAGTCGTATAAAATATAGGAAAAAAAGGGGAGCGAATATGGGGACAGCCTTTAGCAAGAGATGGACCCTCCTATTGAATCCACGCTCGCGAAGGGTACCAATCATCGCCTTCGATGCCCACATGTGATCTCGTAGCCATTCCCGTCTGAGTCACTTCGTCCTTTTCCCCATCGATTCAAGCATGTGAACATGATTGATCAGATGATTTCTTGGAATTTTGCTCATCTTGGGACAGCACCCCGCTTATGTTATGTGAACGCAGTAGTGCAAGGCGAATGTTTTGCCAGCATCAGCACCTGAAAGAACCAAACATTCGAGTTTGGGAATCTCTGAATGTGTGATTTTGATTCCCGTCATTTTATTCACGGCAGTAGTATTCTTACGATACTTTGGTAATTAGTCAATTCAATCCTTACCTTATCTTAATAAGATTGATTCTGAGTTAAGAGACGTCAAAGAGTAATCCGGAGATGGCTTCAATGAAGGGTTGAAGAAAACCCATTATTTTACCCCGAGGATTTAATATGTTCAGCGTCACTTTTAAGCCCAGATTGGACTGCCCATCGATCAAGTCTACATCTCGCCCTCTTATAAACTTGAATTTCTGTCAAATTCCTTGCCCCATCTTGACCATATCACTCTGAACACACATTCTAAGGAACAAAATATCTTCTTTTCTTTGCTTTTCTATCTTTTTGCCGATGAGACAATCCTATCATTTTCTTCCTAAATTGGCAAACATGAGAACGACCTTACACGAACCTCTTAGCTGTGAAAAGGGCACATTAGGGTTTTCAATCGAGGACTCGTCCAACTCAAGTTGCCCTACGAGATAAGGAGCACTACACAGTCGTATTTGGCTAGCTTTCTTGTATCATCGTATCATTGAGCGCAATGTATTATTCTGCTCTCTCTCTCTCTCTCTCTAGTGAAACGGGTAGGTAGAAGGAATCGATAAAGACAGAGAAATGGCCACCGAAGGAGACAAAAACTTCGTTACTGGTTGAGCAGAAACCGTCGCCATTGCAGCATCCCAACCCTTTTGTCCCTAGTTTTTGGAAGACTTCCACGAACGAGGAGAAGAAAATCTCGTGCTCAGAAGATCGAAATCTCAGAAAGAAACCCGTCACAGCCTCATATGCGTGTATATATAACATTATTTCCACTAGAGAAACTACAACTACGTGATAGAGAGAAGCAAAAAGTTTAGTTGACGTATGACAAATATAAATTATTTTTCCTTATATTTCTCTCTACCTTTCGGTAGAACAATATACCGTCAAAGAAAGGGGTTTGATCCACCAGCACCACCTAACCTTAATGCGCATCACCTGTTTCCATTAATCAATCTTTGCACACGCCATACACTAACATGGATTCTCAAGCTAAAGCATACTCTAATTTTAAATTAAGCACATTCATCGAAGTCCACTATAAAATCATCAACCGGAAATGCCCTTAAAATATCGGTCTCATATGAAAGTGCCTCCAAGATGTCCATTAAATATAATCGCTGTGAAATATCTTGATTTTCGAAAATCTCAATCACAAATGATACGAGAAAAATAGGGTATGGAAAAAATTGCAAAACTTGCTTTAAATGACTTCTTAACAAGTGTTCAATAAATACCCTCAAAGGAATAATAAACGGTCCGCACGTACGTTAGAGAATATGCTAGAAAATAAATTTGTTGGTGCAAGTAGATCAAAAATGTCTTGTCACGGTATCCTCGATAATCTTTTGAGGGACCCGTAATTTGATCTTGATGGGGGGATTTTATTATGAAGATGATTAATTTACATTTTGTTGATGTTAAAGCAAAGACAATATGGGGCTAAACTCTAGTCGTAGAGTCTAGTGATTACAAGATATGTGACAAACAAAAGGTTGAGGAGCCCGAAGCGCAATGTTTAGGATATCAAGATGTGATTATGTGCAAGCTTTTTTGGAATTATTTGTCTCTTTTTCTAATGTTTCCTTGCTCTGCGACTCGCTAAGATACATGTAGTATATCTATCCTATATATAAGGTCATTTAATTAGGGATCTAGCTGCAAATCTATCCCATTTTTTTTTCATTTCCCAAGATCGGCTCTTGTTTATTAATTATCTATCGGATATAAATCACGGACATTACTCGCGGTTATTTAATGGGAATCTAGCTGCAAATCTATCCCGTTTATCGCTCCCCAAGACAGGCTTTTATTAATTAATCCTCTATGGGATGTAATTTACGGACGGTACTCGCAATTAGCACCCGAGAAATACGTCGCATGTTGAGTATATGTTAAATAGTTTTTTTCCGACCTAGCTGGTGCCATGAATCAAGGTCGTATTTCGATAGAAAAATATATGTTGACATTCTTATTTCCTTTTAAGAAAAAAAAAACCATTAGAAATTAAAAATCCGGATTCTTGCATTAATACGAGGTGCACGTATAATCGAGAATTGGATTACTCAATGAAGTCAATTCCTTTTTTATATAAAAAAAATTAGAGCCAGCTTCAACAGCTGCAAACCAGGATTTAAGGGATAATATTTAGCAAGATAAATGGATTTTGTTAAGAATTAAACAGGAAAACCAAGGGAAAATGGTTTCTGAGGGTAATGGCAAAGTTGACAACAAGGATGGTGCACGCGCACGTTCGTCCCTTAGATTATGGGAGGTTCCCATGTGACAACCGTACGAATATGGTTCTTGTCCTTTTGTGCCATCTTCTTTTGTTTCTCCTTAGCTCCTTACACGTGTGTCCCTCCCCACTTTGTTTTATTAAATAATAAAGGGAGAGAATAATGGAATTTTTTTTCTTATTGAAGGAGCAAAAAAAAAAAAAAAATGAATGAGGGAAAAGAATAATAAAAAAGGAGAGAGAAAGAAAGGCTACATTATTATTACCCCGCTCATTGTGCTTATTCCTCCATATGAGTGACACACTAGTTACATTTGCATTGGAATGATGCCTTATTGGTTTAAGTATGATTTCTTGACCTTTTTGCTTGATTCAATTGGGCAAAGGATTGTAACCTTTTTTTTTTTCTTTTATATAGTTCAATGAGAACCCTAACAACCTTGATAATTACAAGACCCATGATTTAGATGAAAAATCATGCCCGTAAAAGTGTCTCTTCCAACTTTATCACGTTTGTTGTGTGTTTTCAGTGATCACATAATATTTATCAACTAGCTCGATCCTTTCAAGCCAAATCAAATCCACCTTTTTGCTTGAGTTAAAAAAAAATATGTATAATCAAGTTCAAAGAGTACAATAACTATTATCGAGTCAGATTCTACCAATGCTAACTGAATTAAAAGTGTAGAATCTAATCGACCTGAATGATACAATGACCTAATCAAACATTTGACAAGAGAACGATAACTTTCTTTCACATAATTGACTATAATTATAAGACATGATTTAATCTGAAAACTAAAATCATTCGGTGGAATGAGACCGCATATGTAAAAGGTATATTATGATTCATTGAGCTATATGTGATTATATTTCACGCCCTCCTCACGCGTAAGTTGATTCCTTACACACACACAAATCAGTTCAATTATTGCGAAATGGGCATGACTAGTATTTTTATATGAGCCAATTATTGTGTTACCACCACAGATAATGAGTTCGAGAGGGGAATGTTAGAATTTAAACTCTTGAACTATGTTATGATATCACGTTATAACGATAACAAAAATATATATGTAGAGGAAAATCATATATAATATAAAATACAAAATAAACAAGTATTGAGCAAACAAGGATTATGCTTCACACTCATAATCAAATTGTGCTTTATTAAAAAAATGACTTTTTTTTCAGTCTTTCTAGCATTAATTCAACTTCACAACGAGGGAGAAAGGATACAAGAGAGCGGGTTATTAAGAAATAATCCAACCGAAACAAAAATTAGGTAATTACAGGCAAGAAAGGAGAACACCAAAGAGATGCAAAGGCGAAAAGGAAAAAGAGAAAACAAACATCCAAATTTTTTTAAAAATAAAAACAAAAAACGAACAAAAAGAGGGGGGAAAAAAAAAAGAGAGGCTAAAGCTGAAGACCCACCCCCCGCTCTTCTTTTATGTAGTTTCTATATAAGCTGAAACACAACCTCTCCACCATCTCTCTGTATCTCCCTCCTCCCGCAGAGACGCGCACACGGCTGGATCTCTCTCTCTCTCTCGACATCAGCATCAGACACCCGCCGGAACAGAATCGCAACATGGTCATACCCCCGTCAATGCCGCCGCCGTCCGCGGCGGAGCTCCACCTCGACAACCTCCGGGCCCTCAAGGTCCTGGGCAAGGGAGCAATGGGCACCGTCCTCCTCGTCCACGACGCCGCCTCCGACCCCTCCGCCTCCTCCCCCTTCGCCCTCAAGCTCGTCGACAAGTCCTCCGCCCACGACGCCACCCGCCGCGCCCGGTGGGAGATCTCCGTCCTCGGCCGCCTCACCCGGCCCTCCGACCACCCCTTCCTCCCCCGCCTCCTCGCCTCCTTCGAGACCGACGAGTTCCTCGCCTGGGCCGTCCCCTACTGCCCCGGCGGCGATCTCAACGTCCTCCGCCACCACCAGAACGACCGCGTCTTCTCCCCCGCCGTCATCCGCTTCTACGTCGCCGAGATCATCTGCGCCCTCGACCACCTCCACCGCTGCGGCATCGCCTACCGCGACCTCAAGCCCGAGAACGTGCTGATCCAGCAGTCCGGCCACGTGACCCTCACGGACTTCGACCTCTCCAAGCAGCTCAAGCCCAGGAAGGCCAAGTCCATCCACATCCTCGAACGCCGCGAAAAGGAGGCGGAGCTTCCCCAGAGCAAGCCGAAGAGGAACAACCTCACGCGCTTCGTCGGGGTGTTCAGCGAATCCAAGGCGCTGAGCCTGAAGAAGGCGAAGTCGGCGCGGGTCAGCCCGGTGAGCCGGCGGAACAAGCCGGGCGGCGGCGGCGGCGGCGGCAGCTTCTCCGACGACGGCGAGCGGTCCAACTCCTTCGTGGGGACGGAGGAGTACGTGGCGCCGGAGGTCGTCCGGGGCGAGGGCCACGAGTTCGCCGTCGACTGGTGGGCCCTGGGCGTCCTCACCTACGAGATGCTCTACGGGGCGACCCCGTTCCGGGGCAAGAACCGGAAGGAGACGTTCCGGAACGTACTGGCGAAGAACCCGGAGTTCATCGGGAAGCGGACGGCCCTGACGGACCTGATCGAGCGGCTGCTGGCGAAAGACCCCACCATGAGGCTCGGCTACCTCCGGGGGGCCGCCGAGATCAAGGAGCACGAGTTCTTCCGAGGGCTCAGGTGGGACCTGCTGACGGAGGTCGTGCTGCGGCCCCCCTTCATCCCCTCCCGGGACGACGGCGGCGGTGCTGACGACGCCGAGAGGCTGGCGGCGCGTGCGGTCGACGTGCGGGAGTACTTCCGGAGATCGAGCCAGCCGCCGTCGATCCCGGCGTCGCCGCTGCCGTCGCCGTCTCGGAGCGTGTCCATAGCGGAGTTCTGACCCCACCCCACACGTGTGCAGGACTAATTTTTCTTTTCTTTTTTTTGTAACTATTTTTTTCCCCCACCTCTTTCCTTTTTAAATTGTCGCTTGGGCGCACCCACCTAATTAACTCGCTGTACATAGGAGAGTTTTAATAATAATTGTAGAACGTGATTAAAGCTATAAAGTTGAGCTTGGGGTAATTATATAATTCATCCCCCCATTTCCCCCCTTGCCAAATCGTTCTTCCCCACGCGCGGCTCGGCCGCGCGTGGCCCGCAATCTCCCGTCGAGCAGCTAGAAAGCCATCGCCGGAAGGAAATCGTATCGTGTTGTTCAATTTTCTTTGTTCTTTTCTTTTTTTTTTAATTCCCTTTTATTTTTGCTTGGTGTGGAAGGGAAAAACAAAGTGCCTTGCATTTCTTGCACTCCATTGCAATCTCGAGTACAAGGAATGCAAAACACATGGAATCAGATTTTCGAAGCGACCTCATGGAGAGGGACATGCGCACGAATGGATGGCTTCGCCTTTGATCTCAACCGCACACTCGAATCAGGATTTGGCAAACGTAAGGCGTTGATTTATCGTGGAAAGGGATTTCGTATTACTTGGCTTAGACGAAGAGAGATCGTGGATAATGTCTGATTTACAATTTCGAGATTCGAATTAAGAGAGGGGAGGTGAGATTTAACGAGGGAGGCAACGACCTTATAAAATATAATTTTTTATTTAAACTTTTGGAATGTGAATATCAAAAGGGGAGCCTCATTGATTACCGCACAGTATGTGCATATTCTATAAAGTTATGGAGGTCTGAAGGGCGGGCTAACAATTGAAAAACTTTTTATCGCGGGTTAGCATTTCACTGGCCCTAGCTACCTTCAGTGGTCCTGTTCAACAACCTAAATATATATTATATGTATTTGTAATATATAATCTTCTACAAATTGTCGTAAGGTAAATTACAATTTGGGTCCTGATTAGCTTAGGCAGTCTTTTTCCTTGACTTGTCATTATCGTTACTCCAGTCAAGAAATGAGAAAATATTGCTTTGAGCGCAACCTAACTCGTGGTGAAAATTGTATGTTCTTCTAGACGAGGAAAACATAAAAATTTTATATGGAGCTCGTGTCGTACTCATGAATAATAAAAGTCCGGCAGGTGACGACCATCATTAGCATATCCTCAAATTAGGGGAGTGGGAAAAATGTCCAAGCGGTTCAACAAATCCGATGCTAATCATGATATTTAGTGCCATTAATCACGACCTTTTCTCAGGACCCGCCTTGTCCCTTTCTTTGGACCGTATATAATAACAAAACGATAATTCAAGGGCTCCGATCGCATCTGTCCACAAAATTAATTTATGCTTTTTATAATCTTAGGGTCCATCCGTGCGAAAAATTGCTAAACAAAGGGTTTATTTTATTATTTTTTATATGTTGTCACGACTTTCTTTTCCTAAGTTAATTTAATTAACTTTGGGGGACTGTGCAACTGGCCTTTCACGGCAAAGTGGATCGAAAAAGATTTAACACTTTTTTTTTTTTTTTTTTTTTTTTTGGGTACAGAAGGTTGTCCCTTGTCTGCCCCCACCACATTAACCGAGGGACATCGAATTGTTAAGTCCCCCTCCCCCTCCCTCCCCATCCTTTCACCGGTTTAGTCAATCGTGCTTTAAGATTTAGCTTTCTGACGAGCAAGATACCGGATGCGGTCGCTGACGTCATTAATCGCATATATGACGTACTGACAAGGCGTGACGGGATTTAACGCCTGACGCGCTTTGCATATATAGATTCTTACTGCGAATAACATTTTGTCGACGAAGACCACGCCCAAGACACTTTTTAATCGTATTAAAAATAGTCATTTCAACTATATGAAATAATTAATTAATTAAAATATTTTATTATTGATAATGACTTATATTTAACCATTTTTATTAACAATAAAAATATCTTTCATTTATTTATTTTTATAAACGACACAAACGATTATCATTTTCAAGATATTTTCGTAATTATTCATTTTTTATGGAATAAACGAAATGTAAATAATAATTCATTTCCTAAGGAATATTCTTAATGACTTGTTTAACAAGCATCCCCACTTATTAATAAAATCCATGTAAACATTATAATTTTGGGAGGAGTTTCCTTTTTTTCTTTTTAAATATTAAACTCTGAGACTCTTTTTATAATCAAATTTATATGTATGCATTTCATGACACATTTATCGATGGTATCGATGTTGTGGACATTCTTATGCGGATGCCATCGCGGATGGCAGCTAACATGCCTTAATTACTCCATGAAGACCGGCTAATGTATGGTCTATGCTCATATGCTCTCTTAGGATCACTCTTTCTGTCAACCTTTCGTGATTATTGCCTTAAATTTGAGATTAGTATTTTAATTCCCTTAGCACGTGGAATTCAACTGAACGGCGTCTCGATTCCTTTTCCAAAACGATCCCGAAGAGATTTCAATCGCCGGGTCTAACGGGCAAAATTCCAAAAGACAGAAAGACAAATGATCATGATAGGCTATCCAAGAATAAGACGACCCAAGAATTTATACGATAGGCCGATATACGCAGAACTCGGACCGAAAGTGTCATCATCAACTGCAATAGCCTGGTCTTGCCACTCGCGAGAGCATCTGGTGCTGAGGTAAACCAGAATTTGGTTCCCTAAACATGGAACTTTGAACGAGGAATTATTCCCCGTGTCGGCCAATTGTATATATGCCAAATACCGGAACCAAGGCCACGAGCTGTGTCTTCGCGTGTTGTCGACTTGTCGTGAATCTTGGCACTGTGCATTTTATGCGGAACTTGGACCTTCCCTGGTGAAAAAATGGAAAGAACAGACCCACTTGCTTGTGTCTAATGGGGGAGAGAGAGAGAGAGAGAGAGAAGAATAAGAAGAAGCGTGATACTGATAAGTCGCTCTTCTTCGGCTGGAAGAAACGAAAAGAGGCCCCCTTGCGTATGACCATCGGTTTTGTCTAGAGTTCTGGATATTTCCTCTTTGTCGCGTTCCTTCTTTACTAACTTATCCGTGATAGTGTCATCTAGAACATGGGGGTTGCCGCGGAGACAATGAGGGAAAGTGCAAATCACGGGTGTGCATATTTGTCTTCATCGACGTTCTCGTGAAGGCATGACATATCTTTTCGTTCAGAACATGCCCTAAAGAAGAGAAAATATATATATTCTCAGCTGCAGGTGATGATGGCGTGCATGTGGCTTCGCATCTTGATGTCATGGGCATTGCATTGCATGCATATTAAAAGATTAGTAAGATGAATATGTTTAGTCTCCACATGATCAACTCGGTAATCTTAAAGTAGATAAGTGTGCTTAAATATGACAGAACGTGAGATTTAAAAAAGTAGTGGGTCACACAAAATAGACACATTGATTCGGCGGATGTAAAGGGAAGTAGATTGAAGAGTGGCATTTCTTGTTTTATCAATAAATATCTCTCATATTGTCTAATAAAAGAAATGTCCACGAGGTTGTTTAGGGTAACATCGAGCACATTGACGTTTTGTAAGAAAACTGAAAATTGGAGCTTGACCGCAAGCAATGATCGATCTGCATATCAAACATCTTCATTCCCAATAAAGATGTGGACTGGTCAAACTATATAATTCCATTCAAGGCATAGAGAGGAATCAACCCTTTGTAATCGTGATCATGAACATTGTAGTCTGACCGCGACCCAAAAAAAAAGACCAGCATTGGGAACCCTAATTTTACTTTCAAGAACTGATTCATCTTGACCACCCCCAAAGTGGCATCTCCACAGGCAACTAAGCCATGACCATCCATTGTCAATCTGATTTTGCGGTCGTCGGTACATTGCTACGTGGTCTCTCTTGAAGCTATTTAAATCACAAGGGAGGAGGAATATGATGATGATACTTAAAAAAGCTAGAGGTCTCCCCTCTTTTTGAATGGTAGAAATTCCACTTTTCTTTGGTCGGTTTCTAAAAGACGAAAGACTTTAGTGCGGAATGTATGGTTCAAAACTGTATTTAGTGATTTCCTTGATTGATATTGACTTCGGTTGATAATGAAAGCTTTAATATTTAAGAAAACTCTCTTTTGAACGGGAAACGAATGGGCTCCTTTTTCCTTCCCTTTATCCTTGAGTGCAACAATTGACCCGGTATCTTGACAAGCAAGCCCTTGAGCTAGTAGCTTTCCAGTTCCAGCACCAGCATGTCCATGAGTGTGTGTGTATTTTACCTGTATCTCATTATTCAGACTTCAATCGAGAAGCAGCATCTATGTCACGACCTGAATCTTGTATAGAGACGTGTCAAAGTGACTTAGATCCGAAAGCCTGACATGTGGGCAGCTCGAGATGTCCAAATAATGATGTGAAAGACATGTTTCTAATGCGGAAGCCGAATTTACAATGTCTAATACACATACTCCTCACATTGATTGAGGACGATTCTTTTTGTTTGAAGACAAGATACACCAGCTTCCCAAGCACGCGCATCATTAACAAAGTGGTTCATACAGGAAACATGGTTCCTAAAGTAAACATAGAACATATATAGACAACATAGTACCCCAAATCTGAGGGTAGCCTAACCAAAATACAACCACAGTACAAAGGGCTCCTATATAAAGCTTGCTTGGATAACAAAGAGAGATCTATCTAAAGAATGATGTGCATGCACCACATGGTAGCCCACCAATTTACACCGATGATGTCTTATTTGTATCATATGTCGCCTATTGGCTAAAGTCTCATCTCCTAAAAGGAGGCATCAACCCAAGAAGTGGAACATATTGTGCACTTGTCCAGGCTCTATACCTATCATGCATAGGATCAAAGCCCCTTGAGTCATATTCAAGGGAAAATTGTGTAATTTCCAATTCTTCTGTTCACATGAAAAAAGATATGCATTTCAATGTCCACCATAGTCTGAACCAAAAAATGGTCCATCATTGAAATATCGACACGTAATTCGATGCGTCATCAAGTATAAATCTAGGATATTACAATACTATACAAATGTACAATAACCCTTTAATTTGTGAATCTGAGAAGATGCAATTATCCAAGAGTTCGTGAGGCCTATGTGGAAGCATAAGTAGTTCTGGCAAATTGTGGGTCTTTCTAAAGAAGAAGTTTTTTGGTTTGACGATTGAAATTGAAACCAAATTACAGTAGAGAAACTATAATGGCTATAAATATAATTCTTTTTTTTTGCCGTACTCGATGTGGAAATGATTGACTTTGTTGATAACTCGAGGGAAAATACAAGTCGATTATTGATCAATCCTGGAAAGTAAAATTAATCACAAGAACTGTCGAGAAATCGGATTGCAAATTTGAGATCAGGTTCTAATTCTTATTTTCTTGAATATAGTTAATCCTGGAGGCTGTAGGGAGGAGTACTGTCTGCATGATCTTGGGAACATAAGTATTGTCAAACCATGCAATGTTTATAACAGTGTGCAAGTCATATGGTGGAGATGTTATGATTATATGTAGGTGGGATTGGGCCTAAGACCTCGAATATTTCTGATCTTACTACGGCCAGAAGACACGTTTGGGCCCGAGGGTTTCTTCATGATTGAAGTGGATCTTTGCAGCTGAAGATTTGCACATCACAAGACCAAATCGAACGTGGAGCAGTGAGTGAGCTCCGACCCAGCTTGGATGATGTTTGATATTACCCAACCCAACAAACCTAAGACTCCCATCTCTCTCTCTGACGATCCATCCTTACTGGTATTTTTGTTACATGGTCTTCTGCTATACTGCACTACTTGAATGAGATTTCTTCTCTCTTGCCCAGAAAGAAAAACCCTCACTCAATCTGATAATTAGGATAGCTTCGTAACCAGCATGATCTCCTCTGTCTGGACTGGTTTTAAAGTTCGATATCACGCTGCTAAGAAAGTTGATAAACCCCGCTTCCAATAGGTATTTTGCTTCGCAACTGGTCGGATCGACTCAGCCCGATCGACCTGGGTCAAGCCTCTAAAACAAATGGTCGAGACGGTGTCTATTCAGGGCGGGCCCAAAAGTACTAATTATATGCCGTTCATCAACGAACCCTCTCTAGACAATCCCCTCCTCTTAAACACGCATTTCCATGTCTTTCTCCGGTAATATTCCGCACACCACATTTGCGTTACCTATTCAATGCGGTGTGAAACGAGGTCATTTGTAGTTGAAGTGAAGGACTTGCAAAGACTCTCTTCATAATATGACATCGAGAAATCAAGTCGATCGGGAATCAATTGAATTTGGGACCTTTTGCTTTTTGCGACACACTCCATCGTTTTCACCACTTGATCTGGTCCAGCATTATTCATACGGGTCATTTTCCAACTGCATATCATTATATATTACGCAAGAATCTGTTACTTTCATGGTATACCCCATTTTCAAAACCATACAAACGAGGCAAGCTCGATAGGTCTATTATTGCTTGCTTGGCCAGCGAAAGGAACTAGAATGCTACTGATACAGCGCAAGTAGGAGATGCAACCACAAATTCTTTTCCCGCTCATCTCTACTCATCTTATCTTGCAAGGGACTTCTTCTTCTCTTTCCATGGGCCATGCCTTGCACTTTCCTTGTACACCACCCAGTGGTGCCTCATCTCTCACTCTTCTTGAGCTTAAGAGGCACCCTGCAATCAATTTTTTTGACATTTACATACTTAAAAAAACAAAAAAAAAAACCAAAGTTGCTCAGCCCGCAGGAAAAAGTCAACATCCCTTTTAGGTGCCACTCGCCAGTAAGTTGACAAGTGATGCTGCAGCAGGTGAATAGTAAGTGGGAGTGCGTGGCTCTGAGTGTTTTGCACTTTTTGGCAGGCTGCGGACTTTGGCCTTTTCCTTCCTCGGTGAAAGTTAATGAGCCAAGACCTAATGCGGAAGGAAAAGATGCTGCTAACTCTCTTGTCTGAGCTGTTCCCCACCTGACAAGGTCTTTTCATCTTCTTCTACTTGTTCATCTT
Source organism: Eucalyptus grandis (assembly GCF_016545825.1). NCBI lineage: Eukaryota > Viridiplantae > Streptophyta > Magnoliopsida > Myrtales > Myrtaceae > Eucalyptus > Eucalyptus grandis. Next base: position 54,766,957 of record NC_052613.1, on the reverse strand, counting down.
CGACTGGGGTGCTCTAGTTAGTGGGACTTTATCCGACCCAGAAAATTCATGGCCATCGTGATTTTGGAGATCTCAGTTTCAGTTTCGCTCTCTCCTACCAACATTGTTCTTGATTTCTGTTGTGTATCGGGACTTTAAAATTAAGGAAAACAAAAAGCACAGATTTACGTGTAAAACCTTTTTAGGAAAAATCACAGACAAAGAAGAAATAAATTCCATTATGAAATTCAAGGATATTAACAAATAATTCAAAAAAACCTTAAAATTTTTTATGTCTCTACTTCTAAACTTAATAATAACTTGACAAACATAATATTTATATCATTGGGCTACGTGTTTGGGCTGTCCAAACCCTATGCTGCCAACAGTAAATCTTCAAAAAAACACTCTTCTCTCTCTCTCTCTCTCTCTCTCTCTCTCTTGTTAACAGGAAACGTTCAAGCAGAACCAAGCGCAAATGCCGAAATAATCATAGGATAATGCGAGATATAATATATTATCCTATAGTATTCGTATAGTAAATAATATAAACCCGATTTTTAAAATCAATACCTAAGAACAGCACGCTACGCTGGTGTCCCCATCTAGATTTTCAACTAGTATATCTCGCTAGAATAATCATTTGTTAATCATATATGTCTTCATCAAGCAGCTTGTCGGTACCCTGTACAGAGAAAAAGCAGACGCTAATGACGCTTTGTTGTCATATATCGCCTTTGGCCGACGTAGAGGAAGATGGATCTTTAAACATTATTAACCCGATCGAAACCCCTAAAATGGAGTGAGCGTTGGGAATAATTCAGGTCGTGTCATAGATCGAAAATAGGATAAGAATCTCGTGAATCTGTGATGGAGATTTGTGGGTGAGCTTGAGTAAGCTTTCAAAGCCAAGCGAATACGATGGGAAAGAACAATCTTGGCACTTCCCTTGATGTTCTTTTGCTTCAATCATGGGGGTGATGATTTCTTTATAAGAACTCAAGAAAGATATGACAGGATGAGGTCCCTTGTTCTCTCTTTGAAGAGTTGATTTTGAGTAGATGGGTAGATACCACTGTTAGGTAAAACATCGCCATCAGCCCCCGCTGTCAAGCATGCGATCAGCCAATATTAACGCCCGAAATGGGTAATTCTAACTTGATGCCGCTTTAGCTAGAATCAACCGCATACTCCACCTTATAAATTGATTTTTATTTATTTTTATAATAAGACAACAATACAAATAGTTCCTGAACTTTGGCCTTTTGTACAATTTGATTCTTGAACTTTTTTTATTTGTTCAATATAGTTCTTGAACTTTTGGTACATGTTAAGTGGTTGAACATTTTCAGATAGTTTAGCGAACATGTTGAAATGTATCAAAATGTTAGGGTTCAAGTTAAACAAATAAAAAATTCATAGGTCACATTGAACAAATTAAAAATTCAAAAATTATATTTTACCTTGGGCCAAAGTTCAGAACAATCCGTGCCAATTTTCTATTATAATTTGAAAAAATGAATATATGTTATAAATACATGTATGTATGTATGACTTTGTTCTTTGTCTAACTATCTTAGATTCTCGAACATGGAGGAGCAATATGGTGGAGATCATCAGTTCTGCGAATCAACTCAAGCGACTGGGGTAGAGACTGGCCAATTAAAGCTGTCCGAAGAGAGGAGGGAAAGCTCACTGTACAATTTCAATCAGAAAATTGATGAATTGCCAGCGAAGAGCATATACCATCATGACCCACATCTGTCGTCGGGTTCAATTATGGATTCGATGATAGGAAAGACTCTTAATTTTTGTAGCGCTCATGTGGTACATCATTTGCCAAATTCGGACCCTACTTCGATCATAAATAGGGCCACCCTCATCAGAACTTCGTGGTATTTGAAACCTCGGGTTTCTCAAGGGACGGGATTGTAATTATATTGTGGACAAATTAAGTAATTATCAAACTTACATTGATGCTCTTGAAACAAAGGAGCTTTGCTTCATTAATTAATGTTACTTTCACCGAAATGTTTCGGATATACTTTTAAATTGGGTCATATGTAAAAGCCACTGACTTATTAATCCCAAGTCCTTTTGTGTGAGAGCAACGATTGCAAGGGTTAAGCTCACATATTTATATAGACAAAACATTTTGTCTAAAAATTTCACAAAAGTTCATTATATATTACCAAAGTATATATTACTAAAGTAAATTAAACTGATACATTGTCATATGATGGGTGAAATGATAAATTTCATCAAATAAAAGATTAATTCCACGACATTGCATAAATCTCTAGCAAATTTAAATTTAGGATTCCATTTTTTTTGCAAAAAATAAATGATATTTTCCTAAAAGTAATCGCTCATATCACTTTAAAAAATTAATCACTAAAAAATTTGTTCATTATCAACAATAATTTATGTCTAACAATTTTTATAGACTATGTGTTTCACCATAATTTCTTCCGCAACAAAATACCAATCGTTGAAAGTTGCTCTTTGACTTTTAATTAGAGGAGATAGGTTTTTTAAAGACTCTGGGCATATAATGTCTAGGCAAAATAAGGATTTCAATAGCTTTACTTCGAACCAAACTATACATACACAAATGGTATTGGAATTTAATCAACAACAAGGCCTAGGAAGTACATCTATTACAAACCAACCAAACATAAACAAACTCTGCCCAAATTTAATTAACGATAAAACCTGAAAATGCCAAGATATAGATATTCGTTGAAATTTTATCAATGACACGAGTCTGAAAAATAAAAGTATAATGCAAGCAAGTAAAAATAAGTGAAAGATAATAAATTTGATTTATTTGTGTGAGGGTCCCCAGAGAGTACGATGTGTTTAAAAATGGTTGCCAAATGATTACATCAATAGTTATATTGACTCCACGATTTTGACGTTTTTTCGACTCGACTATCTCAACAGTTTCTTCAATTGCATTACGTTGACAATCGGACATGTTGAGAATCGTAACAAAACAAATATATTGCTAACATCTACATTATTTAATGTACATTACGTTAAAATACTCCTAAACATGCTTCCATTGGTAATTGACTTGTCGAGAATGATCACAAAATGATTATTTCGAGAACATATATATTACTCAACATGCATTTTGTTAGAGAGTTCGCAACGTGATTATGGAAAAAGAAAGTCTCACATAGGAAAAATAGAAAAGAAAAACTATTTAGCTTAGAGAAGAGAATATCTATGTAAGTGTTGCTTGAAGGCAAGGGTTCTCTATGTGATTGTTGCTTGAAGGCAAGGGTTCTTACTTGATTATATATCGCGCATTGTATAGGTCTCATTATACATTTCAGCTTGAATGGGCGCTTGGACTTGGCTTGTCTCGAGGATCTTTTATTTTCGTAGAAATTCAAAATCCATGAGAAGTCATGATTAGACAATTTCGAAATACATCCATCAAAAGTTAATTGACCCGTCTAATTGTTATGTCCACTCATGATACGCGTTGCTTGGTTGTCCTTGCATGAGAAAAGCTATTCACATCTCCATGTGTTTGCCTCTGGAAAGTTTGAGAGGGAAATCATTCGATGAGCATTTACCGCCTTGAAAAAGTGATTTCCAACGCGTCTAAGTTCAATAATCTCATTTCGGTACGACTTTTCCATCACACTTTATACATTTTTATCGTTTCAACAATCAATTTATTGATCAAACGCAATTCAGTCTAAGTTGAATAATCTCATTTCGGCACGACTTTTCCATCACACTTTATACATTTTTATCGTTTCAACAATCAATTTATTGATCAAACGCAATTCAGTCTAAGTTGAATAATCTCATTTCGGCACGACTTTTCCATCACACTTTATACATTTTTATCGTTTCAACAATCAATTTATTGATCAAACGCAATTCATGTGCATATTTGCTCCTTGCTAGTTAAAAGAAACATAGGTTCCATTTTATTATTTCCTTCCTCCCTAGTTGTCTTTTTGAAAACATCCCATGTAAAGACAAAAATGTGAATTAAAAATCAAGGGCCATCAAAATTTGAAGAAACCCTTTAAATCAATTGTAGTTTCTTTTCCTCCTACTTTTGAGGAACCGCTTTTCCTCAACTATATAGTTTCTTTTTTGGGAAAAATTAAAAGTTCTTTGTATTCGTTTCCTAGACATTTCTCCCACGAATACGAAAATATTCACAAATTTTCAACCAAAAAGATAAATAAAAGGAATGATTATATTCAAATAACTATCTATAATTTCATTTTCTCGATCCCGTTCTTATCATAGTTTTTCACTTTCTAAGTATGACTTAGTGTAGCGGTAGTCAATTTAAATCGAAATATACCTTCGTTTTGTGTATAATTTTCCCATAATTTTTTTCTTAATCCTTGATAGTTGCCCTCCAACGGAATCCAGTAAAACATTTAAAATATAAAAATTATAACAAAAGAAAGGGGAGTCACCCGCTTGCGATTTTCTCTCTCTTCGTTCGGCTTTTTCCTCTGGCCTGCGCTCCTTCCTCCTTCAGAGGGGCGGAGAGAGCGGCGGTGGAAACCGTAAGGCACGGCGGGTTCGACCCATCAGCGAAAATGGTGTGACCCGCCTTGAGCACCTCTCGCCGCCGCCGCTTCTTCTCCGATGAAGGGTCCAAAAAGTGTCGGAGAGAGCGAAACGGCATGGCACAGCCCTGTTCTGTTCCCAAACAACAACCGCTGTTCCCGGCTCTGTTTCTGCTCCTGCTTCTGCTTCTCTCTCCTCGCTGTGTGTAGAATATAGGTCCGAAAATCGCTGCGAAATTCATTGGTCAAACCCCACCCACCACCGGGGAAAACGACGAAGTATCCGTGATTTTTCCCTGTCCCTATCCTCCTTCCTGCCACTCTCTCTGTCCTCTCTCTGTCTCTGTCTCTCTGTCTCTGTCTCTCTCTCCCTGTGATTCCTTCAGTCTCTATTTCGAGTTACGCCAACTGGACGTATATACCTCCCATAAATATCCTAGCTTTCTGCTGATACCAGTTGAATTATTATTATTGTCAGTACACTCGCTTCCCACCCCACCATTTTTCAGCTTGTTTATTAAGTTAGTTACTAAATTCGATAATTTCGCGAGGTGGGAGCTTCCAGTGATATTCGTTCCACTGTTCTTGCTAACTCTGTAATTTTTGCTGCTTTGCTCGAATCCACCTTAGAAAAGCGCGTCCTTTCTGTTGCCTCTTTATGTAATTCTATCCAAAGTTTCTCTCTTTTTGTGTTAAAGATTTCTCGTCCCTCTTTGATTTCTGCTACTAGAAATACAGCCCCTTCGTTGAAACATTGGGCAATTCCTGACTTTTATACAGAAATTTGTACACTGATCCCATTTTAACCATTTTTAATTTGCGGGTAGTTTTGGATTTTTTTTATCTAATTGTGCTTTAATCCCATTCTTGTTTACAAAATCGCCGTTCTTATCTACCCTCATCTTTCACTACAAACGCTATATAAAAGTTACCAGATTATCTGCTCTGTGGTTTATCTGCTCTGTGTGGTTCTTCAGAGCTCGATTCTGCACGATACAATCCAGTGCAGTGCCAAAAGAATGAAGGCTTTTTGTTTGTTTCGGTTGTTAATCTTGCTTGTTTTGATCAATGGTGCTTTGTGTAAGGAGTGTACCAACATCCCTACTCAGCTTTCGTCACACACTCTTAGATACGAGCTCTTAGCGTCAAACAATGAGTCATGGAGAGAGGAGATGTTCTCACACTACCATTTGACTCCAACGGACGAGACGACTTGGTCCAATTTGTTACCAAGAAAGATGTTAAAAGAAGAACAGGAATTTGAATGGATAATGGCGTACCGGAAATTGAAGAATTCTGCTGGGTCTGACTCACCAGGGGAGTTCCTTAATGAAGTATCGTTGCATGATGTGAGACTGGATCCGAGTTCAGTTCAATGGCGGGCGCAGCAGACAAACCTAGAATACTTACTGTTGTTGGATGTGGATAGTTTGGTGTGGAGCTTTAGGAAAACGGCGGGTTTGCCGACACCGGGGAAGGCATATGGTGGTTGGGAGGCCCCGACTTGCGAGCTCCGGGGTCACTTTGTAGGTTAGTTTGGTTGTTACTTCAGTTATTTTGATATATATTGTTATTCCCATTTGTCGTTGAACTGGTTAGTCTTTGTGTCACTATAGTCTAGTAATGTGCTTGTTCTGAAACACATCATACGTCATTAATGGATGATCTCTTCTCTCTCCAGCATGAAGGGTTCCTGTTCCTTGGCTGAATTATGTTTTTAGCCCGATGCCATCTCCATGTCATATCTTAGTGACAATTATGTTTTTTTGTTTTGTTTTTTGGGATGATTTTGGCGTCAGTCTCAAACAGAACAGGCTTTGTTTCAGTAGGAATAGGTGGAGAAGTTAGCATTATATTTGAATATCATTGGATCATTGAAATTTTGGTGTTTGCTCTGGTTTGTCTCTTACTTGGAATAAGATCTTCTCATGATGTGGCATCGTTTATTCATTTTAAGTGCAAAATGAGAGAAGTTTGTTGTTTTCGGGACCATCTTGTTATTGAGCATGTGCTGGACTGGACTTCTGTATTGATTACTTAGGATCCAAATTGGTTGATGATGAAGTTGAATTTTGCCCATGATCTTTCTGTCACTATGGTTTGAGTATCTTGCTTTCCTGTTTTGAAGGGCATTATTTGAGTGCGACGGCAAAAATGTGGGCAAGCACTCACAATGATAGTATTGGAGAGAAAATGTCTGCATTAGTGACTGCTCTAGCTGCCTGTCAAGAGAAAATGGGTACGGGATATCTTTCGGCTTTCCCATCCGAGCAATTTGATCGTTTCGAAGCTATCAAACCAGTCTGGGCTCCATATTACACCATTCACAAGGTACAGTTCTCAAGTGTTTGGAATTTTTAACGCAGCACTCCCTGTTTTGATTCTAGTCTGGTAAGCTTGAAAGTAACGACTTGAGTATCTAATTCGACAGATCATGGCGGGTCTTCTGGATCAATATACACTTGCTGGCAACAAGCAAGCTTTGAAAATGGTTACATGGATGGCTGATTACTTCTACAATCGCGTGCAGAATGTGATCAGAACATACTCTATAGAAAGACATTGGCTGTCGCTCAACGAAGAGACTGGTGGCATGAATGATGTCCTTTACCAGTTATTCACTGTAACGGTATATAAACTACAAGTTATTCTGTGTAACTGCATGTGAACTTGATCTGGGCTATTGTCTCTTGCTTGATTCAAGACATAGCTGTATTGAGCAATTGCTCTGGTGATACACCAGATAGTCATAGATCGATCCTCTCAGAGTTTGCAATATTGGTTGCCTTTAGTTGTCTGAGAAAGTCATGCTCTTTCTTGCCCGATGATCTGAGTTTTCAGTAACTCTTTGAGGAAATTTATTTTTTTGCAATGGCTAATGTGAGTGAGTAGAGAAGTGTTCTTTCTTTGCATTTAAAGAGAAAATGGCTATCAAATATTAACATATATTGAGAGGTTCCCGCATATTTTAAATCAGAAAGGTTTTGCTCAGTGAACCCTCTTCATTGTACTGTAGCGCGTCACCTATCTCGAAAATTGTAGATTTTGATCCTGATTTTGTGCTTCTACTTTTTTGTTGCAGAACGATACCAAGCATTTGTTCTTGGCTCATCTCTTTGATAAACCTTGCTTTTTAGGATTGCTTGCTGTGCAGGTAAGAACCATTTTTGTTTCTTTAGTGTTCTCATCATGCTACTCCAAGTCTTCAGAGAATATGTGTCATTTTTTCAAGTGCTATAATGTTTTTCGAGGTTCAGAGAGGAATATTTAAAGTCGGATGAGTCCTCTATGTCAGATTTGTAACCGATGGTGCAAGCCTGCAAGGGATTGCTATAAATGAGGACATATATGTGTGTATTTCCAAGTAACCTTTTTTGCATGTGTCTGCATTGCTTCTTAGTATCTCATGTGTTGATTCTCTCTTTTTCTATGCTTTCGACAATTTGGTTCCATGTTCAGTACAATATGTAAAAGCTTCACAGAAGTTATCTTTTTTGACCTGCAGGCCGATGACATAGCTGGTTTTCATGCGAATACTCATATCCCAATCGTTATTGGAGCACAGATGCGTTTTGAAGTTACTGGTGACCCGCTATACAAGGTAACATTTTTTGATTTTCAAATTGTAGAATAGCATGAAACAGAATTTTTATTTATGAAAAAAATTGTAAAGAACACTGTGACTTCCAAATCTTAGCGGCCTTCTTGTTTTCTCAGAGAAGGCTGGCTTTCTTCAGGATTTGCTTTGTGATATAACTATGTGTTTAACCTAGATGTATTTCCACGTTTTCAATGGTTATACATCTTTTGAGGTTTCCAATGTTTTGTCTAATGGCTTTTTGGCAACTTCTTACATCAGACTATAGGGACATTCTTCATGGACATTATGAACTCCTCCCACAGCTATGCAACAGGTGGCACATCAGTCGGGGAATTCTGGTATATATTGAATTCTGAGGGAGAATTATATTCAAGTTTAATATGCGTATACATATATATATCTGCGCGTGCGTATGTGTGTGCGTCTCATCACGGTAATCCTCTTTATTTGTTGGTCTGACAGGACGGACCCAAAGCATTTAGCGACCACTCTTCGAGTGGAAAATGAGGAATCATGCACCACATATAACATGCTGAAGGTGATTGAGTACTCCTTAACACCATACTTGGTCTCCTAGGGAAGTGATTTAGTCAGGATATATTTTCTCTCTCGACTATGCAATGGAAATTTGACACGGCATTTTACGAAATACTTCAGAAGTTGCAATATGTCAAAGTCCTGATCTAATTTCTACTATTGGTACAAAGCTAATTAACTATGACTTAGATTACGTCTAATTGTTTGTCTTAAACCTTTTAATCCATACTAAGTGATGGCACCATTCGCTTAGTTATGCAAGTTTATTTGTTGACCGACTCTTTTGCATCTGCTGAGCTTGGTCTATAGGTGAGTCGCAACTTGTTTAGATGGACAAAAGAAGTTGCATATGCCGATTATTACGAGCGAGCATTGACAAATGGCGTGCTAAGTATTCAGAGAGGGACTGAGCCTGGTGTCATGATCTACATGCTTCCTTTGGGTCAAGGGGTATCCAAGGCCAGAAGCTTTCATAAATGGGGAACTCAGTTTGACTCCTTCTGGTGCTGCTATGGGACAGGTCTAAGATCGAACACCCCTCCAGTGCTCATTTTCTCAGTAATATGGAGTCTGCAGATGTCATGATTTGTCGAATATCACTCTTTGTTGAAGTTGTTTCCACAACTTTCTTTGGTTCATTTTTGGACTTAGCCACATTCTCTCCTGCAGTTTTCCTACTAGCAAGTATTAGAGGCTCGACATGATGTGTTGTATTGTGGAGTTTTGTCCATCAAATGATCCTTTTTCTTTCTTTGTGTCTGTAGGAATTGAGTCGTTTTCGAAATTGGGAGACTCTATATATTTTGAAGAGCAAGGAGAAGTTCCGGGTCTTTACATAATTCAATATGTATCGAGTTCACTTAATTGGAGAGCAGGGGGGACTGTGATCAATCAGCAAATTGGTCCTCTGTCATCGCGGGATCCTTATATTCAAGCAACAGTTACTTTTTCGTCGGAGGTACTTCTAGCTGGCCAATGCATGAGGAGCAGGAGGAATTTTACCGGCCTTTCCATTGTCTTTTCCATTAGATATAATCAACTTAATTGCTCTGTCTTGTGCTTATGTAGCCACGACTTTAAATCTGTTTCGTCACTCTTTACTGCCAACCATCCGCATGACAATAAAATCAATTATTGACGTATTAAATTAAAATCTTCCTTAAATCACGTGTAGCATCTCCTGAAATCAGTGTGAATACATCTAATTCAATTAACACGTGAGATTAGTCTATTTTGGATTCTGGTGTTCTTTTGGCAGTGTTTGGTGTCTTATTGTTTCTCCTCTGCTTCTTCTTATTTCAGGCAGCAGGGCAGTTGTCTACCCTGAATTTCCGAATACCGAGTTGGGTTTCTTCAGCTGGTGCCAAAGCAGAATTAAATGGAAAAACTTTAAATCTACCACCTCCGGGTGCGTTTAGTGTTCTTCGTGCATGTGCAGCACCAGTTTGATCGAAATTCGTTTCTTAGTTTTTTATTGCTCTATGGCATTCTCCTTTTGAAATTGCGACTTGTCTTTTCTTTTATTAATCGGTCAATTGAGAGCTTCGACTCGAGAAATTAGTAAGTGGAGATCAAGAGTTCTGCAGAATTGATCCGGTTTGTTGGTGCAGGTAATTTTCTCGTCACAGAGGGGAAATGGAGCCCCACTGACAAGCTGACCCTTCAGTTTCCCCTCAGTCTGCGGACAGAGGCTATCCAAGGTACCGTCACGGCTCCCACTGCTTGCGGGGCATATGCTTCTGCAGTCGGGAGCTTTTCCTTAGCATTATCTTTAGGTTTTTTCATGTCAAGCTGAAAAGTTTGCATTAAACTAATGTCCAGATGACCGATCCGAGTATGCTTCTATACACGCAATACTCTATGGGCCTTATCTTCTTGCGGGGCTGACGAGCGGATACTGGGAAATCAAAGCCGAGCCAGATGTTCCTCTATCCAATTGGATAACTCCTGTTCCGGATTCTTACAGTTCGCAGTTGCTCTCTCTTTCGCAAGAATCAGGCAACTTGTCTTATTTCCTGACCAACACGAACCAATCCATCACAATGGAGAAGTTTCCTGAGCCGGGCACTGATTCAGCTGTCCACGCCACCTTCAGACTTGTCTCCAAAGACCCCACCGCTTTAGGAATCAGGCCACGAGGGGGCATGATTGGGAAATCGGTCATGCTCGAACCATTCGACCTTCCTGGAATGGTGGTAGCAGAAAAAGGGAAAGATAACGGCCTCGTAGTTGAGGGATCAAGCGAGGGCAGCTTGTCCCTCTTCCGTGTGGTTGCAGGACTGGACGGGAAGGCCGAGACTGTGTCCTTGGAGTCAGAAAGCCATGAAGGTTGCTACATATACACGGGGTTGAATTACGACAAGGGTTCCAGTGTGAAGTTGGGTTGCGTCTCGGATTCCTCAGACAGTAAGTTCAACGAAGCGAGCAGCTTTACGCCGGGAGACGCCATAAGCTCGTACCATCCCATGAGCTTCGTGACGAAGGGTGAAAAGAGGAGCTTCCTTTTGGTTCCATTGATGAGCTTGAGAGATGAATCGTACACCGTCTATTTCGACATCCAGTCTTGAAAGATTGGTTTGTATAGAAGTACCTTGGAACAAACAGAAGAATGCTTGGTTAGGATTTTCAGACAATAATGATCAAACTGCGGTTTATACAACCAATTAAAGCGAGGTTGATGTAATTACACTCTGTTTGCTTCTCTGCAAATTTCTGGTCAGAAACTCGATATGGCCACTCTGTTTGGCATTCGCGTCTGCTTCTTTCCCTTTTTTGGATCCGAGCCTAAGCCACGACTATGCCAATGCGATTTGAGTTGGGTGCACTTGTTAAACGACCTGATAAAGAAAACTCTAGGTTTTATAGTTCACAGATTTTCCTCGTATTGATCGTTATAAGTGCATCAAAAATCAAGCTGTTCCTAATAAGATAAAGCCATTCCCAAATTCTCCAGTCCCTGATTTTTGCAACCACAATTGAAGCGTGTCGTGATCTGAATGCAAAACCAACAAACCGGCAATGCCCAACATCAAATTTGAAGCCGTCGCGTCGGTACAAATTATGTCCATGTCCAAGTGACTTCACCATGTATTGGCCATTGCATTATCAAGTAATTGCAGTGGTTCCCACGAGTTAGGCGACAACCTCCGCTAAAACCATCATCGCTATTATTAGTTTCATGCAGCATTTACGTGCACGAAGATCTTCATACCCCCAATTAACGACGTAATTTAACACCCAATCATACAAGCATCATCACATCATCTCACCGACATCTTGTGCTCAATCCATCTTCCCTGTTCCCACTAGATAGCAGCCCAGATTCTCATTATTGCCCTAACATGCCTTTAGTGGCTTCCCGCAGAGGCAGTGGTCGTACTGGAACCTATGTAGCACCGACACGCGACACGTGACACGCGACACGACGCGACACGCGACACGCGACACGTCATTTCTCAAAAAATATAGAATTCCGACACGTTCCGACACGTTAAATATTAAATAAATATTTTTATATAAAAATGCATAAATAACTAAATAATAATATTAAAAAGAGCCTAGAATTAATCTATACTAAAAACAATAATCCTACATTTGTTAATATCATATCAAAAGTGGAAAGGAAATAAAAATAGAGAAAAATCATATCAAAACCGATATGCCCTTCAGGTTTTCAATTTTGATGCCACTTACTTCATAGATGACTTATTCAAAATAGAGCGCTCAATACATAAAAATGACAAAAATCAGTCCGTTCACTCAAGGTAAATCCTACTTGGTGCAGAGCAGCAAATAAGAACTCTTCCCATTTGAAATCATTTTTATAATGCCTAGCAAATTCAACTCCGCCTTAATCTTTGGATCATTGTTAGGTTTCAGAATTTCCCTTACTCTTGTCCATGTATCCTTCTACCATAATTGCAAGCAACAATTCAGCAATCCCAGTTCTCCTAATAAGCATCAATGTAATACTCGGATTTGACACAATGCGTAAATTGTTAATACAAAATATACAAATAAGAAGCGCCTCGCCTAGCCCCTTCACCTCCAACAGCTACTTCCCATGAAGACTGAAGAGAAGAGTCCAGAGTCTCCACTCTCCAGACCCCGTGCGTGATTGAAGTTTAGCTTTTATTTTTATATTTTTTTTATATTTTTTTTCATATATTTATATTTAGACCCCAGAAGTTTTGAAAATTTATAAAAATAACCCCGTGCGTGTCGGAGTCACGTGTCGGAATTTCCGACTCGCGTGTCGGAGCGTGTCGGAAATAGTTGACCGCGTGTCGGTTTTCCGACTCGCGTTGACCGCCCGCGTGTCGGAGCGTGTCGGAACGTGTCGGAGCGTGTCGGACACGCGTGTCGGAGTGTCGGACACGCACGGGGTCGGAGAGTGTCCGTGCTTCATAGACTGGAACAACGACGCTTCGAGGTGGTCGAAGGGCGACCCCACCGGAATACGCCTGTGGCTCAAGTCCATGTGCCCGATGCACGTTGCGCCTGATGTTGAATTTGGGATTGGCCCCCGCAGGTTGTTGTACGAAAGGTCCAGCACCGTGAAGTACGGCCTCAGCCCGTACACGTCGGGTATCGGGCCCTAGATGGAGTTCCTGCTTAAGTTCAAGTTGCTCACCACCAAGTTGATCAGGCTGGATCGCCCCCCGGATTTGATCGTAATCCAGGTTCAGTCTGGGGAGGACCGGCATTTTACTGAGCGAAGGCAGGATTTGGCCAGAGAACCGGCTTGAGGAAAAATCGAGATCTGCTAACCAGTATATTTGGGATATGGAAACGGGGATCGACCCGGCAATTTGGTTCTCACTTATTATATTACCATAGTTCACCCATGATAGGGTGTGCTCAAGAAACATCGCTTCATCCATGATGGGGTGTGCTTGAGAGGCGCTGCGAGCGGTTGTCTCTTGAGGGAAGTCATACGAACTTCCTCATAATGTAACCTATATACAGAAAAGAACATACAAAAAAAATACACAGTCTCCTCTCCATCAAAAATAACACCCAAAAGGTATCTATTACTACTTTGAAAAGACGATCAACATCAATGTTGTAGAATGAGAATACCTTCCTTGTGATTGTATTTGGAGTATCATGAAGTTGTAAATTCGTCCATTACTCGCTAGTGATTCCATATATATTCCCGAGTAATTCGTTTGTTGTGCATCAAGAGATTAGGCAATTCTTCCTTAACCTTTATTTCTTACACCACTCAAAAGGGCTCGGTTCAACATCCTCAGCATTCCAAAATCTAATGGCAACGGACCTGAGATACCGTTATTACTCAAGTCAAGGTGCATCAAGCTTGACAGGCCCATTAGGGAGCTAAGGCTCTGACTCGTTATCATGTTATCCGCCACATTGAGTACCACTAGCTGCATTAGCATCTCAATGTCCATTGGTATCTCACCCGACAAGTGGTTCTTAATGTAATATCCCTAGATTAACTTACTCGAAATATTATTTGCTTTGGCCCGTCCCTTAGCAAGCCTCACAATTTTATCATTTGACATACAAACAAATAGTATCTACCCATCCTTGTAGTGCTCTAGGCCAAGCTTGCTTAACTTTGGAATTTCAAAGTAAAACTTGCTGTTAAGTCAAAGGGTGCCTTCATAAATTAATTCCAATTTTCACATATATATCTTAGAACCGCTCTTCTCCTATCTCATTCGCCATCCTAAAAGTTTGCCAAAAGTCACTCCTTGTTCAAGCCCTCTAGCCCAGACCGAATTGATACAAGCCCATCAACTTATGTCTGATTCGTCCCTGAACCACACACCTATTGGAGACGATTCACTCTGATACCATATAGTAGCTGTTGAAGTTAGAGGGCCTGAATAAGGAGCGACTTCTAACAGGCTTCTATGATGACAAAGGGGAGAAGGAATGAACCAAACTATGCACAAAACAAGATGGGAGCGATTTTGAGATATAAATGTGAAAATTGGAATTAACTCACAAAAGCGCATTTTGATGTAACAACAAGCTTTACTTTGGAACTCTAAAGTTAAGTGAGTCAAGCTAGGACACTACCACGATGGGTGACCTCTTGGGAAGGTGCCTGTCTATATGCCAAAGCATAAAACCGTGAGGCCTAGTAATAAATACCTTGAATTATTTAATCTACGGATATCACATATATACCTCATAATCGCTTTTATAAAACTTGAGATTTTGGACCAAGTCAAAAAGAAGTGGTGGGAGCCACCAAAAAAAAAGAGGAAGAAGACAAAAGAATATAAAGAAAAAGACAATGAGATGTATCCTTCTACTCGAAGTAGAAGACGATGATTCAAAAATAAATGATATCCGCTAAAAGTTGAAGCAGCGTGTCAAGAAACAACATGAGTTGTTGATCCGTATCGGCTGTGGATATATCAAAGAACAAAAAGGTATGATG
This sequence comes from Eucalyptus grandis, assembly GCF_016545825.1. Lineage (NCBI taxonomy): Eukaryota > Viridiplantae > Streptophyta > Magnoliopsida > Myrtales > Myrtaceae > Eucalyptus > Eucalyptus grandis. Next base: position 54,751,866 of record NC_052613.1, on the reverse strand, counting down.
ATCATCCATAGTGAATTGCTCGCAAAACGAGGTCTCTCCTTTAAAAGAAATAAATTTCCAATTTACTTCTTTTAAAAATGGGGATATGTTGACAACCAAAAATATCCTTGCTATCATGCGTTGATCATAAGGGATTAAAGCATTTAAAATCATTCTCATAGTCATGTGTGGGTTGTGATTTACATCAACCCAGCCCATGGTAGTCATGGAAACGGATGGCCAAGGATTTTGAAAGCCCCTGGGCTAGATTTTGATGGACCTACAAATAGAGATACATGATTTGAAGATAAAGCAGTTGATTACCACGTGTCCAAGCCCAAAGATGTTGAAGACATATAATTTAGATAGAATTGACGGAAAAATTTGGGCAAGAACAATTGATGTTTAAAAGGGCACCAAACAAGCCATGTGAACATCATCAAAAGGTTAGAAGGCAATGAGTTATGGATAAGGCAGTTCAACAAAGAACGTGGAGCAACTTTTAAGGAGGAAGCGACCGACCACTGATGGTTATTAAATTAGCCTATAAATACTGCAGGTAATCCAACAGAGAAGTCCCCAAACAACACACAAAATTCTTTTATCTTGCCCTTTTATCTTAGCTTAGTTTAGTTTAGCTATAGCTTCAAATTCCCATTGTATATTCAACTTCGACGAATGTTTATATCCTAGGTAGTGACGTTGATTAGATTTCAATGATGCCCTACAGTCCAGTGTTGTCGATTAAATTTTCACGTTGTGTCCTCATACCTATCTAGAAGTAGTGCCCACTAGGTGTAGCATTGTTGATTAGATTCCAATGTTGTGTCCTCATACCTATACAAGAGTAATGTTTACTAAGTGTTGTTATCATAGTCCAAACATCATTAATTAGATTCCGACATTGAGTCCTCATATCCATATAGGAACAATGTCTACTAGGTGTTGTCTCTATTATCCAACATTGTTGATTAGATTCCGACATTTCGTCCTCAAGTCTAATTAGGAGCAGTGCCTTCCCAATATTATCTTCAGTATTCTGTATTGTCAAATCAACTTCAAATTGTACAAACCACTTTGATTGTAATGGGCTTTCATTAAAATATTCAAGTGAGTATAGATCAAGCTACTTATTAGAATTCAACATATATATATTCTCATTAGCATTTGACCTGTTATGTCCAATATTAACACAAGACCTAAGTCTCCTTTAGTAAAAATCAAAATACAACAGTTGTTGAAAGATATTTCATTGTAGGATTCAAAACTGGCGAAACACTAAGAATTTTGATATTTATGAAAAGTTCTAATTAAATAGTTTCGAAATTTTTTTTGTGATAAATATTAAAAAAAAAAAAAGCTGCTCCCTTCTCTGCATGTCTACATTGGGAAAGTTTGAGAGGGAAAGTTTCATTCAGTGAGCACTTATCACCAAAGAGAAGTGATTCTCAATACTTCTTAGCTAAATTATCCCATTTTTGCACTACTTTTTCGTCACACTTTATACATTTTTATGGTTTCAACAATCAATTTCTTGATCAGACGCAATTCTTGTGCATAATTTGCTCCTTGCCAGTTAAAAGAAACATAGGTTCCATTTCATTTTTCTCCCTCCCTAATTGTCTATTCGAAAATTATCGCATGCATAGAAGAAAATGCGAATTAAAAATCAAGGGCCATCAAAATATGAAGGAACCCTTTAAATCGAAATTCCACCCCCCCCAATTTCGAGCAACCGCTTTTCCTAAATTACAGTTTTCTTTTTTAGGAAAATAAAATCGTTTCCTAGATATTACTCCCATGAATATATTCATAAATTCTCAAAAAGAAAAATTAAAAGGAATTGTTATATTCAAATAGCTATCTATAAGTTCATTTTCTCGCTCTTGTTTTAATCAAAATTTTTCACTTTCTAAGTATGACTTAGCGTAGTGGTAGTCAATTAAAGTCGAAATATATCTTCGTTTTGTGTATAATTTTTCCAAAATTGATTTTTAATCCTGGAAAGTTGCCCTCCAACGGAATCTAGTAAAACAATTAAAATATAAAAATTATAACAAAAGAAAGAAAAAGGGCAGTCGCACGCTTCCCATTTTCTCTCCCTACGGTCGGCTTTTTCCTCTGGCCGGCGCTCCTTCCTCCTTCAGAGAGAGAGAGAGAGAGAGTGGCGGAGGAAACCATCGGGCACGGCGGGTTCAACCCATCAGCGAGAGTGGCGGAGGAAACCATCGGGCACGGCGGGTTCGACCCATCACCGAAAATGGTGTGACCCACCTTAAGTATCCCTCGCGACCGCCGCTTCTCCGATGATGGGTCCAAAAAGTTTCGGTGAAAGCGAAACGGCATGGCACAGCCATGTTCTGTTCCCAATCAACAACCGCTGATTCCGGTTCTGTTTCTGCTTCTCTCTCCTCGCTGCGTGTAGAAAGTAGCTCCAAAGTCGCTGCAAATTTCATCGGTCAAACCCCACCCACCACCGGGGAAACCGACGAAGTATCCGTGATTCTCCCCTGTCCCCATCCTCCTCCCTACCTCCTCTCTCTCTCTCTCTCTCTCTCTCTGTGATTCGTTCAGTCTCTGTTTCGGGATACGCCTACTGGACGTATATCTCTTGTTAATATCCTCGCTTTCTGCTGATACAAATTTAATTATTATTATTGTCGGTACACCCGCTTCCCACCCCCACTATGTTTTGGCTTGTTTATCAAGTTAGTTACTAATTCCATGATTTCGCAAGGTGGGTTTTGCTCATCTTTATTGCTTCAGTTAAAGTCTCTCTCTCTCTCTCTCTCTTATGTATCTCCTGATATATATAGAGCATCCAGTGATATTCGTTCCACTGTTCTTGCTATTTCTGTCATTTTTGCTGCTTTGCTCAAGTCCACAGCAGAAAAGCGCGTCCTTTCTGTCGCCTCTTTATCTAATTATATCCAAAGTTTCCCTCTTTTTGTGTTAAAGATTTCCCGTCCCTCTTTGATTTCTGCTAATAGAAATAAATCCCCTTCGGTGAAACGTATCTTCTTCATATTGCCCAATGTTTAGCCTTTTCCATTCTGGGTAATTCCAGAATTTTAGGAGAAGCAACTACAAATGCCTTAAATTGTATACAGAGCTTACTTTAATCACTCAACATTTCGCGGACTCACTTAATTATTACTTAAAAAAAATCATTTAGGTATTAATTCCGAGTTGAGTTAACTTTTCACGGGCTCACTTAAATGTCACTTTTAAAACAAGAAACAATAAATTAAGTATCAATTTGATATGAGTTGTCGGAAATCTGATGTGATAATATTTTATTAATTCTCCAATCTTATGTGGTTTGGCAGTGTGTCCGGTCAACGTATAATCTCTAAAGGATGTCATGTAGAAAAGTTAAAAAGTAATTACTTCAATGTTAATCGTTGTAAAAAAATGATTATTTCAATGGTTAAAAAGTGATCACTTCAATGTCAATTTTAATAAAAAATAATCACTTCAATGTCAAAAAAGCCCCTAAATGATGTCATTTAAACAAGTTAAGAAGTGATTATTTCAGTGCCAGCCATTGTAAAAAAAATCATTTCAATGTCAATTGTTTTTAAAAGTGATCGTGTCAATTTTAATGAAAAAATTATTACTTTAATGCCAAAAAATACCACCTCAAATAATTTTTTTTTTTAATTATAATTTTTTTAATCACATAATTTCTCTAAAATGAGTAATCAGTTTTTTTTCCTAGACTTTTTAAAGGCACTTCTTCTTCTTCTTCTTTTTAAATTTTTTTATTATTATCTAATTGTGCTTTAATCCCATTTTTGTTTCCAAAATCGTGGTTCTCATCTACCCTCATCTTTCACTACAAACGCTATATAAATTGCCAGATTGTCTGCTCCGTGTGGTTCTTCAGAGCTTAATTTTGCATAATACAATCCAGTGTAGTGCCAAAAGAATGAAGGCTTCTTATTTGTTTTGGTTGTTAATCTTGCTTGTTTTGATTAATGTTGCTTTGGGTAAGGAGTGTACCCACTCTCCTACTCAGCTTTCATCACACACTCTTAGATACGAGCTCTTAGCATCAAACAATGAGTCATGGAGAGAGGAGATGTTCTCACACTACCATTTGATTCCAACGGACGAGACGGCTTGGTCCAACTTGCAACCAAGAAAGATGTCAAAAGGAGAACAGGAATTTGAATGGATAACGACGTACCGGAAATTGAAGAATTCTGCTGGGTCCAATTCAGCAGGGGAGTTCCTTAAGGAAGTATCGTTGCATGATGTGAGATTGGATCCGAGTTCAGTTCAATGGCGGGCGCAGCAGACAAACCTAGAATACTTACTGTTGTTGGATGTGGATAGTTTGGTGTGGAGCTTTAGGAAAACGGCAGGTTTACCGACACAAGGAAAGGCATATGGTGGCTGGGAGGAGCCGACTTGCGAGCTCCGGGGTCACTTTGTAGGTTAGTTTGGTTCCTTATTACTTTAGTTCTTTTGATATTTATTGTTATTCCCATTTGTCGTTGAACTGGTTAATCGTTGAACTAATTAGTCATTGTGTCGCTATAGTCAATTGATGTGCTTGTTCTGGAACACATCATACGTCATGAACGGATGATCTCCTCTCTCCAGCATGAAGGGTTCCTGTTCCTTGGCTGAATTATGTTTTTGGCACGATTCCATCTCTATCATGCACTTAGTAACAATTATGTTTTTTTCTTTTTTTTTGGTGATGATTTTCACGTCAGTCTCAAAAGGAACAGGCTTTGTTTCAGTAGCAATAAGTGGACAAGGTAGCATGATATTTGAATATCATTGGATCATTGAAATTTTGGTGTTTGCTCTGATTTGTCTCCCCTAATATAATCTAGAGAGCGCTATACAGGCTGAGGATCTTACTTAGAATAACATATTCTCATGATGTGGCGTCATTTATTCATTAAGTGCAAAACTAGAGAAGTTCGTCGTTTTTAGGACCATCTGGTTGTCGAGCATTTACTGGACTGGACTTCTATATTGATTACTTAGGATCCAAATTGGACGATGAAGAAGTTGAATTTAGCTCGTGATCTTTCTGTCACTATGGTTTGAGTATCTTGCTTTCCTGTTTTGAAGGGCATTATTTGAGTGCGACTGCACAAATGTGGGCAAGCACTCACAATGATAGTATTGGAGAGAAAATGTCTGCATTAGTGACTGCTCTAGCCGCCTGTCAAGAGAAAATGGGCACAGGATATCTTTCGGCTTTCCCATCCGAGCAATTTGATCGTTTCGAAGCTATCAAACCAGTCTGGGCTCCATATTACACCATTGACAAGGTACAGTTCTTGAGTGTTTGGAAATTTTGAACGCACTCCCTGTTTTGATTGTAGACTGGCAAGCTTGAAAGTAACGTCTTGGCTATCTACTTCGACAGATCATGGCAGGTCTTCTGGATCAATATACACTTGCTGGCAACAAGCAAACTTTGGCTGAATGTGATCATAAATTACTCAATAGAAAGACACTGGCTGTCACTCAATGAAGAGACTGGTGGCATGAATGACGTCCTTTACCAGTTATTCAGCATGACGGTACATGAACTACAAGTTATTGTGTGTAACTGCATGTGAACTTGATCCGGGCTGTTGTCTCTTGGTTGATTCGAGACATAACTGTACTGAACAATTTATGTGGTGATACAGTAGATAGTCATAGATCAATCCAATGCCCTTCTCAGAGCTTGCAATATTGGTTGCCTTAGTTGTCTGAGAAAGTCATGCTCTTTCTTGCCCGATGATCTGAGTTTTCAAATACTCTTTGGGAGGAAATTTTTTTTTTTTTGCAATGGCTAATGTGAGTGAGTAGAGAAATGTTCTTTCTCTGCATTTAAAGAGGAAATTGCCATCAAATATTAACATCTATTGAGAGGTTCCTGCATATTTTTAAATTAGAAAGGTTTTGCTTGGTGAACCCTCTTCATTGTACTGTAGCGTGTCACCTATCTCAAAATTCCTGACTTTGTGCTTCTACTTTTTTTGTTGCAGAACGATACCAAGCATCTGTTCTTGGCTCATCTCTTTGATAAACCTTGCTTTTTAGGATTGCTTGCTGTGCAGGTAAAAACCATTTTTGTTTCTTTAGTGTTCTCATCATGCTACTCTGAGTCTTTAGAGAATATGTGTCATTTTTTCAAGTGCTATAATGTTTTTCAAGGTTCAGACAGGAATATTTAAAGTTGGACGAGTCCTCTAAGTCAGATTTTTAACCGATGGTGCAAACCTGCAAGGAATTGCTGTAAATGAGGACATATGTGTGTATTTCCAAGTTACCTTCTTTGCATGTGTCTGTTTGTTGCTTCTTAGTATCTCCTACGTTGATTCTCTCTTTTTTTATGCTTTTGAAAATTTGGTTCCATGCTCTGTACAATATGTAAAAGCTTCGCAAAAGTTATCTTGTTTGACCTGCAGGCCGACGACATAGCTGGTTTTCATGCGAACACTCATATCCCAGTTGTCGTTGGAGCCCAGATGCGTTATGAAGTTACTGGTGACCCGCTATACAAGGTAACATATTTTGATTTCCAAATTGTAGGATAGCATGAAACGGAATTTTTATTTATGAAAAGACTGCAAAGAACACTGTGTCTTCCACATCTTAGCGGCCTTCTTGTTTTCTCAGAGAAGGCTGGCTTTTTACGAGATTTGCTTTGTGATATGACTACGTCTTTAACCTAGATGTATTTCCACGCTCTCAATGGCTATACATCTTATCTTTTGAGGTTTCCAATGTTTTGTCTAACGGCTTTTTGGCAACTTCTTACACCAGACTGTAGACATTCTTCATGGACATTGTGAACTCCTCCCACAGCTATGCAACAGGTGGCACATCGCTCGGGGAATTCTGGTATATATTAAATTCTGAAGGAGAATTATATTCAAGTTTAATATGTGTATACATATATATAGCGCGTGCGTATGTGTGTGCGTCTCATCATGGTAATCCTCTTTATTTGTTGGTCTGACAGGACGGACGCAAAGCGTTTAGCGACCACTCTTCGAGTGGAAAATGAGGAATCATGCACCACATATAACATGCTGAAGGTGATTGAGTACTCCTTAACACCATACTTGGTCTCCTAGGGAAGTGATTTAGTCAGGATATATTTTCTCTCTCGACTATGCAATGGAAATTTGACACGGCATTTTACGAAATACTTCAGAAGTTGCAATATGTCAAAGTCCTGATCTAATTTCTACTATTGGTACAAAGCTAATTAACTATGACTTAGATTACGTCTAATTGTTTGTCTTAAACCTCTTAATCCATACTAAGTGATGGCACCGTTCGCTTAGTTATACAAGTCTATTTGTTGACCGACTTTTTTGCATCTGCTGAGCTTGGTCTATAGGTGAGTCGCAACTTGTTTAGATGGACAAAAGAAGTTGCATACGCAGATTATTATGAGCGAGCATTGACAAATGGCGTGCTAAGTATTCAGAGAGGGACTGAACCTGGTGTCATGATCTACATGCTTCCTTTGGGTCATGGGGTGTCCAAGGCCAGAAGCTTTCATAAATGGGGAACTCAGTTTGACTCCTTCTGGTGCTGCTATGGGACAGGTCTGATCGAACACCCCTCGAGTGCTCATTTATTCAGTAACATGGAGTCTGTGGATGTCATGATTTGTTGAATATCACTCTTTATTGAAGTTGTTTCCCAATTTTCTTTGGTTCTTTTTTCAGGAATTAGCCACATTTTATTGTGCAGTTTTCCTACCAAGTATTATAGGCTTGACATGATGTGTTGTATTGCAGAGTTTGTCCATCACATGATCCTTTTCTTTCTTTGTGTTTGAAGGAATTGAGTTGTTTTCGAAATTGGGAGACTCTATATATTTTGAAGAGCAAGGAGAAGTTCCCGGTCTTTACATAATTCAATATGTATCGAGTTCACTCAACTGGAAAGCAGGGGGGACTGTGATCAATCAAAAAATCGGTCCTCTGTCATCGTGGGATCCTTATCTTCAAGCAACAATTACTTTTTCGTTGAAGGTGCTTCTTCCTGGTCAATGCATGATGGGCGGGCAGAATTTTACTGGCCTTTCCATTGTCTTTTCCTTTAGATATAATCAACTTAAATGGTCTTGTGCTTATGTTGCAACGACTTTAAATCTGTTGCGTCACTCTTTACTGCAAAGCATCCGCATTGGCTAATGGCCACAAGATGCGACCTCCTCTTATTTTCCCATCTGCATATTGATGATGCTGAAAGTAGATAAATAAAAGAATGATTGCATTATGCTCACTAAGCTGTGTGAAGTTAATTGGTTGCATTCACATTTCGGAAGCAAACTAGCTTCAATCATTAGTCCCATATTAAAGCTATCGCATGACAATAAAATAAATTATCGACCCTGAATACGCAAAATCGAAATCTTCCTTAAATCATGTGTAGCATCTCCTGAAACTAGTATGAAAACATCTAATTCTAGTAACACGTGAGATTAGTATATTTTGGATTCTGGTGTTCTTTTGGCAGTGTTTGGTGTCTTATTGTTTCTCCTCTGCTTCTACTTATTTCAGACAGCAGGGCAGTTGTCTACCCTGAATTTCCGAATACCGACTTGGATGTCTTCAGCTGGTGCCAAAGCAGAATTAAATGGAAATAGTTTGGATCTACCAGCTCCAGGTGCGTTTAGTGTTCTTCGTGTGTGTGCAGCACCCATTTGATTGAAATTCGTTTCTTAGGTTTTTATTGCTCGACATGGCATTTTCCTTTTGAAATTGCAACTCGTCTTTTCTTTTATTAATCGGTCAATTGAGAGCATCGACTTGAGAAATTAGTTAATGGAGATTAACAGTTCTGCAGAATTGATCCGGTTGGTTGGTGCAGGTAATTTTCTCGTCACGAAGGGAAAATGGAGCCCCAGTGACAAGCTGACCCTTCAGTTTCCCCCCCGTCTGTGGACAGAGGCTATCAAAGGTACTGTCACGGCTCCAAGCCTCCCATTGCTTGCGGGGCATATGCTTCGGCAGTCGGGAGCTTTTTCTTAGCAGCATCTTTAGGTATTTTAATGTGAAGCTGAAAAGTTCGCATTAAACTAATGTCCAGATGACCGATCCGAGTATGCTTCCGTTCACGCGATACTCTATGGGCCTTATCTTCTTGCGGGGCTGACGAGCGGAGACTGGGAAATCAAAGCTGAGCCAGATGCTCCTCTGTCCGATTGGATAACTCCCATTCCGGATTCTTACAGTTCTCAGCTGCTCTCTCTTTCGCAAGAATCAGGTGATTTGTCATATTTCCTGACCAACACGAACCAATCCATCACAATGGAGAAGTCTCCTGAGCCAGGCACTGATTCGGCAGTCCACGCCACCTTCAGACTCGTCTCCAAAGAATCCACCGCTTTAGGAATCAGGTCACGAGGGGGCATGATCGGGAAATCGGTCATGCTCGAACCATTCGACCTTCCCGGAATGGTGGTAGTGGAAAAAGGGAAAGATAAGGGCCTTGCAGTTGAGGGATCAAGCGAGGGCAGCTTGTCCCTCTTCCGTGTGGTTGCAGGACTGGACGGGAAGGCCGAGACTGTGTCCTTGGAGTCGGAAAGCCATGAAGGTTGCTACATATACACGGGGTTGAATTACGACGAGGGTTCCAGCGTGAAGCTGGGTTGCGTCTCGGATTCCTCAGACAGTAAGTTCAACGAAGCGAGCAGCTTTACGGTGGGAGACGCCCTAAGCTTTTACCATCCTATGAGCTTCGTGGCGAGGGGCGAAAAGCGGAGCTTCCTTTTGGTGCCGTTGATGAGCTTGAGAGATGAATCGTACACCGTTTATTTCGACATCCAGTCTTGAAAGATTGGTTTGTATAGAAGTACCTCAGAATAAACAGAAGAATGCTTGGTTAGGATTTTCAGATCAGAATGATCAAACTGCAGTTTATGCAACCAAAAAAAGCAAGGTTAATGTAATTGCACCCTGTTTGCTTTTCTGCAAATTTCTGGTCGGAAACTCCATAAGGCCACTCTGTTTGGCATTCGCGTCTGCTTCTTTTCCTTTTTTGGATCCAAGCCTAAGCCACGACTATGCCAATGCGATTTGAGTTGGGTGCACTCGTTAAAGGACCTGATAAAGAAAACTTTAGGTTTCATATTTCACAGATTTTCCTCGTATTGATTGCAATAAGTGCATCGAAAATTTAGTTGTTCCAAATAGGGTAATGCCATTCCCCAATTTTCTGGTCCCTGATTTTTGCAACCACAATCGAAGCATGTAGAGATCTGAACGCGAAACTAACAAACCGGTCATACCCAACATCAAATTTGAAGCCGTCGCATCGGTAGGAAAGATGTTCATGTCCAAGTGACTTCACCATGTGTTGGCCATTGCATTATCAAGCAATTGGAGGGGCTCCCACGGGTTACACGACAACCTCCGCTAAAAGCATCATCGCTGTTATTAATTTCATGCAGCATTACGTGCACGAAGATCTTCATATCCCCCAATTAACAACGTAATTTAATACGCAATCATACAAGCATCATCATATCATCTCACCAACATCTTGTGCTCGCTCCATCTTCCCTGTTCCCACTAGACAGCGGCCCAGATTCTCATTATTGACCCAACAAGCTTTTAGTGGCTTCCCGCAGAGGCAGTGGTTGTCCTGGAACGACGAAGCTTCGAGGTGGTCGAAGGACGACCCCACGGTAATCCGCCTGCATAGGTGGCAGTGGCTCAAGTCCATGTGCCCGATGTACGTTGCGGCTGATATTGACTTTGGAATTGGCCCCCGCAGGTCGTTGTACGAAAGGTCCAGCACCGTGATGTATGACCTCGGCCCAAACGCGTCGGGTATCGGGCCCTAGCACGAGTTCCTGCTCAAGTTCAAGTTGCTCACCACCAAGTTGATCAAGCTGGATCGCTTCCGAGATTTGGTTGTAATCCAGGTTCAGTGTGGCGAGGACCGGCATTTTACCGAGTGAAGGGGGGATTTGGCCAGAGAGCCGATTCGAGGAAAGGTCGAGATATGCTAACCGGTATATTTGGGATATGGTTGCGGGGGTCAACCCAGCTATTTGGTTCCCACTTGTTATATTACAATAGTTCATCCATGATGGGGTGTGTTTGAGAGGCACTGCAAGCAGTCTTCTCTTAAGGAAAGTTAAACTAACTTCCTCATAATGCAATATATATACAGATTAGAACATACAAAAAAATATATGTTCTCTTCTTCATCAAAAAAGAACATACAAAAGGTTTTTATTACTGTTTTGAAAAGACGATCAGCATTAACACTGTTGAAACAAGAATACCCCTATTGTGATTGTATTTAGACTATTGTGAAGTTGTAAATTCATCCATTTCTTACTGGCGATTCCACGTATATTCCTAGGTAATTCGTTTGTTATGCATCAAGAGATTTAATCCATTCTTCCCTAACCTTTATTTCTTACACCATTCAAAAGGGCTCGGCTCAACATCCTCAACATTCCAAAATCTCTTGGCAATGGACCCGAGCTCCCATTATTACTCAAGTTGAGGTGCATCAAGCTCGACAAGCCCATCAAGGAGCTAGGGATCTGACCCGTTATCATGTTAGCTGCCACGTTAAGCACCATTAGCCGCTTTAGCCTCTCAATGTTTGCTAGTATCTCGCCTAACTAGTAGTTCCTAAGGTAACATCCCTAAATTAACTCGCTTGAGGTATTGTCTGCTTTGGCCCATTCCATACCGAACCTCACAATTTTATCATTTAGCGTATAGACAAGTACTTTCCCAAGAGGCCACCCATCCTTGCAGTGCTCTAGGCTGGTTTGCTTAACTTTGGAGTTTCAAAGTAAAACCTATTGTCAAGTCAAAAGGCACATCCATGAGTTAATTTCAGTTTTCATATATATAAGGATCGTTCTCCCCTTGTTCGATGTATAGTTTCGTTCATTCATATCTCCTTTGCCATCCTAAAACCTTGTTAGGAGCCGCTCCCCATTCAAGTCCTCTAGTCTAGACTAGATCATTATATGTCCACCAACTTTTGTCCAATTCGGCCCTAAACCATGCACCTACCAGATGGGGTCCCACTCTGATACCATATAGTAGTTGCTAGGGCTAGAGGGCTTAAATAAGGAGCAGCTTCTAGCAGGCTTTTAGGATATTGAATGGGCTGGGAATGAAGTGAACTATACACCGAATAGAGTGATAATGATTTTGAGATATATGTGTGTGAAAATTAGAATTAACTCACAGAAGCGTCTTTTGACGTAATGACAAGCTTTACTTTGAAACTACAACATTAAACGAGCCAAGCTAGGACACTACCAAGATGGGTGACCTCTTAAGAGATTGTCTATCTGTATGCAAAGAATAAAACTGTGAGTGTTGGTAAGGAATACATCAAGTTAGTTAATTTGGGGATATCACATATATACCTTAGAATTGCTCTTGTAATACTTGAGATTTTGGACCGAATCAAAAAGAAGTGGTGGGACCCACCCAAAAAAAAAAACTCAGTGTTGAAAAGTCAAAGAGAAAAAGGAAAAGGAGGGGACGCTTGGTTCTTAAATTGAGAGCTCGGGCAAAAAGATAAAAAGAGAGTAAAGAAAGAAAGAAGAAGAAAAAGGAATGCACAACACGCCACAAGGACCTCAACAAGCCAAGTCAACTATGCATCACAACGCCCAGTAAATACTTGCGCCCCTCGTTCGTCCAATCAGGGTAGTTGTCAAATTTAAGGCATAAATTTGGAATTTTGGAAAATTTGAGCCATATAGTCTGATTTTTAAGTTGTGGAGTTGCGACATTTCATGGAAATAATGGATTATGGTGTGGTGAGCCCGGGAAGTTTGATAGGAGTTGTTTAAAAGCAATGGTTTAGTCGGTGTGAGAATTTTAGGGTTTCGCATTCAAATTTTGCATTGTGAATGGCTTGAATAATCACTTCGAGGGAGTGGTTTGTTAGCGCGGAAGAGTCATTTTATTAGCATTTAGACATAATTAATCCGTTTCGTAGTTGAGGTTGTGTTTTCCTTGGTTTTCACGTCGATTCTCATTTAATTGTTAGGATAACTAGATTGTCGGTTCAAGTGAGCTTTGTTGTTTGGCCTTAGGCATTTCCAAGGTGAGTAGTGCTATTTCTTCTATAAATTTGAAAACTCATGTCTTATTAAAAGTCATATAGATTTGAGTATCGTATGAGTATGAAAGACATGGCACAACATTTTATTTATAAAAATGGAAGAAGTAATGTTTAAAGCATAATTGCTGCATAAATCCGGACCAAACATTTACTACTTGTTGATTTTGAAATGGCATGGTAAAACATTTCTAAAAATGGCTTATAAGTTAATTATTATGTAATGAATGGAGGAAAATCTTTCTGAAAAAAAATTATTTAGTTACATGTTATATGGTTTGGTTTGTGAGGAAATAAAAATGCATTATTTGAAATAACTTGAAATGATTAATTGTGAACACCTTGATCAAATGCCTTGCAAAGAAATTGCCAAAAGTTATGGGTATGGATTAGTGAAATGCTTTAAAAAACACATTCTATTTGATAAATTGGGCTACAAAAGTTTATTCAATTCGATTTGCGAACTGGTTTATGAGATGAATTATGGTTTAATTTTGAATTTGTTTTATAAAATGATATGGGAAATACTTTACGAAAAACTATTTCTATCGGATAGATCAAGTTATAGAAGATTATATGATCGGTTTGTGAAATGTATCGTGGATTATGAAATTGATTATGGATAAAATTTCTAGATATTGAAGGATGTGGGTTTAGTGTTCAATATCATTGTAAACCTATGGAAGGACGTGTGGATTTGCATAACAGGCTTATGATATTCTTCTAGGCCGAACTATCGACTTTGTAGGTAGAGAGCTTACCAATGAGAAATCCCGATCGCCTTATGACCAAGCGTTGTATCATGAATATAGTTTAATATTGAGCAAAAGATTGGTTGATGAATGAACAATCGACGTGTGCTTCAATACTATATAAACTAATAAAATAGACCATTGATGTGTGATTTTGATGAGACTAATAAATGGATTTGATCATTGATGTTTGTGATGATTTGAATGAGTATTTTCTAGATTTGTATACAATTTGTTGAAATGAAACGACTCGTACATGATTTGACATGTATGTTAAAGTTTTGGATTATGAGTTTCTGGTATTGCTTTATTTATATGTATAATGACTACTCAATCGGCTTAGAAGAAATACATAATACTCACGAGTTATAGTCACTCACCCTTCTCGTTCCCAACATTTTCAAGTTCTTTGGTTAGGAGCTAGTATAACGAGAGCGTTATTGATGGGAACTTTTGGAAGTAGACTTTGAGTTTAGTTTGAGGCTATGTCCTTTATGTGGAAGGACAACTATGTCACCTCCAGCCTTATAGATTTCGGGTTGTGACAGCTCTCCCCCTCTTTAGTGCATAGTTTTCTCTTATCGCTTTTATCGTCCTAGAAATCTGTGAAAAGCCGTTCTTGACAACCAGTCCCTGTCTTCATTGAATCAGTCCGTTGCACCTAATGAGGTCCAGAATCCAAAGGTACGGCAGAGAGGCAAGATAGGCAGGTATCTTGCCGAAGATGCCCTTCCAATCGGCGATGGTGAAGCTCGAGAGGTGCTCAAGCCTGCATATTGCAAGAGATATCATGTCGATCATGTAGCCGGTCCGCTTGGCCCTCTCGAAGATGGGGCCCTTGGACTTGCCCCAAAGGTTGATGTCAACGACGTGGTGGGACTTGGGTTCGTAGCTAATGCCACACCAATTATGGCAGTAGTCAAGGTCGATCAAGGAGTTGAAGATGCCAAGGTAAGGCTCGTGAAGCGCCACCCGATCCAACGACGAGCAGGCGACAGTGACTGCAAGAAGTAATGATGTAATGAAAATTTCTTGAAGACTTATCCTTTTCTACAACTAAACTCTTTTGTTTTTCTAGTTATCTATTGTGATGCTTCCTCTATTCTAAAGTACAAAGGAAAAATGAGGGAAGATCAACCGAGCACCAAATGAAGCGGTCAAAGCTGAAGATGGTTGCATGGGACATAAGGACTGAGCATAGATTACATATTGAAAAGTACTAGAATAATAAAGAACTATTGAAATCACATACATCATAGCAGTGCATTGATCTTTAAAATTGAACACTGAGCAAATTGAAAGATTAATGCAGTGTGGTGGTGTGTAGCTCCAGGATGCCAACAGTTTGAGCAAGCTGGAGAGGCTGCTTGACGGCGTTGTAGACATGTTCATGGCCAAATTCACGAAGCGTCTTGAGAGCGAGAACCAACATACAATATGGACTTTGATTAAGTGGAAAAAAAAAGAAAAAGAAAAAGAAAAGTTGAACGGTCAAAAGAAGAATGAGGAGGAGAGACCGAGAGTCTTTAGGAGAGAGGAAGAAAAAGAAGAAAACAGAGAAACAAAAGAAAGGTAAGGTTGAAAAGTCAAAGAAGAGAGGGGGGGCTCGGCCATTAGGAGACAAAGCACGCCAGGAAGAAAGGAAGAAAGGAGAAGGAGAAAGAAAAAGAAGAAGGAAAAGAAGAAAAGGGTTTTATGCACTCTCACCAGGGGAGTCTCACCAAGCTACTTCAATTATGTAACGCAATGCTAGTTAAGAGCTTATACCCCTCCTTCATCCAATTGAAGTATTTTATGAGTTTAAAGCTCAAATTTGGAATTTTGGGAAAATCAAGCAACGACATATGATTTTTGAGTCATTGAGCTATGTATTTCTATAGAAATGATAGTTTAGGGTGGTGTGAAGCCGTAGAATTTTACAGATCGTGATTTTAGCTTACGGTTTACATGAAATAAAATTTCAAAATTTCTCGCGCGCAATGAACAACACATGTCTAGCAGCTTCAAGCTCCTATTTTGTCATTTTTTGGCTTGATTTTGGAATAGTTAGGGTCCTTGTAGCATGTTGAAAAATCTTTTTACTAAATGTAAGAACGTTTGAAATGGGATTTGGTGGAAAAAGTTATGGTATGACTAAGTTTCGCACTCAAGCTCTGCATTGCAGACTGCTTAAATAATTGCTTTGGATATGCAATGTATTAATACTCATGTGTCATTTTATCGACGTATAAGTATAGTTTAGTCGAGTCATTAGTTAAGATAACATTTTAATTGGTTTTGATCATATTTATTGTTTATATGATAGACATGTGAGTTCGTTGATTTGAGTGAGTTTTGTTGTTTGGTTTGAGGCATATCCAAGTGAGTGATGCTATCTTTTTTAAGAATTTGTAAACTCATGTTTTCAAAATTATAAAGATTTGATATGTTATGAAATATGAATATGCGTATTTGTTATAAAAAATTTAGATTGGCATTTGCTAGATTTTGGTATTTGTGAATGGTATAAGAAATGGTTAATACAAAATATATTATATTTGAGGAACGAAGTCGAGAAATATTTTGGATTTACGAGACATTTTTACAAAAAGCTCTTTGAGCATGGATTATGGAATGTTATGTATATTGATTTGTGGAATTCTTTATGGCATCCATTTGATTTGATTCAATTTGTAAGACCGATTTATAAGATGAATTTTGAAATGATTTGAAAAATATTTTATGAAAAGTATTCTTAGCAAATGAGTTAAGTTCAAAAAATTATTGATTTATGAAATATGTTATAACATATGAAATGATTTTTAGATTTGGCTTTGTGTATTATGAAGGATGTTGTTTTGAATTGGTATTAATGCTCAATATCACTATGAGCCCAGTGAAGGGCTTGTAGGTATGTGCATACTAGTCCACTTGTGGGCCGAGTCACTAGCTAATAATAAGTGGAGACCTTGCCAATGAGGAATTTTAGTGGTTTTGTCACTAGGTATTATCTCACAGCCATGATTTGATATTAAGCAACAAATTGATCAATGGAGTAAATCATTGACATGTGATGTAAGTTTGGTCAATGGGTCAATGGGGTGAACCATTGATAAGTAATTTCAATTTAGTCGATGAAGTAAACTATCAACATGTGATTTGAGATTACTCGTTGAAATAGACAATTGACATGTGATTTCATTAGATTATTGATATATGGCATGAGATTAGCTAATATAATGAACCATTAACGTGTGAATTGATTATATTGATCAATGAATTGGACTACTGGTATCTATTTTGTTTTTATTGTGAAATGATTATTTCTGCTAAAAATATAGCTATGTTGAAGCATATGTAACTTATTATATATTTGTAATATTTTGGATTTGGGTTAAAAGACTTGTGATTTGGTTTGTAAATATGCATAGGATGCTTGATCCGCTTTGAAGAGATGCACTACTCACTAAGTTATAGTTGCTCATCTCTCTATTTTCTAATCTTTTTCAGGTTCCTCAACTAGTGATGAGTAGTACAAGAACAATATTAACAATGGGACTTTTGAGAATTAGATTTTGACGATTTGAGATTGCATCTTCGGGTAAAAGGACGTTCATGTCATCCCCACTCTTGATAGTTTTGGAGTGTGACAACCTAAAAATAAAACAAGAGCAAAGTAGGATGTATTTGGGATGGGGCAGATAGAGAGGTGTGGGGTCTAATGGAATGAAATAGGCTAACGGCGACTCCTCATTAGAAAACTCTCCTAGTGTTAATTTGACAAAACCCGCGCTTAATTGAGGTCCATAGGCTCATCTTTGCGCAATACTCTTAAACATCTATATCTTTTCCCTTTGGATGGAAAAAGTTAGGTCGTTGACATCCCTCTACTTCCTTCGGTCTCTGTTTCTGGTTACGACTATTGTATGTATATACCTTTGGTAAATATCATCGCTTTCCACTGATACCAGTTGAATTATTATTGTCAATACATTAGCTTCCTGTCCTGCCCTACCATTTTGAGCTTATTTAGTTAGTCACTAACTTTTTCTTTTTTGGTCGAAATATAGTAATTTCCATTGCTAGCCCACTAAAGGAGCATCATCAGTTGGAGAGTTTAAACATAGAATTAAAATTAAAGGCTGAGGAGGATTTGAAAACCAGTTACTAGGAAGAGATTTGGCTCCGTGGACTTTAGCAACCCAATCCGCGGCCTTAGTTGTTTCCTTCGACTCGTAGATGACCGAAACTCCACATAATTGGGCCATGAGTCATTTGCAATCAACAACAATGGACTAGGCCAGCCAAGGGGGTTCTTCCTGGCCCGATAAGCATCGCACGAGTGATAATTGGTCTGAAGATAAGAGCACTTGTAGATCAGTTCTGTTCTTACTTTACTGTTGGAGCACTTGCAGATCAGTTCATGCATCCCTGTTCAACTTTGCCCATAGTAGTGCTTCTCTCACAGCTAGGGTTTCAACCACCCAGGCGGACAGAGCATAGATCTGCTTGGAAAAGCTAGCAACGAGGAGCCTGACAGCGTTCTTGCACACCCCTGCAATTGATCCCACCATCGTTGAGCTGCACCAGGAGCAATCGACGTTCAACTTCATCTCGTTTGTACCAAGTGGGCTCCATTTTAACATGCCGTTTGGGGCTGCTTTTGGTCCTCTGTTTCTGCTCATCTACTTGGTGTGCCATTTCATGTATAAAGCCGCAACATTTCGTGCTTCTTGGGCGGTAGTAGGATCGGGCTTCCTTCCTTGGAAGACTGCTGAGTTGCGGGTATTCCAAATCTACCACAGTAGGCCAGCGAAGAGGGTCTTCAAGTTTGGTTTGACTCTTGAGGTGAGATGTTCAAAAATCCATTTGTGGATTCGAGTAATATGTGCTAGAGAAGTGTTGGCTTGAAAATCAGAGGCTGACCATAATGTTTTTGTTCAGTCGCATAAGAGGAATATATGCTCTGCTGTCTCTGGTGCTTGACCACAAAGATGACAGGTTGGATCATGTAGCATTTCCTTTTTGTACAAGTTTTCTTTTGTTGGAAAAGCATCACTGCATATATTCCAGAGTAAGAATTGAATTTTGGGTAAAGTCGGGATTTTCCATATCTCATACCATAGTGATTTTGGAACTTGGTAGAAAGAGAATAGATTATGTTTGGTGGGGAGTGCTATTCTATCATGTATGCAGTTGTAGCCGCTCTTAACAATATAGGAACCCGAGTTGTTGGCTATCCACACAAGCTTATCTGAGTGGGGATGTAGGCTAAGAGGGTTTGCTAGAATCTCTTGTACTACACTTTCCGGAAAAAGTTCATTTACTTTTTTAGTATCCCATTCCTTTGCTTCATGGTCGATTAATTCAGCCACCACTGTTGGCTCATCCCGATTTGCTGGGCCTATGAGTCTTCCAGAAGGAAGCCATACATCTTCTCTAATCCGAATTCTCCGTCCATCTCCAACCTCCCATCTAGTGGCAAGTTCGATTGCATCGCTTCCCACCATTAAACTTTGCCATCCACACGAAGGATGGGGACCTTTGGTTGCTACGCACAAATCACCTCGAGGAAAATAAATGCTTTTAAGAACTTGACAACATAGGGCGTCCGGTTGTTGGACAATTCTCCAAGCCTGCTTCCCCAACATTGCTTTGTTAAAATCCACTAAATCCCTAAAACCTAGGCCACCATAGTCCTTCCTGGTTTTCAAATCTTCCCATTTTCCCCAATGAATACCTTTTCTAGCTACATTCTGTTTCCACCAAAATGAGGCTATTCACTTCTCAATAGTGTGGCAAACGGAAGTTGGAATTTTAAAAATGGACATAACATATTGGGGTAGAGCCTGAATAACTGTCTTAATGAGAACTTCTTTACCAGCCTTTGAGATCAACCTCTCTTTTCACCCTTCAAGTTTCCTCTCGACTTTAGCAAGGATCCAAGCAAACACTTGCTTTTTTGTGTGACCCTAGTCAGATGGAATTCCGAGGTATTTCCCTATTTTTTTTTTTAGATAGGAAACTCTCAATTCAGCAGCTAAATTCTATTTCAGTATCTATGGGCAGTCTCTCCCAAAGAAAATGCTTGATTTATTGAGGTTTATAGTTTGTCCTGACACATAACAATATCGGTTCAGTACATTGGCTACATTCTAAGCTTTTCTTATTGTTCCATCTAAGAAAATGATGGCATTATCAGTGAATAGAAGATGCGAAAGTGTTGGGCATGTAGGATTTAGGCGAATACCGTTTATGCTTCCATCTTGTATAGCTTTACTCATAAGGGTCGAGAGGACATTGGCCATGATAATGAATAGATAGGGTGAGAGAGGGTCTCATTGCCGAATTCCTATAGTAGGCCTAAAGATAGCTGAAGGCTCACCATTAACTAAAATGCTGAAGATACCGATGAGATGCATTGCTTTATTCATTTAACCCATTTCTCATGGAACCTTAGCCTCAGCATATAGTCACATAGAAAATCCTATTCAACTCTGTCATACGCTTTTTGTATATCTAGTTTTAAAATGGCTTGAAATTTACGCTTTCTTTTTCTCACCCTTAGTTGATTAATCACCTCTTAAACTATAAAGATATTGTCTTGGATATGGCGGTTAATTATAAAAGCAATTTGCTCCACAGAGACTATCTTTGGTAGCCAAGGCTTCAGCCTATTAGCCAGCACCTTCGCTATAATCTTATAATTGAAATTGCAAAAGCTTATAGGTCTGAATTGGGTGATCTTTTCTTGGTTTATTACTTTAGGGATGAGAGTAATATGCGTTCTATTGAGCTCTTGTTCAAACGTATCTTCGCTGAAAAAAGATTGCACCATACTGAAGATATCGTCATTGATGATAAGCCAATGACTTTGATAAAATAAATCATTTAGCCCGTCCAATCCCGGAGCCTTTGTAGCCCCTAGCTGAAACACAGCAGCTTTAACTTCCTCTTTTGTGACTGGTTTGATGAGGTCTTCATTCATCTCTTCATTGACCACCATTGTACATTGACTTAAAATAGGTTGGTAATTCCGATCGCCCACTGAAGTAAATAAAAATTGATAGAAGCTTCGAATGTGATGTTTGAGAGTCTGGGGGTCCTTGTACCAGGTTTGATCATCAATTCGAAGCATAGATATTTTATTCCATTGTCTTCTTTGAATTGTTGTAGCATGGAAAAACTTGATGTTTTGATCCCCCCCCCCATTTTAACCAGTTAATTCTAAACCTCATGCACCGGTACATCTCTTATTTCCTTTACAAATCTTCAATTTTTCCAACAATGTTACTTATCTCCTCTCTGTTTTGCTCTCCATTCGTTTTATTAGTCAACTCCGTAAGCTGAAATTTAAGGGGGATGATTTGTTTTTGAGCACTTTTAATTTTCTCCTACTCCATTTATTTAATTCGGCATAAACCAACCTTGTTTTATGTGCAATACTGATTTCAGTTGTTTTATTTGCATTCCAAACTCGCTTAATCACCTCCTCACACTCAAGGTCTTCAAGCCAAAACAATTCAAATCTGAACATTCTCTTGCTTTTCTTCTCCATTTGATCTAGAGATGGTATAATTAGATCACCGGTAGTGCAAAAGCCATCGTGTTTGGGTATAGTATTCTCCATTCCAAATTACAAAGTGCCCTGTCTAATCTCTTTTTTATTAATGCATTGCCTTCTCTATTATTGGACCAGGTATAAGCACAGCCCTTACTTTCGATATCCATCAAAGAGCAATAATCTAAAAACCCCCGGAAAGCTGCCATTCGATAGCGATCCACCTCTATACTCTCGACCTTTTCCCAATTGTAAATAATTTCATTGAAATCTCCTATGCATAATTATGGGAGTGGATTATTATAGTTGTTGTCTTTCACAAAACGCCATAGTCAAACTTTCTTGTGTTGGTGCACGTAGAAAGGATATCTGCATTAGGTTGCCTCTAGTGAGATCCTTGCATTGTATATTAATAAGCTCCCCGGAGCTTCCCTCCACTTCCACTTCTACCTCCTCATCCCACATTAGTATCAAACCTCCTGCTATACCAACTGGCTCGATAATAAAAGAAAATTTGAAATAAGTCATTTTCCTCACTCTCTCTATAGTAGTATTCTTGTTTTTTGTTTCCATGAGGAAAACCAGGTTGGGCCGCTCTTGAGCCACTAAGGCTCTGAGGGCTCTGAGGTGCTAGACTGTCAAGGGAGCAACCAACCCTTAATAGTTCTAGCTCAATAATTTAATCTATTCTTTGGTAGCTTATTAGAGCCAACCACCAAAGCCCATGCACTAGCCCCTTCCCAAGACTAAATTGGGGCATCCAAGAGCTGTTTTTCATCCACCAAGAGATCCTGTGAGGTTTTCTTTTCATAGGGACTGACCTGCTTTTGTTGCCATAGGAGCTTTATACACGGCCTTTCCTTTCTTAGAGATTAGTGTCGCAACCAAATTTTCGGGTGCACCACCTAGGGTTTGGCTAATGGATTACTAGCCCTAGACTTAGCTCATGCTCTCCCAAACCCATACCAATTCACAACTTAGTTTCAAATTTTTTAACATACAAATGGATTTTATCTAGGAGTCGGCACTAATCAATTTATGGTAGATCGATTAGACACCTAAATAAAATAATTGAAGAATTATTTTACTCCTACGAATCAAAAACTTTAGATACGGGGATTTGGTTACACTAGACTTCTCTAATGCCTTTTCGGTACCATTTCTTTTCTTTTTTTTAAATATTTTTGCAAGCAGTTTGGATTGATTTTAAATTTATTTCTCTAACATGTAAAGTGATCATACAGGTGCGCAAACTATCAATTTAACACCCAAAAAAGTAATGAATAAATTACGGGATTTACCTTGTAACAATAAAATGATCCGCATTGTTAGATCAGAATTCACATCATCAACCCTACATATGATTTCTAATTAACACGCAATTTTTTTTTGTTTTCATTTAATTAATGAGAATCATGCTTTATGTAATGCAATATAACTAAATGACCTAATTCTAATGACAGACAATTTCTAATTAAAATGATTTAGCAACAATCACTAAATGACATGTATTTCATAAATCTAATTCTACATGACATGTAATGACAATTTTTTTTAAAAAAGAAGGCAATCTATCCTAGGAATTGAAATTAATTTATCCTAAGACATTTTTTGTATTTTTTTATGAAATTCGAAATTAGAAAAATGTGAAAATTATCTAGCTAGATTAAGATTCTATTCAATTTGTATTAGGAATTAGGTTAAGCCAAATCCTAATTTAAAATAAGATATTATCTTAACTTAGCAATTTCTAACCTAAGATGCAATCTATCTAAAAAATCAATCTAAACTTAAAATGAAATATGCAATGACGTACAAATGATGCCCTAATTCTACATGATATATGCATGATGATTTTTGTTGCTTTTTATTAATTTCGAAATTAAAAAAAATGTCAAATAATTAAACATGCAATTTAAGCTAATGAAACAAAAATCTAACATCCTAAATTTATGTTTTTTTTTTTTTTTTATTTCAAAATTCATAATAAATAAAATGATTAGTCTAAATATGCAAATAACCTTAAAGCATGCAATATTCTAACTCAAACATATTTCAAGATAAATAAAGTAATCAAGACAAGACAAACCATTCAAAAATCATCAAAGATATCATACATTGTTCAGATCAGGGAATAATTCTCACTAAAAAAATCAATAAATTGATCTTAAGCCTTAAAGATCAAAATATCAATTTTATTCTCGATTGATTAATTATTTCATCTAAAGCCTCATAGATGAAATAAAAAAAACCCAGGCGTAGTTGCGAATCAGATGGTATGTTAGAATTTCCACTTAGACATAGGGAAGTATTTCAAATAAGAAAACAAGAAATAAAATAAAAAATAAGATAAACTTGCCTAATAAAATAAATTAAATATACCTAATTTGATTTTTTCTCTTTAAAAAATAAAAAAAGGAAATCTTGGCCGCCAGTTCGGAGCTCCGGCGAGGGGAATCGATGGCGAGGAGCTCTGCGAAGGGATCAACAGCCGAACAACACATTTGGCACGGGTAGCAAGGGTAAACACTGATGAGGGCATCCGGCAAGGCAGGGCACCGGCGAGGGGGGTCACGAGGGAAGCAACATCATCGGAGCAGAGGCGGAGTAGACGTCGAGTGCTGGTGCAATCGCGGGTGAGGGGGATTCCGGTGCAGTGGCAAGCAATGCCAAGTGGAGCTCGCAGGCGGCGATGGCAGGGCACGGCAGGTGAGTGAGAGCGTCAAGGTGTCAGGCTGGTGGAGTGGCTTGATAGCAACGGTGGCTTTATAGGTAGAGCAGAGGCAAAGGTGGATATGATGGGCATTAGGGCAGAGGAGGGTCACGGCGGCAAGGATCGGCACAATGAGGCAGCAAAAGCGTAAGGTCGTCGTTGGTTGACATAGCCGCAAGCGAAGCGGAGGCGCAAGCAGAGGCGCTGGATCTAGAAGTTGCAGGCGACAGAGGCGTTACAAGGTTGATGGGTGGCGGGTGAGATTAGCGAAGCGGCGGTGGAGCAGATAGGGTCGTGGGTCGTTGGCGCGGGTGGTGCTGGTGCGGTCAAGGGCTGTTGGGGCAGTGGCTAGTGTGGGCACGGCACCGACGCGGGCAAGGCTGCCTCCACGAAGAAGATGAACAGTACCCACTAAGGTTTTTTTTTTTTTTTGAGAAAGTGATTTTCTCTTTGGACCAAGATGGACGAAGACTCTCTTACACAAATTTTCTCTCAATTCTTTCAGTTTTTTTCATCCTCAATCTTTGTACACACACCACACCTTTTATAGGGGAAAAATTTAAATCTTTGTGGCATATTTTGTTTCCAATTTCGCTTGTGCATAATACCCCTGAATATATCGTTGCACCTCGCGCGATATTCTCTTTTGTATTTTTCGAATATTCTATCCGAAAATTTCCTTTCTACCAAAGAATATACCCATTGGTGTATATTACTTGAATATGTGAAAAATCCTACATGAATATGCTCACCGTCAATCCAATGCAAAAAAAGAAGAAGAATAAAATGAAAATAAAACAAAAAATAAAATAAAATGTTTCTAAACTATATGTCGTGCAATTTATTTTTAGTATTATTTTTGGGGGTAAAAACTAACCCATTTTTTATGTAAAAAATTTAGGTGTCAACAGCCACCCCTCTTTGAATGTAAGCTTGTAGAGGTTGCCTTCAAAGACAAATTGAGACCTAAATTTTGACTATGCATATGTAATGAATGTTTTTTTTGTTGGAAAATGAATTCCATTTTTTAATGCAATTTATATGATGCATGCAAATGAACCTACCTGGAATAACTTACCTTTAGAGAAGATAGAGTAATTCAAAATAGTTGGCATTACATGTCCAAAACCCGTACCTTTCTACGATTGCCTAGAATATCAACGAAGCTTTGCAGGGAGATTACTTTCCTAGGACCCGTACCTTTCTACGGTCGCCCAGTATAGCAATGTTTGGTTGTATCTAGGACCCGTACATTTCTACGATCGCCTTGATAAAGAAATGGATTCTCCAAGACCTGTACCTATCTACGGTCGCCTAAATGGAGAAATAAATATTGTTTAGGACCCATACCATTCTACAGTCGCCTAAGCGGGGATTCACTTTCCAGGGCCCATACCTTTCTACGGTCGCCTGAATAGGAAATCACTTTCCAAGACCCGTACCTTTCTGCGGTCGCTTGTTAGAGTAATAAATATTATGTAGGACCCATACCTTTCTATAGTTACCTAAATGAGAAACGGCTTTTCCAAGACCCATGCCTTTTTATGATCGCCTATAAGAGCCATAAACATTGTCTAAGACTCATACCATTCTACGGTCGCCTAGCATGAGGTTGCAGCATGGATCATCTAACCAAGACTCGAACCTTTCTTCGGTCACCTTAATTGGACTGAGAAAAATCTTTGGGGGATAGCTCAATCGAGTGTCAGTATACTCAAGTGACAAGTATTTAAGGTGTGAATAGAGATATACTTATTTGGTAACATCTCTGCTC
Source organism: Eucalyptus grandis (assembly GCF_016545825.1). Lineage (NCBI taxonomy): Eukaryota > Viridiplantae > Streptophyta > Magnoliopsida > Myrtales > Myrtaceae > Eucalyptus > Eucalyptus grandis. Next base: position 54,726,013 of record NC_052613.1, on the reverse strand, counting down.
CTTGGGGATATGCCTCTTGTAAAACACAGTTGTAAGAGAGGCAATATGCATTCACAGACATGCATTAAATCAAGTGAGGTTCATGTGCGATAATTTATATCAATCTTGTATCACCTAATTTCCATTGGGAAAGATTTCAAAAAAAAAAAATATTCCAATATGAACACATGAGTGTCATGACTGGGTCAAATGAGGGACCTCTCGGTTTGAAATGACTTTTCTCTCATCCTTATTAAAAGGCCATTTCATCCCGACCTTTGATGTAGGATCTCAACAATCACTCTATCTTACCATCGTCATGCCAAACAGGGGTCCAGGCAACTCGCAAGTGATATGACCTTACCAATTTGAGAGATCTTTAACAGGGACCGTAATGTCGGCTTGGTCAATTGCTTAACAAAATGGACTCTTTTGACTCAAAGCTATTGAAAAATGACTTCGCAATTGTCTTGGAATTTACAAGTTAAGAAACATGCGAAATGAGCTAGAAATTGTCTTACTCGCACTTCTTCAAGCAATACTTTTGAACATGTGAACTTTTACGTTAATTCAAGTGCCATAATCTGAAGAGACTTTGTAAGAGACATAACATAGGCTTGGTTCATTAGTGAGAAACAAAAGGATTATTAGGCTCAACAAGTGATTGGGAGTCAAAGTTGGTGATCATCTTGATATCTCTACCAATTTTCCTCTCCAATGTCGAAGATTTTCTTCACATCCATTTATTGCAACAGCATTTAAGTTTTTTAGTACCGCCTTACTGGGGATACGACTTCAACCAATGTTTAATTATTTCTTTTTTGGCATTGGCATTGCTTTTACTAGACACGCTGCTTTTTCATGCCCCATTTTTGCACTTATTTTTTTTGGACAAAGTCTCTATTTTTGTCAGCATTATAGTTCATGCCACTTGAATGTTTTTGTCTTGCCCCAGTGTGGAGGATGATCACCAATTGGGCTTAATATAATATGAATTCATAAGCTCAAGTAGGCTATGCAAAGGATAAAAGTGTATAAGATAGAGAAATAACTGCTCTTCATCATCCTAGGGCACTACAAATTATTGTACGAGTTATGCTGCGAAAGCAATTCTTGAAAATTGATGCAAAGTGTGAGTAAGATTCCTACCATTCATTTCAAATTTGTCCCAATGTGGGATGATCCTTGATAGGGATAATTTAAAAAAAAAAAAATCTTCACGTGTGTGGGCTCAAAGGGCTAAATGATGAGTATACCTGTAGTGTTTCGAGTAGAAGAAAAACTACCTCTCATTACCTCGATTTACGTACACTTTGCAAGATCACCCTTTTACCTTGCAAGCATGAAATTTTTCACACAATTCATTAGGGATTAGTGTATGAAATAGTGTATGGAATAAGACTTGCCTTTCATCATTCCAAGGTATCCTATTTGACACATTCAATTTATCTCACACAATTCATCAAGGAATATATGCAAATTTTGTAGCAAATTTGAACAATTGAATTTGCCACTTATTGAGGCAATTTATTCATCATAAAATGCTTGTAGTTTAAAACATGACACAGCAAATTCTATCATGAGTAATACTTCTTGACAGCATTAGAATTAACTAGAGTGGAAAACTCACGACTGTCCAATTTTACCAGGACCAAGGCACCTCCAAGAAGTAGCTTCTTCACCACATATGGGTTGCTGTAATTTAGAACGAACTTGCCCCAGGGATCCGAAAAAATCGGCAACAACTTCCTTAAGATTAGGTCATTTACCTCAAAATGTCTCGGCCGCACCTTCCAGTTGAAAGATCTGGCTATCTCTGTTGATTAGTTTGGCCATGATAGAAAGCCTTCAACCTCTTCTCGTCAAACAAGTTCAACTGCTCAAGTCTTTGTTGTGACCATTCCGCCTCTGACAACTCCACCTGGGATAAAACTCTCAAAGAAGGGATTTCCACTTCCACGGGCAAAACTGCATCCATGTCGTACACCGGTGCAAAAGGGGTTGCCCCAGTAGAAGTGTGGATCGATGTCCAGTATGCCATTAGTGTGAAGGGTAACCTGTCATGCCAATCTTGATAATTCTCAGCTATTTTGGCCAAGATCTTCTTAATGTTCTTATGGCCGCTTCAACAGCCCTGTTCATTTAAGGGCGGTAAGGGAATGAATTCAGATGCTTGATCTTGAACTCGTTAAACAACTCATCAACAAGTTTGTTGTTCAAATTTGTCCCGTTGTCGGTGACGATTGCTTCAGGAACGCCATAGCGAGCAATTATGTCACGTTTGATTAACTTCACAACATTGCGGGTGGTCACGCTTGCAAAGAACGTAGCTTCGATCCATTTGGAGAAATAGTCTATCGCCACCAAGATGAACCGATGCCCATTTGAAGCCTTATAATTTATAGAGCCAATCACATCAATGCCCCACATTGAGAAGGGCCATGGCTCGGAAAACTGGTGCAGCTCAATTGGAGGAACATTTATCTTATCACCATGAATCCGGTAGCAGTGACAACTTCGTACATGCTTGATGTAGTAACTTTTTAGTGTGAGCTACTAGTAGCCTAATCTCATAATCTTCTTAGACATCTGTTGCGACCCGATCTCGCTACCTTCGAATGTCCAAGGTGGGAAAAGGTAAGGTAGGGGTACTTTAATCACGAGAGTTTCCTCACGAGATCGCGAGCTCTCCCAAGCTAGTACCCCGTGCGACAGCAGGTTTATTTATACGATATAGGTATTTAACAACCTAAGAATATACAGGAGTCGCCATTAGCCTTATTTTGGGGGTCGGCTAGAAAACCCAAGCGAGGGTCGGGAGAGTTCTCTCGATTCTTACGCAACCAAATATCTAGATTCAGGGACTTGGGTTACACTAATATAGCTATTAGCGCACTTTCGGTACCTAAACAATATGTTGTGTTTTTCCTAACATGTCCATGCGTCTCTTTTTACATTTTCAGGATCATTAATTTTATACTAAGTGATCATGCGTGGTGGATTACTTTCATTCTATTATATTCCTAAGAAATGAAAAGAAAACAATCAATGAAATTGAAATTGCAAGACATGAAGTAAACAATCAAGAAAAGTAGTAAACCTAATCTTGCAATCATAAAGAATATAAAAGAGAAAACAATCAGGAAAGAAAGGAAACCCGTAACTCGTCAAGTTTTATACAATGCATGGAACCTGAGACATATGTCAGGAAAACAAATAGTACATGACAACGGTCGGAATGGACATCGACCTCCACCATCTTTACACTCTCTCCATCTACAGGGTCTAATCTAACCCTAATCTAAAAAAACATGGATTCCTTGCCTCATCTTATATGACTAAGATAACGCATAGAAATCGTTATTATAACGAATGGACACAGACATCAGACATGAACATGAATCTAGCAAATTCAAGTCACAAACTACACTTATAACTTGGCGACAGTATGTTATGAATATACAGGACATTCATAGCCAAAAATATAACATGTTCAGCAAGAACAACAATGAATCCAGTAAACTTGAGCCATGTATGGTAAGAGTAGACATATTCAGCGAGCTCACAATGCAGCAGGTGTACAAATTCAACAAATAACACATGTCGAGATGAAGATTATGTAAGCTAATAGTGATTATGTACTTGCACATAAAACCCAAGCAAGATGCACAATAAACTTGCTATATGTAGTTCAAGTGTCGAGAAGGCACTAACATGAATTTTGGCCTCTAAGAGACCCGACAAGTATGAAAAGATGGGCATAAATCAAGGCTTCAATTATGTAACAAGAGTTGAGAGCATGCATGATTTCGCTCACTAAGAGATAGGCATGAATCTAACCAAAAATATGTCATATAGAATAAAGGATGACAAACATTTTTCATTGAGAACTCAAAATCTAGTTGTCATCACATGGATGATGTGGCCGAAATTTTATTGATGGCTCAACTTCATAATCATCATGCATAAGACCACACAAGAATGGTAAATAGTCGGATTCATAGGGACAAGACAGCACTACAGTTCAAGACAAATTCTAGATTTCAAAGCTCAATTTAAAAAAAAATGGAAAGGCAGGGAAAATGATGACTAAATCGCACATATAATATGTCTATGGAAAGCTTGAGAAGTCTATAACAAATCTCCAGAAGACATTAAATCCCAATAACATCATCTACCAGCTCAATCCATCTAAAACAGAACATCAATAAGTCATAACAGCAAATCAATCTAAAACTGCTAAAGAATTGACAAATTTCAAAAGTGTTTTTCAGCGACCAAACAACATCCACTATGGGCGTGTGACATATCAAATCGAAGCTCTAGAAGTGTGTTTTTTATGTCTAGAAGGACTCGAGATCAAAAAACCTCATCTAGCACCTCGTTACAGCCAAAACAGAGAGTAACATATCAGGTATACGAAATTGCAGATCAAGGCAAATCAAGTTCAATCAACCTCAAGTTCATGATCATTGATCATCAATCCATAGAAAATCATCCAATAACATTGTATAATAGCAATCAATCAAAGGAAACACTCATAAAAGGAGCAAAATCAGCAAACAGAACCTCCTTTCATTCTTTACTTGGTCTCTAGTACATTAAATCAAGGTTATACTGTACACCTGCACGAAAACGAGATCTGGAAAATATGCGCAAAAGTCCCCACATCTGAATCGAAAACAAGTCTACTTTAACCATGATAAGAACAAAATCCAGCAAATCCCGTCTTATAGAATTTCAAGACTAGTTTCCATCCCCGTGCAGTACAACAATCGTTCATCTTGACTACACAGCACGGAACACGGCTCAATCAAATATCTAGTCAACTCAATACCAAATCCGAACCAAAGCTTAAACGGATTCTCTAAATCCATCAATCAACAATGAAGACAACAACGACAACACCTAAACAAACGACATTTATCGGGAAAATCTCGACAAATTGTTCTTCGTCACCTGATCGAGCCAGAGACAGAGAGCTGAGCCGAGGCTTCCAACTCGGCGCAAACCTGAACTCCTGTATCTCGAGCTCCAGAAGGGTGCGATTCGCAACGAGGGCGTCAGATCCAACCGAGATAGCGATTACCAGAGAAAACGAACAAGAGAGGGGAAGGTCAAAATCCAAGACCCGAACGGATTGAGAGAGAGAACGGAAATCGAAACCCTAACTGATCGAGAGGGATAGAAAGAGAGCTCACCAATCTGGTGAGCCCGATCCAGAGAAAAGATCGATTAAGCGTGGGCATCGTCACCGATGTCACCAATCCTTGCCCCAAAATGAGAGAGAAATCCGTCGAAAAACTCTCAGAAACATCGGAACCGAGAGCGATTGAGAGGGAGAGACTGGTTCTCTGGTTTCTGCCGGAGATTCGAGACCCCATCGAGAGAGTGATCGAGAGGGAGAAATCGGTTCTCTAGTTTCCGCCGGAAATCTAAGAAATCCTCAAGAGAAAGTGTCAAATCCGGCAAAGAGAGAGACGTTGGTGTCGTCACTGTTGCTGTAACCGCCACCGTTTTCGCTGATGTCGCCGCGATCGAGCAAACCAGAGAGAGAGGGAGCCCGCCCGGGAGAGAGAGAGAGAGAGAGTCCACCCAAAATAGAGAGAGCCTTCCGAAAAGAGCAAGCCCCTGAGAGATCATGATGGAGAAAGAGCGGGAGAGAGAATCCCCCCGCCCCAAAAAATGAGTGAGCCTTTTATATATTTTTTTTTAGCGTTTTTCCCTTTTTCTTTTTGTTTTCTCTTTTCTTCTTCTTCTTTTTTTTTTTTTTTAATGTTTTCATTCTTTTTTCATTCTTTTTTTTTTGCTCTTTATTTTTTATATTTTTCTTACAAAATGAATGTTTAAAACGTTGACAAAAATTTCAGGTGTCAACACCATCATGTGCCCATTCATATGAGGGCCACATGCTCCTTTGTGCACTTCCTACATGATTTGAGTGGCGTCGGTTACATTCACACACCGCAATAGCACTGAATCATAAGATCTCTTGTACAAATTCTCGCACTAACGAAGAATTTCGAGGCCACCTTCGTGATGTATTTCCTATCAGCCGGAGAACTTCCTTAGGGAAATTCCTGCATTTTAATGTAGTTTATGATGTTGTAATACCATAGTTTTCCATCAGGTTCTTCAATCACAATCATACAACAAGCCGGCTTTGCCAAAACCTCTATTTTTAATGGCTCGACTTCTAACCCGTCGGTGACTTGCAATGTAGATGACAAGGTCGCAAGTGCATCTATGAATTGATTGTGAGACCTTGGCAAATATTCAAAAGAAATTTTCTCGAACTCCTTTACCAGCTCTTCTAAATACTCGTGACATAGGAGCAATTTGGCATCTTTAGTCTTCCATTCACCTACGGTCTATAGTATGATTAGCATCGAATCTCCGAACACTTTTAACTTGGCCACACCCATCTCAATTGCAGCTTGAAGTCCAAGGATGCAAGCTTCATACTCGACCACATTATTAGTGCATGGGAATATCAATTTTGTAGCTACCGGATGGTGTTGTCTGTCTGGAAAAATCAGAACTATCCCAGTACTAGAACCAAACAAGTTCACAGCTCCATCAAAGAACATTGTCTATGAGTCTTCATTTACACTCAAGACACGGTCATTTAAGAAACTGTCATTGTCATTTGAAACTCCTGAATTCTCGATCAATTGATCAGCGATCACTCAACCTTTAATCGACTTTTGTGGCATGAATTGCACATCAAACTCTAAGATCAAAATTTGCCACTTTGCCAACTTACCCACCAAAGCTAGCCATTCAAGTAAATACTTGATAGGGTTGTTCTCAGTCACAAGGAACGTCTGGTAATGTAGTGTGTGCTGTCGCAATCTATGCAATACCCATACTAATGCAACATGGATCTTTTCAATATTATAATATTTCAGTTCTGATACAGTGAACTTTTTACTCAAGTAATAAATGGCTCATTCTCTTCCATCGATAGGACTTTCCTAAGCCAACATTGCACCCGATGATTCACTATGAATGGTGGGGTAGAAAATTAAAGGATGCCCCAACAAAGGCGAGACAAGAACTAGTGGATTCATCAGGTATTGCTTCAGTTTGTCGAACGCTTCTTGACACTCATCATCCCAGTTGACTCGTGCATTCTTCTTTAAGAGCTTGAAAAACGGCTTGGCAGTTTCAAAAAGTCGGGAAATGAATTGAGTAATGTAATTCAATCTCCCCAAAAGACTCTAGACTTCCTTCACCATCACAATGAATCCAAGCAATTTATCATATGTTGCTCTAAACACATATTTAGCTAGATTTAGTCGAAGCTTGAACTCACGGAGTCTATCAAACAACTTCTTCAGAGTTTTGACGTGGCTTCTTCCAAGCCGAGTCTTTGCAATCATATCATCAACATAGACCTCGATCTCTTGATGCATCATATCATGAAATAGTGCTACCATGGCTCACTGGTAAGTTGCCCCTACATTCTTGAGTCCGAATGGCATGACCTTATAATGAAAGCTTCCCCCACGATGTAATAAATGCAGTCTTCTCCTTGTCTTTCTCCTTCATCCTTATTTGGTTGTACCCAGAAAAATCACCCATAAATGAGAATAGTTCAAATTCGACAATACTATCCACAATGACATCTAAGTGAAGTAACAGGAAATCATCTTTCGAGCTAGCCTTGTTCGGATCCTAATAGTCAACACAAACTCGAACTCGGCTGTCTTTCTTCATCACCGGCACGATGTTAGCCACCCATTCAGGGTAGTGTGAGACTTCAATGAATCCCACTTTCAACAACTTCATCACTTCTTCCTCTATCTTCTTTGAGAGATTGGGTTTAGTCCTTCGTAGCCTCTGCTTCTTAGGTGGCACGTCCAGATTAGTAGGCAAACAATGCTCAATGATTGACAGGTCTAAACCAGGCATGTCAACATAGGTCCATGCAAAGACATCCCGATATTCCTTCAGTAGCTAAATTAGGCGCTCGGCCTCGTCTTCAGGGAGATTCACCCCAATTTTCACCTCCTTGGCTTCTTCAGTGTCGCCTAAATCAATAGTGATGGTCTGCTCGGATGTAAGGGCCTTGGCTTTTTCATGTTGTTTCTAGCTACGATGCACCTCATGAAATCTTCAGGATCTTCAATATCAGCATTTGTTGTATTGGATTGGACCATTTCCACAATTTTGCATGTCATAAGACTTCTTGAAACATGAAGTAAATAAATTAAAAAGACAAACAGAGTAAGTTACATCTTTTGTTTTTGTTTTTATTTTATGAAATACTTTTGAAGGATTTTTTAAGCACTTACAAAAGCATTTTTTTGAAACATTTTGACACGAGAAAGTATGATGAAACCCAGGCCTCAGAATTCTCTTTAGATTTTTCTTCTTTTTATCGATTGAATATCATCACCGGGCTGGTTTGGTGTACCTCATCATACCCTCAAAATAAAACTTATAATTTTATTGAAATTCATCAATTAGTTACATTTATTGAATGGAAAATGCGATTCTCAAGCCCTAAAAAGAAAGCAAAAAATGAGAAATCGAAAATAATTCCTAAAAAGCAATAAAGATTCCCACGCGGGGAAATGTGGAAAAGCAATAAACGAGTTACTCTTGTGGGCCAAGGCCCATTTCTTTTGGAGAACCTTCGTCAATGGCTCCTATGAAGACATCATCGAACAAGCTTGTGATTACTTCCAATGTATCATCGGGTTCTCTGTCTCCGGAGGTGTCAGGTCGTCCATGCCACCCCATCCATCTGGGACTATGTCGCAAGGGTTAATGTAAAAGCTGGGAAAAGTCGAATACTTCACCAGATAGTCGAATTTACCGCTTGGCTGCCCCGGGGTGTCCATTACTTCTGTCTCATATTGCATCATTATCGAAGGACCAGGGAATGTCTCACAAATGTTTGGGGGTAATGAGTTTTACCTCACTCACCCTTGGTTAGGTAGCAAGTTCTGTCTTTCCTATCTTCATCCTCCAAGACTTTGTCCACCTCTTCCATGGTACCCTAATCTAGCAGAACGGGACCTCTGAAAGGCTTCAACGGGGTTTCGGATGCCTTGATCATTTTTTCCAAGACCACTACCAGGAACAAAACCATTCACAACCATCACTATTCCCACCATGAGAGTAGCATTTGAAACTTCAGGAGTGAGTGGTGATGAGTCTCAAGAAGCATGAATGGTGGACACCAACTCAAACTAGTGATAACTCGATTCAAACTCAAAGTCTAGCTCCACATAGGGGATAGCTGTCTCATGATAAATTCGGTGATCTTCGCCATAGACAGTGATCAGCTTCCTTTCAATCACGAACTTCACAGCTTGATGTAAACTTGAAGGCACCACCCCAGCAGTATGTATCCAGAGACAACCTAGCAGGAAATTAAATGCGGTAAGGATGTTCAACACTTGAACAGACGACCAATCCTATTTGTACATCGAGGTGGATTTCCCCGATCACCTCTTTTTTTGTCCCATCAAAAGCTTGTACCGAAGTCTTCGCAGCATGTATCCCCATTGGGTCTATCTTGAGGCGATAAAGGGTAGCCAATGGACATATGTTTAGGGCGAACCCATTATCAATGAGCACTCATGACACATGAGAAGACTTGTGCTTAACAGATATGTAGAGTGTCTTGTTATGCCTCCTACCCTCAAGAGGGAATTCCTCATCATAAAAAGCAATTAAGTCCTTGAGAATGATTGATCCCACAAATTCCTCCAGCTTGTCCGCATCAATCGTCTCTGGCACACAAATTTCACTCAGCACCTTCATCAGCGACTTTTGATGCACGGGGGATGTTAGCAAGAGTTCGAGTAAGGAGATCTGAGCAAGCATCTTCCGCAACTGGTTAACCACACTATACTCACTTGCTTTAATTGCATCCAAAAATTTCTTAGCCTCTTCATTAGTAACAGGCTTTGCAGGTTAAATGTTAGCTTGAGCATAAGTCCAACCAAACCTTGTAACGAAGTCAACATCTTCATCATAGGAGCAAGGCACTGCCTTATTATTGACATACTCATACGGCTGAAGCATTTCAATCACTATCTCCTCATCGAATGCATCTTCTAGCTGGAGCATGTCCATGAGTGAAGAATCAACTTCTTCCTTATTAGTATTGAGTGCAACCTGCTCCTCCTCCCAATTGATAATGATATGGGAAATAATGGAAACTATGCATTTATGGTCAGCATACACGATGATGCCGTCATTCACCATTCTAGCAACTCTTTCCCTCATCAATGATAGGGGAATATTCTCATGATTTGGATAATACACAGCTCTCACTAGGCCGTTGTAAGCATCTGCCACATGCACCTTCAAGTTCTTGGTTCAACCAACTTCAAGTTCCAAGAAAGCATTAACCGTGCCCTCATGCTCCGATAGCGGATTTTTCTGAACATTTGGCCGAGTAGTTTGAAACGAAAAGGCCTTCGTGTCCAAGAGGTTTTGGATCCAGTGCTTGAGGGTGAAACATTCATCAGTTGAATGCCCCAATTCACCGCTATGGTAGTCACACTTTTTCATCAAGTCGTAACCACAAATGCTTTCGCAATTAGGGCGCTTCGGTTCGCTAGTAAGCAAACATTTCTTCCTTAGGATTGCCAACACTTGGGATGGAGATCCAAGGAGAGGAGAGAACTGCCTTCTTGCTTGGGCAAATGATTGATGGCCGGCAGTTTGTTGTTGCTTTGGATTCATCTGGATAGCCAAGGCATGATTGACACTTTCCTGGCTATAAGCCACATTCACATTTACGGTAGCTTCTTTCTCATTCTTGGCAAAGAATCTTTTACTCGATGGTTCAGTAAACCATCATTCCCTTATCCCCATCTCGATTTGTTCTCCCACAGGAATAAGCTGATTGAAGCTCTCGACATACGTGCTGACCATTCGGTTACAGAATTCAAACGGGAGAGTCTTGACAAACAACTTCATCAATTCCTTGTCAATAGGTTCAAGAGTGGTTTGAGTTGCCAGATTTCACCATCTCACAGCATACTCCTTGAACGATTCGCTCCTCTTCTTCTCCATCCTCTCAAGATCCTCTTGGGAAGGTGCAATGTTCATGTTGAACTTGTATTGCTTGAGAAACGCATCGGCCACTTCATTCTAGGTGTCGAGAAGGTTCACATTCTTCATGACATACCAGTTCAAGGCAGGCCCAGTCAAACTTGCATGGAATGATTGGATCATGAGGGGCTCGTTCTTGACATATTGGGCCATGCATACGTGGTACATCTGCTTGAGAAACGGGAGTGAACTTTGTGACTCTTGCAGTTGCTTCACTTTCTCTTCAAGCTTTGCGAAGTGTTCATCCTGCTCCGCCTTAGGGACGTTGTCAAGCTTAGCCTTTCGCATATTGATTGGCAATGGGTCTTCTTCCAGCTCAAGCATGTCGTCATCACCCATTTATGCCTCATTTGCCTGCCTCGGGACAACTATCTCAGGGAGAGTAGGTGCAAGAGCCGAATTCGCTCGAAGGGATTAGATTTGAGTTGTCAATAGCTAAATAGAGGTGACTAGCTGTTAGAGTCATTCTTCCATAGTGGAGATACAATCACGCACCGATTTGGTCAGCCATTTTAGCTCTTGATCGAGGATGATGGGCGAACGTGGCGAATATGTTATCACCTAATTTGAAGAAATGAATACACATAAGTACTTCATATAAAACATGCTGGTCCATGATGAAAGTCTAATCGCTTTTATTCATTAATGGAATTGTTTGACATCAACAATGTAAAAAGCTTGAAAGGCCTTAAACAAATAAACTAATCAAGTAAATGACTCAACTTCCTAAACATTAAGCTAAAGTAAAAACCACATTGATTCAAGCCACTTTATTTGGCCTGATCTATAAACAAATAGGAAGCCAACGCTCGACGTAGTTGCCTCTTCTCCTTGGCGTCCTTCTTGGCTTGCTTCTCAAGTTCTTCAATCTTCTTCTTGTGACAATTAAGCTCTGCTTACCAAGTGGGCTTTTCAGTCACATCTAGCACCTTTAGGAGATACTCAATCGGAATCTTGTGCTGACGGATGTATCGAGCCGTGGCATAGTAAGTCTTTTCCTTCCTTTCAAGCCCATCTTCAAGCAAACTCAAATTTTGTTCGTGACATGTGAGCCAAGCTTGTTCGATACAGCGAAGCTCCTTTTTGTGATCACCATCCTTGGCAGCGAATCGGACTTGGAACAAGCCTAGCTTGAGAGAGGGCAATAGATCCCGCACAACTCGATATTGACAGGCTACTCGGAGTGGGTATTAGGAAGTGGCTCCAATGATCCCCAATAGCGGGATTGGCTCATTATCACCATGAGAGAGATGTTCCTTGGAGACTTGGAACCATTTAGCATGCCATAGGAAAATCTTGGTATTTGGATTTTTCAACAATTTGACCCATTTTGAGTAAGAAAGATTTGGAATTCGATCATGATGATTTGTGAATACCTCAATGGGATGATGGGAATCAGTGACATTAATAATATTCATGCGAATATCGCTCCTACTCATATGAGAAAAGAAATAGATTTGTAAGAGCTCGATTGGTGTACGAAAGATTTTATCTTGATCTTCCTTAAATTGGGTGAGTGACAAGAATGTTTCAGCTAAGATGGTGTTGACAAACATAATTTTAGCACACACTTATTTGACCACTCATGCGACGAAGGATTAATGGCGCCTTTACGAAGAGGAAAAATAATAAATCCGAGAAGGCTAGAAGGAAGATCTTACTTTTTGAAAGAGTGTTTGCATCAGCAAAACTTTGATCTAGGAATGAGAAAGGACATGCATGATAATTATTCTTCAATACTCTTTTAATCTAATTCTTATACATCCTAAGAAAGTCAGACAAAATCGATTCAGGTTCTAATCCAAGGGGTGAGTTTATTAATTCCAATTCCAAAGGTTTTCCTATGGCAATGTTGTATTCTTCCTAAGTCGGAGTCAACTCATGCTTAACAAATATGAACATGGATGTTTGGAGACACTAGAAATGAGCGAGTGCTTGCATGACGCCGTTTTGGACATTGATGTCAAGGAGAGGAATAAGGCAACCAAGTCTGCTTTCCACATAGCTTTGACCATCGTGGCCTAGACGGTCCCACTATGATTTGAGTTCAGCCTTCGGTGCAAGCACGAATTGAATGTCAGATCTTCCCATTGTTTATAGACCAAGACTCGACCGGCCTAATGTCATGGACCAACCAAAGATATAATAAAGTAAGAAATTGCAAAAGTAAAAGGTAGAGAGCTTACTTTACTAGACGATTAAGGCAACCACATAGACAAGCACATAAAATGTGGGGTTCGATTTCTAACTAGGAAGGCTAAGCAAGGTGGAGTTAAAAGGGTGGGATGACTTAGTTATAGCCTCGCATACTAAATCAAGTCCTCCTAACTCCGGCTTAGTCAATGATGATACCCCAATGCAATGAGCAAGGTGGAGTTAAAAGGGTGGGATAACTTAATTGCAACCTCGCATACTAAGTCAAGTCCTCCTAACTCCGGCTTAGTCAAGGATGATACCCCAATGCGGCACGGCCACATGGGCAGAGGTAAGCATTCTTGACACCAAGAAAAGCTTTTAGGATTGAGTTAGGCAACCTCTATTACGCGGCCTCGCGGTCGAAGTTGTATCCAACTTAATACCATCCTAAGTGTCCTAGTGCGACCTAGGTCCGGCGACAAGTTGTGTATGCAAGAGTGTAGTGTAAATACAAAGCATGCAAACAGTTTATATCAAGTAACACTTCAACATGAAAATAAACCATACATTCCCAACTCCAACCTGCAAGACAAGAGTTAACAATCACTACTCCCCTTATACCTCCCAATCTGCAAGAACATTTAACACCTTAAATGTTAGGGACGTACTTAGAATCCTCGCTACCAAACAAAAACATTTTTCAAAAGAAAAGAAAAATTGGCCTAAATCCACTATGAGTTTTAACTCAAGTCCCTAGTAAAGTCGCAAGCTGTCGTGACCAAATTTTTGAATGTACCACCTAGAGTTTGGCTAATGGATTACTAAGCCTAGACTTAGCTCAGGCTCTCCCAAGCCCATACCAATTCGCGACTTAGTTTCAAATTTTTTAACATGCAAATGAATTTTATCTAGAAGTCATCACTAATCAGTTTATGGTAGATCGATTAAACACCTAAATAAAATAATGGGAAGATTATTTTACTCTTATAAACCAGAGACTTTCGGTACGGGGACTTGGTTACACTAAACTTCCCTAATTCCCTTTCGGTACCATTTCTTTTCAAAAAAATGTTTTTGTAAGCAGTTTGGATTAATTTTAAATCTATTTCCTTAACATGTGAAGTGATCATACGGGTGCGCAAACCACCAATTTAACACCCAAAAAAGTAATGAATAAATTACGAGACTTACCTCGTAGCAACGAAAGCATCTACGTTGTTAGATCAAAATTCACATCATCAACCCTATATATGATTTCTAATTAACACGCAATTTCTTTTTATTTTCATTTAATTAATGAGAATCATGCTTTATGCAATGCAATATAACTAAATGACCTAATTCCAATAATAGGCAATTTCTAATTAAATGGACCTAGCAACAATCATTAAATGACATGCATTTCATGAATCTAATTCTATATGACATGCAATGACATTTTTTATTTTTTTTAAAAAGATGCAATCTATCTTAGGAATTGAAACTAATTTATCCTAAGACATTTTTTGTATTTTTTTTATGAAATTCGAAATTTGAAAAATTTGAAAATTATCTAACTAAATTAAGATTCTATTCAATTTGTATTAGGAATTAGGTTAAGTCAAATCCTAATTTAAACTAAGATATTATCTTAATTTAGCAATTTCTAACCTAAGATGCAATCTATCTAAAATATCAATCTAAACTTAAAATGAAATATGCAATGACGTACAAATGATGCCTTCATTTTACATGACATATGCATGATGATTTTTGTTATTTTTTTTATTAATTTCGAAATTAAAAATCAAATAATTAAACATGCAATTTAAGCTAATGAAACAAAAATCTAACATCCTAAATTTATGTTTTTTAATATTTCAAAAATTCATGATAAATAAAATGCTTAGTCTAAATATGCAAATAACCTTAAAGCATGCAATATTCTAACTCAAACATATTTCAAAATAAATAAAGCAATCAATACAAGACAGACCATTCAAAATAATCAAAAATAGCATACATTATTTAGATCAAGGGATAATATCTCGTTAATAAAATCGATAAATTGATCTTAAGCCTTAAAGATCAAAATATCAATTTTATTCCCTCTTAATTAATTATTTCATCTAAAGCCTTATAGATGGAATAAAAAATCCAAGCGTGGTTGCAAATCGATGGTATGTTAGAATTTCCAATTAGGCATAGGGAAGTATTTCAAATAAGAAAACAAGAAAAAAAAAAAAAAAATAAAAAGATAAACTTGCCTAAAAAGGAAATCTTGGCCGCTGGTTCGAAGCTCTGGCAGGGGGAATCGGCAACGAGGAGCTCCCAAGAAGGGATCAACGGTGAGTAGCATGTCCAACGCAAGCAGCGAGGGTAGATGCCGGCGAGGCAGGGCACTGGTGAGGGGTGTCGGGGGGAAGCAACGGCGTCAGAGCAGAGGCGGAGCGAACGTCAGGCACTAATGTAGTCGCAGGTGAGGGGGATTCTGGCGCGGTGGCAAGTAGCGCCAAGTGGAGCTCGCGGGTGGCGACAGTAGGGCACAACAAGCAAGCGAGGGTGTCGGGGCGTCAGGCTGGTGGAGCGACTCGGCAGCAACGGTGGCTTTGTAGGCAGAGGCAGATCTGCTGGGCATCGGAGCAAATCTACTGGGCATAGGGCAGAGGAGGATCGTGACGGCAAGGATCGATGCAGCAAGGCGATAAAAGCGTCAAGTCATCGCTGGTCGACGTGGCTACAGGCAAAGCGAAGGCGCAGGCAGAGGCGCTAGATCTAGAAGTTGCGGGCGATGGAGGCGTGCAAGCTCGACGAGCAGCGAGTGAGACCGACAGAGCGGCGATGGAGCAAAGAGGGCTCATGGGTTGCTAGAATGGGTGGTGCTAGCGCAATCAAGGGCTGCTGGCGCAGTGGCCGATGCAAGCACGGCATTGATGTGGGCAAGGCTGCCTCCACGAAGAAGATGAACAATACCCGCTAGGGTTTTTTTTTTTTTTTTGAGAAAGTGATTTTCTCTTTGGACCAAGACGGACGAAGACTCTTTTACATGAATTTTCTCTCAATTCTTTCAATTTTTTTTCGTCCTCAATCTCCATACATGCACCACACCTTTTATAAGGGAAAAATTTAAATCTTTGTGGCATATTTTGTTTCCAATTTCGCTTATGCATAATACCCCAGAACATATCGTTGCACCCCGCGCGATATTCTCTTTTGTATTTTTTGAATATTCCATCCAAAAATTTCCTTTCTACCCAAGAATATACCCCTCAATGTATATTACCTGAATATGTGAAAAATCCTACTTCAATATGCTCGCCATCGATCCAATGCAAAAAAAAAAAAAAAATGAATAAAATAAAAATAGAACAAAAATAAAATGTTTCTAAACTATATGTCGTGCAATTTATTTTTAGTATTATATTTGGGAGTAAAAACTGACCCATTTTCTTATGCAAAAGATTTAGGTTTCAACAATTAGTGAAAGTATCTCATTACCTACTAGAGAAGGGAGTAGCAATGTGTTTTGTTTTGTTTTTTGCCCACTGATTATATTAGTTTGCTCTGACTTTCCTGACTCTTCCATAACCTTCTATGCATTATGTTAGACAGGAACAATTACCAATTCATTTGGTTCATCTACTTCTGATCTCAGGGGTATTTCGGTCACCACTTTGGAAGTTTCCATTACAACCTTTTCATTTATAGCAGAGATTTCTAGTTTGCCATAAAATGTCTTTCAATAGGTGCTAACTTCTCAGACTTTTGTCTTTAGCCACAAGCCATACCGACCTGGTTAATCCTGAGCAAATCCAGTTTCTTCATAGGGTATTTCAATGCAAAAGTTTGCATAATGCCCAATGCGACCACAAGAATAGCAAAAGTGAGGGAGCCTTTCATACTTGAAATCCATCCACCATTTCTTTTCCCCACAATTATTCAACAGCATTCTAGCCTTTCCATTTTTGTGTGAATTGTTGTTTCTAGCCTCGATTTTAACCTCCTCAACTTGCCCCAAACAAGAAACTAACAAGCGTATGGCATCTTCAGTGACTCTAGCACGAGGAAGGCCTATAAAATGCACCCAAAATGCATAATGCATGAACTCGTAACAATGTTCAGGTATGTTTGGGTCTCCTTCTCTAAGGACTAATAGGTTACTCACAAAAGACTATGGTCTCGATTCTAACACCCTCATTTTTTCTTCACTTGATTGGAATAGAAACAACAAATAACCTTGTTCAATTAGCTCACATTTGATTGAATCCGTTTTCCATGCTCTTTTTATAGTGTTGATAAAAGCCTGGAAATTAACATTTGGCTTCGAAAATAGCTTGCGTTAACTCACTTTCTTGCTTCTATTCCTTTGGAATGGCATCCCCTAGGTCCGTGATATCCTCGTCGGACCACAAGTCTCCCATTCTTTGACATGGTGCTACCATTCGAAGATGATTGCCATCTCTTATGTAACACCAACGCGGACACGCGACACGTGATATGACACGACACGACACGCTGACACGTCATTTCTCAAAAAATAAAGAATTCCGATACGTTCCGACACGTTATATATTAAATATATATTTTTATATATAAAAACAAAAATAATAATAATAAAAAGATCATAGAATTAATTTATACTAAAAATATTAATCAAACATTTGTTAATATCATTCATTGTTTTAACGGACAGAGATTGAACGAGAAATTCAAAAATTGCAAACATGAAAGAGTAAACTTGAAGGAATATGCCCTGTTTTCTTATACTTATCGGAGATTAGTGAGATTTTTATAATCCTAAACAAAGTTCAGAATTCATGATATAGACTAGCTTGGAACTCTTCTGCAAAACAAGGTTCACAAAAAATGAAAATCCAGGACAAGAACTCTTGAAATATGACCAAAAGAAAAGGAAATCACTAGATTCGCCATGGAAAATGTGAGCGATAACTCACAAGCCAATAACATAATCCAAAAGAGATAACTTGATGATGCTTGCGAGAGGCAGAAATAAGAAAAAAAAAGTTAACTTTAAGTATGTGGGGCCAATGAGAGGAAGCGCATTCCATCGTCACTCATGGGAAGATTATGAGTTTTAAGTGAGAACTTGAAAGTAAGAATTTTCTTCTTTCTGCCTTTATTTTTGTTATTTTCATTATTTTTTTTCATATATTTATATTTAGATCCCTCAACTATTGAAAATTTTTAAAATAGATTCCGTGTGTATTAAAATTGCATATCGAAATTTTGGACTCACATGAAAGAGAATACTTATTGACTACGTGTCGAAATGTGTCGGAACGGACCGGACAAATACGACAGGCTTTTGGAGAATATGGACGCTTCTTAGGTCCCCTCTGCCTTCCATTCCCTGTCCCTTTACCGATAGAGCTGAGAAGCTATGGCTGGTTTGTTATGGAGTGAGGGAGGTCTAGAGATGATAGGTGCTCAAAGGAGGTTTTATTGAGAACAGAAAAGAGGGGATTCTCTTCAAGAAGCTAGAGCAAACAATCAGAGGCGCAAAACCCAGGGACCCAATATCTTCCAGCCGCTTGAAGCTTATAGGCAGAAAAGACAATGAGGCGCGATGATTTTACCATGGATCGCCTGAAAGGAGGAGGATTTGCGAGCATTCTGCCATGGGACCCAGTGGACCTGCAAGGATTCTGCCATGGGACGCCGTGAAGAAGGAAGATCTGGATTTGGAAAGCTTAATCGGGGGGAGGATGCCTGAAATCTGTCATGGGTATACAGATTTAGGGTTTGGTGATTTGGGGATTTGTTGAAAAGAGAGCAGCTATCACCTGGAGGGATAGAGACAAACTCAAACCGAGTTGAGAGAAAGGGCCTGCAGCAGTTAGTCACTAACTTCGATGATGTCGCGAGGTGGGTTTTGCCCATCTTGATTGCTCCAGTTAAAGTCTCTCCTCGCTTTCCTTTTTGGAATCTCCTGACATACGTAGAGCTTCCAATGATGTTCATTCCTGTCATATATTGAGCTTTGCTCAAGTCCAGGTCAGAAAAGCGCGTCCTTTCTATTGCCTTATCCAATTCTACCCAGAGTTTCCCTCTCTTTTTCTTATTTTGGTCAATGATGTTCATTCCTGTCGTGTATTGAGCTTTGCTCAAGCCCAGCTCACAAAAGCGCGTCCTTTCTATTGCCTCTTTATCCAATTCTACCCAGAGTTTCCCTCTTTTTCCTTATTTTGGTCGATGAAATCTATCCACTTCGGACTGTCCAATGTTTATCCTGTTCCAATCCGGGTAATGCCAGACTTTCATGCAGAAATTGCACCCCAGATAACATTTTGGCCTTTTCTATCTTGGGTGGTTTGGATTTTTATAACCAATTGTGCTTTAGCCCTATTTTTGTTTCCAAAACCTCCGTTCTTATCCGTCCTTATCTCACTGCCAATGCTATATGACTACCATTTTGGCCTTTTCTATCGCGGGTAGTTTTGGGGTTTTATAACCAATTGTGCTTTAACCCTATTTTTGTCGCCAAAACCTCCGTTCTTGTCTGTCCTATCTTTCACTGCCGATGCTATATGACTACCAGATTTATCTGCTCTGTGTGGTTCTTCAGAGCTTAACTTTGCACATTACAATCCAGTGCAGTGCTTAAAGAATGAAGGCTTTTTGTTTGTTTCGGTTGTCAATCTTGCTTGCTTTAATTAATGGTGCTTTGTGTAAGGAGTGTACCAACATTCCTACTGAGCTTTCGTCACACACTCTTAGATACGAGCTCTTAGCATCAAACAACGAGTCATGGAGAGAGGAGATGTTCTCACACTACCATTTGACTCCAACGGACGAGACGGCTTGGTCCAACTTGTCACCAAGAAAGATATTGAAAGAAGAAGAGGAATTTGACTGGATCATGATGTACCGGAAACTGAAGAACTCTGCTGGGTCCAACCCACCGGGGGAGTTCCTTAAGGAAGTATCATTGCATGATGTGAGATTGGATCCGAGTTCAGTTCAATGGCGGGCACAGCAGACAAACCTAGAATACTTACTGTTGTTGGATGTGGATAGTTTGGTGTGGAGCTTTAGGAAAACAGCAGGTTTGCCAACACCAGGAAAGCCATATGGTGGTTGGGAGCGCCCGGCTTGCGAGCTCCGGGGTCACTTTGTGGGTTAGTTTGGTCCCTTATTTACTTGAGCTCTTCTGATATTTATTTTCATTCCCATTTGTCTTCGAACTGGTTAGTCATTGTCTCACCATAGTCCCGTGATGCGCTTGATCTGGAACACATCATACAACATGAACGGATGATCTCTTCCCTCTCCAGCATGAAGGGTTCCTGTTCCTTGCTGAATTATGTTTTGGCAGGATGCCATCTCTATGTCGTAACTTAGCAACAATTACTGCTTTTTTTTTCTTTTTTTTCTTTTTTTTGTGATGATTTTCATGTTAATCTCAAAAGGAAGAGGGTTTGTTTCAGTAAGAATAGGTGGAGAAGGCAGCATAATAGATGAATGTTTTATTGGATCACTGAAATTTTGGTGTTTGCTCTGGTTTGTGCCCCTCATATAATCTAGAGAGCCCTACTTAGGCCGAGGATCTTGCTTGGAATAAGATATTCTCATGATGTGGTGTCGTTTATTCATGAAGTGCAAGGTTAGAGAAGTTTGCCGTTTAGGACCATCTGGTCATCGAGCATTACTGGACTGGACTTCTATATTAATTACAAGGATCCAAGCAGGATGATGATGAAATTGAATTTCCCTTGCTCTCTTTCTGTCACTATTGTTGAGCATCTTGCTTCCTGTTTTGAAGGGCATTATTTGAGTGCGACGGCACAAATGTGGGCAAGCACTCACAATCATAGTATTGGAGAGAAAATGTCTGCATTAGTGACTGCTCTTGCGGCCTGTCAAGAGAAAATGGGCACGGGATATCTTTCAGCTTTCCCATCCGAGCAATTTGATCGTTTCGAAGCTATCAAACCAGTCTGGGCTCCATATTACACCATTCACAAGGTACAGTTCTCAAGTGTTTGGAGGGTTTGAATGCAGCACTCCCTGTTTCGATTGTAGTTTGGTAAGCTTGAAGTAACGTCTTGGCTATCTATTTGGACAGATCATGGCAGGTCTTCTGGATCAATATAAACTTGCTGGCAACAAGCAAGCTTTGAAAATGGTTACATGGATGGCTGATTACTTCTACAATCGTGTGCAGAATGTGATCAGAACATACTCTTTAGAAAGACACTGGCTGTCACTCAATGAAGAGACTGGTGGCATGAATGATGTCCTTTACCAGTTATTCACCGTAACGGTATATGAACTACAAGTTATTCTGTGAAACTGCATGTGAACTTGATCTGGGCTATTGTCTCTCGATTGATTCGAGACATAGCTGCATCAAACAATTTCTCTGGTGATACACTAGATGTCATAGATCAATCCAATGCCCTTCTCAGAGTTTGCAATATCGGTTGCCTTTAGTTGTCAGAGAAAGTCATGCTCTTTCTTGCCAAATTACCTGAGTTTTCAATAAGTCTTTGGGAGGAAATTATTTTTTTGCAATAGCTAAGGTGAGTGAGTAGAGAAGTGTTCTTTCTCTGCATTTAAAGAGGAAATGGATATCAAATGGTAACATTTATCGTGAGGTTCCCGCATGTTTTTAAATCAGAAAGGTTTTGCGCAGTGAACCCTTTTCATTGTACTGTAGAACGTCACCTAGCTTGAATTGTAGATTCTGAACCTGACTTTGTGCTTGTTCTTTTTTGTTGCAGAACGATCCCAAGCATTTGTTGTTGGCTCATCTCTTTGACAAACCTTGCTTTCTAGGATTGCTTGCTGTGCAGGTAAAACCCAATTTTGTTTCTTTAGTGTTCTCCTCATGTTGCTCGAGTCTTCAGAGAACATGTGTTGTTTTGTCGAGTGCTTCAATGATTTTTGAGGTTCAGAGAGGAACATTTAAAGTTGGATGAGTCCTCTAAGTCAGATTTGTAAAGATGGTGCAAGCCTGCAAGGAATTGCTATATTACATAAGTCATTTTGAGGACATTTCTTTTTCTATGCTCTTGACAATTTGGTTCCATGTTCAGTACAATATGTAAAAGCTTCAGAGAAGTTATCTTGTTTGACCTGCAGGCTGACGACATAGCTGGTTTTCATGCGAATACTCATATCCCAGTTGTTGTCGGAGCCCAGATGCGTTATGAAGTTACTGGTGACCTGCTATACAAGGTAACATATTTTGCTTTTCAAATCTGAGGATAGCATGAAATGGAATATTTATTTATGAGAAGAACAGTAAAAGAACATCGTGTCTTCCAGATCTCAGCGGCCTTCTTGTTTTCTCAGATAAGGCTGGCTTTCTTCGAGATTTACTTTGTGATATAACTACATGTTTAACCTGGATATCTTTCCAAGCTTTCAATGGTTATACGTTTCATTCTTTGAGGTTTCCAATGTTTGTCTAATGGCTTTTTGGTGACTCTTTGCACCAGACCATAGGGACATTCTTCATGGACATTGTGAACTCCTCTTACATCTATGCAACAGGTGGCACAACAGTCAGGGAATTCTGGTATAGATTGAATTCTGAAGGAGAATTATATTTAAGTTACACACACACACACACAGAGGTATATCTGCACACGTGCATATGTGTGTGCCTGTCATCATTGATTGTAATCCTCTTTATCTGTTGGTCTGACAGGGAGGACCCAAAGCGTTTAGCAACGACTCTTGAAACAGAAAATGAGGAATCATGCGCCACCTATAACATGCTGAAGGTAAGACTTAGATTACGTCTATCTGTTTGTCTTAAACCTTTAGTCCATCCTGAGTGATGGTACCATTCGCTTAGTCATGCAACTTTATGTGTTGACCAACTCTTTTGCATCTGCTGAGCTTGGTCCACAGGTGAGCCGCAACTTGTTTAGATGGACCAAAGAAGTTGCATATGCAGATTATTATGAGCGAGCGTTGACGAACGGCGTGCTAGGTATTCAGAGAGGGACAGAGCCAGGCATCATGATCTACATGCTTCCTTTGGGACGTGGGGTGTCCAAGGCCAGAAGCTTTCATCAATGGGGAACTCAGTTCGACTCCTTCTGGTGCTGCTATGGGACAGGTCTAAGATTGAATACCCCTCCAATACTCATTTTCTCTGTAATATGGAGTCTGCTGATATCATAATGATTTGTTGAATATCACATTTTACTGTGTGGTTTTCCCACTAACAAGTATTATAGGCTCGATACAATGTGTTGTATCGTGGAATTTGTCCATGACATGATCCTTTTCTTCCTTTGTGTTCGTAGGAATTGAGTCGTTTTCGAAATTGGGAGATTCTATATATTTTGAAGAACAAGGAGAAGTTCCTGGTCTTTACGTAACTCAATATGTATCGAGTTCCCTCAACTGGAAAGCAGGGGGACTGTGATCGGTCAGCACATCGGTCCTCTGTCGTCATGGGATCCTTATCTTCAAGCAACAATTACTTTCTCGTCAGAGGTACTTCTCTCTGGCCAATGCACAACGAGCAGGCAGAATTTTACTGGCCTTTCCATTGTCTTTCTCCTTCAGATATAATCAACTCAGTTGCTGTGTCTTGTGCTTATGCTGCAATGGCTTTAAATCTGTTGTGTCACTCTTCACTGCAAAGATCCGCATTGGCTAATGGCCACATAGATTTGACCTCCTCTTATTTTCCCATATACATATTGATGATGCCGAAAGTAGACAAATAAAAGAGTGATTGCATCATGCTTACCTAGCTGGGTGAAGTCCTGATATCAAAATCTTCCTCAAATCATGTATAGCATCTCCGGAAATTAGTGTGCATACATTATTTTGGATTCTGGTGTTCTTTCGGCAGTGTTTGGTGTCTTATTTTTTCTCTTCCACTTCTACTCATTTCAGGCAGCGGCACAGTTCTCTACCCTGAATTTCCGAATACCGAGTTGGGTCTCTTCAGCTGGCGCCAAAGCAGAACTAAATGGACAACGTTTAAATCTACCATCTCCAGGTGCGTTTAGCATTCTTCGTGCTTGTGCAGCACCCATTTGATCCAAAATTCGTTTCTTAGTTTTTGATCGCTCTACATGGCATTTTCCTTTTGAAATTGCGATCGGTCAAGTGAAAGCTTCAACTCAAGAGATTCTGGTAAATGGAGATGAAGAGTTCCGCAAAATTGATCTGATTTGTCCACTGCTGCTACAGCCTAAAATTTAACACAATCTTGTTTAACATATAGTTTGTTGGTGCAGGTAAATTTCTCGTCTTGGAGGGGAAATGGAGCCCCAGCGACAAGCTGACCCTTCAGTTTCCCCTTGGCTTGCGGACAGAGGCTATCAAAGGTACTGTCACAGCTCCCCATTGCCCCCAGGGCATATGCTTCTGCATTCAGGAGCGTTCCCTAAGCAATAGTTTCCTGTGAAGCTGAACAGTTTGCATTGAACTAATGTCCAGATGACCGACCCAAGTATGCTTCCCTTCACGCAATACTTTACGGGCCTTATCTTCTCGCGGGGCTGACCAGCAGAGACTGGGAACTAAAAGCCGACCCAGATGCTCCTCTATCCAATTGGATCACTCCCGTTCCGGCTTCTTACGGTTCTCAGTTGCTCTCTCTTTCGCAAGCATCGGGCAATTCGTCATATTTCCTGACCAACACGAACCACTCCATTACAATAGAGAAGTCCCCTGAGCCGGGCACTGATTCGGCTGTCCATGCCACCTTCAGACTTGTCTCCAAAGACCCCACCACTTTAGGAATCAGGTCAAGAGAGGGCGTGATCGGGAAATCGGTCATGCTCGAACCATTCGACCTTCCCGGAATGGTGGTAGTGGAAAAAGGGAAAGAAAAGCACCTCGTAGTCGAGGGATCAAGCAAGGGCAGCTCGTCCCTCTTCCGTGTGGTCGCAGGACTGGACGGGAAGGCCAAAGCCGTGTCCTTCGAGTCGGAAAGCCACAAAGGTTGCTACATATACACGGGGTTGAATCACGACGAGGGTTCCGGCGTGAAGCTGGGGTGCGTCTCGGATCACTCGAACAGTAAGTTCAAAAAAGCGAGCAGCTTTGCATGGGAAGACGCCACAAGCCATTATCATCCTATCAGCTTCGTGGCGAAGGGTGCAAGCAGGAACTTCCTCTTGGTGCCGTTGATGAGCTTGAGAGATGAATCGTACACTGTTTATTTCGACATCCAGTCTTGAAAGATTGGTTTGTATAGAAGTACATCGATATCAAAATAAGAATGCTCGGTTAGGTCGATGTAGTTGCACTCAGTCACTGCAAATTTCCAGTCGGAAACTCGAAAAGGCCGCTCTCTTCGGCATTCGAGTCTGCTTCTTTTCCTTTGCGATCCGAGCCTAAGCCGTGACTATGCCAGTGCGATTCGAGTCGAGTGCACTTGTTGAAGGACCCGATTAAGAAAGAAAACTTTAGGTTTATGATTCATCGATATTCCTCATATTGATCACAATAAGTGCGTCGAAATCGAATTATTCCAAATGAGGTAAAGACTTTCTCGAGTTCTCTGGTCCTACAACGATCGAACCGATCCGAACGCGAGACTAACGAACCGGCAACACCCGACATCGAATTTAAAACCGACACATGCCGTCCCATCGGTACGAAACATGTCCCTGTCAAAGTGACTACGCCGTGAGTTGTCCATTGCATTATCAAGCAAATTGCAGTGGCGTCCACGAGTTACACGACAACCTCCGCTAAAAGCATCGTTGCTATTATTAGTTTCATGCAGCATTTACGTGCATGAAGATCTTCATTTCCCCATTAACAACGTAATTTAACACGAAATCATACAAGCATCATCATATCATCTCACCGACATCTTCTGCTCGCTCCATCTTCTCCCTGTTCCCACCAGATAGCAGCCCAGCTTCTCATTATTGAGCTAACAAGCTTTCAGTGGCTTCCCGCAGAGGCAGTCGTTGTAGCCGAACGACGAGGCTTCGAGGTGGTCGAACGGCGAGCCCGCCGGGATCCGCCCGCACAGGTGGTTGTGGCTCAAGTCCATGTGCCCGATGTACGTCGCGGCCGATATCGACTTTGGGATCGGCCCCCGCAGGTTGTTGTACGAGAGGTCCAGCACCGTGAAGTACGACCTCGGCCCGAACACGTCGGGTATGGTGCCCTGGATGGAGTTCCTGCTCAAGTTCAAGTTGCTCACCGCCGAGTTGATCAGGCTCGCCGGGATCGCCCCTGAGATTTGGTTGAAATCCAGGTTCAGCGTGGCGAGGACCGGCATTTTACCGAGCGAAGGCGGGATTTGGCCGGAGAGACGGTTCGAGGAAAGGTCGAGATCCGCTAGCCGGTATATTTGGGATATCGACGCCGGGATCGACCCGGTTATTTGGTTCCCGCTCAAAAGGGCCCGGCTCAACATCCTCAGCATTCCGAAATCCTGGGGCAGCGGACCCGAGATCCGGTTATTCCTCAAGTCGAGGTGCATCAAGCTCGACAGGCCCGTCAGGGAGCTGGGGATCCGACCCGTTATCATGTTGTCCGCCACGTTGAGCACCGTCAGCCGCTTCAGCCTCCCGATGTCCGCCGGTATCTCGCCCGACAGGCGGTTCCCAATGAGGTCCAGGATCCGAAGGTACGGCAGGGAGGCAAGGCAGGCGGGTATCTCGCCGGAGATGCCCTTCCAGTCGGCGACGGTGAGGCTGGAGAGGCGCTCGAGCCTGCATATCGCGGAAGATATCGTGCCGGTCATGTAGCCGGTCCGCTTGGCCCTCTGGAAGATGGGGTCCTCGGACTCCCCCCGGAGGTTGATGTCGGCGACGCGGCGGGATTCGGGGTCGCAGCTGACGCCGTACCAGTTGCGGCAGCAGTCGGCGCCGGTCCAGGAGTTGAAGATGCCTAGGTATGGCTCGTGGAGCGCCGCCCGGAAGGAGAGCAGCGCCGCCCGGTCCGACGGCGGGCAGGCGGCCGCGAGTCCAAGAAGTAACGACGTAACGAAAATCACTCGAAGGCTCATCCTTTCCTGCAATAGGATTCTTTCGTTTCTCTAGCTATCTATGGCGACGCTTCTTCTGTTCTAGAGTACAGAGGTCGATGGAGGGAAGATAACATAGGTTTACTATATATAGAGAGAGAGAGAGAGAGAGAGAGATATATATATATATATAATATATATCATGTCTTTCCTGACGGTTTTGCCCCCGGACGGAGCACGTGTGGTAGGATTATGTGCTTTAGAGTACCAGGGTAATAAAGAACTATTGGCAAGGTATGGCTCAGTACCAGAGGATCTATCTTTACAGAGATCGATATGCAGAAGTGGATACAGTAAATTACGTGATTTAACGTTTCATCAAGGGGGGGTCTGTCGTATCACGTGTACGATTCCAGTTGCCGATCTTGTGGTCCAGTGGTCCAGAACTGTGTTCAGAAAATAATGCAAGAGCTTGTAGGTCCGATGAACATGCACGTTCTGCAACTTTCAGACAGGAAAACCCGTGGGTTGTACATGAATGTCTGTTCAGCAGCTGGAATATTAAGGTCGCGCAAAATGAATTGCCCGAACCAAAATTGATCCGTTCAATACGATCCTCGGGAGTATCCATTCGATTTTTGGTTCTTACTAATATTTGGACAGTCCAATTAGATTGGACCAATTACATATATTATTATTTTTTAAATATTTCTTCAAATAGTGAAAAAAATAAAAGTGATTGGTTCTATTAGATCAATCCAGTCCTTAATTCATAATTTTGAGAATCGGTCTAATCCTTGGTTCAAATGTGGAATCGGTGAGAACCGGAAGCCAATCACTTCCAAGAGAATACAGAGTCTTTACCATATCATTTTTCCATTGCCGGTGTAATAATTGTCCCTGCCCATATGCAAAAGTGTCGGTGCAAAGGGAGCTGATTTCAATGAGATATTCGAAACTGGTACTTTGTTTCTACGCTCGACACTGTTTGGCAAGCTAAAGATGGACCCCTAGAGAGAGAGAGAGAAAGAGAGAGATTTATGGATTGCATTTCCTTCAAGGACACTCCCATCTTCTCTTTTGTCAGGTAATGAGAAAAAAATCCAACAAGTTGCAGAGAAAAATGGGACATGCTGAATTTGGAACCCATCTATTTGCCATGATCTGAGGCGCGGTTGTTTTCTTGGAATGATTTCCTCATCTTTCTCCCGAAACCCCTCCATGAAAATTGTTAAAGAAACAGGAAAGACCCGCCGGGTGCGAGCAAGCTGACAAGGTTTCGTTTTTCCTCGGATTTCGCATAGAAATCTGATTGACCCAGCTGGTGCCAGAGATAATTAATGGTTCCTCCGTCGCTCTGGATATATAAAAACAATAGTTGCAGTAATCTCGCTGTCGCTTGGGAATCGGGATTTTCTTCTTTACCAGCATTAACTTTCATTTTCTGGCATCCACCGATAATAAATGGAACCTGTATGAATTGGACTTTTAGCAGCATTTCTCTGCTTTCCACTGAGGATGCCGGGTAGCAGGAATTTCGATTGCCTGGTCCTGAGAAAACACCGAATAATGACAATGTTTACAATTCCCAGGAGGAGATATTGCATTTTGTTGAATTTTTTTTTTTTTTTTTTTGCGTAGAGCATTTTGTTGAATTCGCCATTCATGTTCTGTGTGACAGGATGTAACGGCAATTATCCATGAAGAACTTAACCGGGACAAATAGGATTAATCATAGATCGTGAACTAGAATGTAACAAGGATATGAACATCCTTCTTCCCTTGAGTGAGTGAAGGCAAGACCGACACTCAAGAACGGAGTAGCACGGCCAAGTCCCCTTTCCAATACCGAGTGGCTAGATCACTGGATCAAGTGACAGCTTTTACTCACTGAAGCAGAGGAACTAAAATGCCGATGGCGAAAGCTGGACCATGGAAGCGGCTGTATTAACTCTCACACGTCTTTCACTCGGTCGGTCATGAAGATCGTGACCAATTTGTTGTGTATGATTGTATATTTACTTATTGGAAGATTAGCTAAGCCGCTACCCATTCAGCTCAGCAATCAGCAACATTCTTCTTCTTAACAATGATTTATTACTAGCTAAGTAGGCATTTTTGTTCCCGTCAAAACATCCATGCGCACACTCCATCCCTCAATAGTCCTCTATTCTAAGTAACGAGTTAGCTCCAATTTCTGCGGTGCGATGCCGCCAATTTCCCCTGCACAAATATCATTTGATCTCTCTCTCTCTCTCTCTCTCTCTCTCTCTCTCTCTCTCTCTCTCTAGATTGAAGGGTTTTGCAGCTCCGTCTAGTTCAGGTGCTTACTGGTTGAGTCAACAACCGAAACTCTGGACTTCAACAATTTCAGCAGAAAATGTTGAGGGAGTTCACGTGGCTGTCCGCAAAACATGGCATCTAACGTGACCAGTCATCATGTGGCCAAAACAAAGTAACCTATGCCTCGTTCTTGTTTAAGGTATGATGAGGTCGGACGCCGAACCATGTTAACCCGTCTAACAAAATCGTGGGCATAATCAATGGAAGATTTTAAGGTGTCATGTGATCTCTCTTACTGCGATTACAGGAAAATGGTATGCTGATGATTTCATATAAACTATTCGAGTGCCGGATTATAATAGATGTTCTGTTAAGTAGAGAAGCTTAACACCTTATGCTGATTAGTTTCATCTCATTTGGAGTACATCTGACAGTTAATTACAAATTTACGACCTCCACCTAACCCACCGCTATGCACCTGAGCTATCCCCGTAACACAGGTGAAATGCAGAAGCAGAAGACTGAGAAAGAAAGAAACACAAATAAATGAAGGCAACAAAGAATCAATTATTTAACTCATCTGAACAGATTACAAGGAGGCAAAGGAAAAAAGAAAAAGGGCCCTTTCCTATATTTCCAAAAATTTACAGAGCACAGTAAAACATTAAGCTGTCAAGGCAAATGATTGTCGTGCAACTGCATTGAAGCTACGTTTTGGAACGGAGTAGGTGGAACATTATGAAACATTGTTGGCACCAAATTATGCAGTTGCATCGGCACCATGCCGTGTAGGTGCGTGGTTCTCACCTGGGGAACTTCCTGCAACCCAGATAAGAAAAAAAATTAATCATGCATGTATAGATTGATAGGAGGTGCATACCTCCTGGTTATCCTAGCAGGCTACCGCTTGACATCAGCCTTATCAAACAAATGCACTCCTAGCAATATCTAGCAACCAAGGACAACACGATTGCACAGCACTGCAGCCCTAAAATACCAGCCTATCAACTTGATTGGCCCATTATCTGACCTAGTATCAGCATAGCATCTTAACATTGATCACAGTCGAGAGGTTTTTCAATATTAAAGGTCACATGTCTTTGTAAAAGGAATTAAACTGCCAGCAGAAATCTCACAATGTGAGCACACTAGACTCGAGCTACATTCCTGTTCAAAGTAACTTAACAAGGGAAAGCCCACAATAGTTAGTGATAGCCTAAAAGGAAGAGCAACTAACCATTTGATGAAGACCGTCTTGCGCCATTGCTCCAAGAAGATCAGGCTCCGTTACCTGTTACATCAGAAAGCCATTTCTGAAATCACAAATGGTTGAAGAATCCAATGGCGATGTGATTTGCAGTTAGACATACGAATAAGCATGGGCACATTTTATTGAATGAATGCTGTACACATGCTCATCGCACAAATGACTTCTAAATAATTGTACAGAAATTGAATCACTAACCTTTCCTTTTCTGCTTGTATTCTTACTTCTGTTGCTGACTTTAGGATCAGGTACCTGCTCTTTGGATGTATTGCATTGGTTCTCTTCTTCAGCGTTGCAGGTTGCATGGACTGTTGAGTTATTAGGACGTGCTTCATTCTCGGCTGGAGTATTTACACTTGAGCATTGCTTAAGAGCTGCCATGATGGCACATAATGCAATATCATAACTCTCTTGAGAAAGAGACCCTTCTTCACCCAATATTATAGCTCGTCGACACAAATCGTTGTAACGACGCACTTTGGACTGCATATCCTCAGATTTTTCACCAATGGGATGCCTGCTTAGAGCAGCATTAGTCCAGCGCTGCAGAATATATCTTGACGGAATGCTAAAAACACCAGACATTTGGAGAACAATCATAGCATGCCTGCACAGGTACCCTTTGTATTCAAATGAATGGCATGAACAATATATACTTGATTTCGACTCATTCCATTCCACAACGTAATTCCGATCATCTTCAAATTCTTTAACAGCGTATATTGTCGCTCTCTCATCTTCACTTTCTTTCTTCAGATGACAAGCAGCCGCTCCCAAGACCTCGATCTGAAATTTTCTAAAGATTTCATGAGTATAAACTAATGACATTTGCTTCTCAAAAGGTGAAGGAGACTTCAACTCAGGTGCCTCATGCCATGCGTCAAAATCTGCTTTTGCTTCCTCCTCATACCTATCTTCAAGAATAACCTTGTATTTTTCAATGAATTCTCGTAATGAAGTTTCCCCATTCACATATTTGTCAAACCAGGAGTTCAGACTTTCAGCACGCGAAAATGCAGACAATCCAGCAAAAGATATATCTCTCATGAAAGTAGGAGCCCATTGCATGCGGTCCTGATACAACAGTTGGACCCATTCAACCTCCCTAAGGTTAAACCTGTCAAGTAACTTCCACCATCTCTTATCAAATTCTGCTTCACTCCATGATCCAAAAATACATTTGTTAAATTTTGCCACAATTGTGTCTTGCCAAACACCTAAGTACTCAAGCTCTCTAGGAATTCTGTCTAATATATGCCACAAACAAAAAAAGTGACGAGTATGCGGAAAGATAGCTGCAGTAGCCAATTTTATGGCATTGTTTTGATCAGTAAGTATCACTTGTGGCGCCTGTTCTCCCATTGCCACTAACCATGTTTGCATCAACCAAGCAAATGTATAAACAGTATCATCCGCAATCAATGCAGAACCAAACAACGTGGGTTGACCATGATGGTTCACTCCAGTAAAAAGTACCAGGGGCATTTTATACTTATTCGCAAAATAGGTAGTATCAAAAGAAACCACGTCCCCGAACTTGGAATAATCTTCTATGCCTTTGGCATCAACCCAAAAAACATTTCTCAGTCTATGCTCTTCGTTCAGATCAATTGCATAGAAAAATTTTGGGTTCTGTTCCTGCATATGCATAAAAAATTCAAGCAGCAGTTGAGCATCACCAGCCTCTAAAACCAAGCTCCTCCCTTTATCGTGTGGGTTTCTCAAGTAGTTATCTAAGTTATCCAAATTTTGGTATGAACTGAACATTTTGGACATTGAAGATAGATTTTTCCGCTTTCGCAGGCGGACATCATTCTTCACTAGATCAGCATCTCTATGGCTCCGGAAAAAATGCACTTGGGCAGGCAAAAGCTCATGATTATGCTCCTTCACAAAACTATAAACAAACCATTTGCCATCCTGCCTTCTCTTCACATGCATGCTTGCCTTACAACCTATTTTAGGAGAAGGTCTTGGGTTAATGGCATCATCTGACTGCTGCTTATTCCCATACCGTATGCATGAAAACTTGGCATCAATAAATTCTTTTGATGCTCTAGACCGGCGACTACTCAATTTGGCAGTACCAAAACCTGCTGCTCGTGCATACTCTTTATAGAATGCATATGCATCTTCATGTGACTCGAATTCCATGTCATCACGAGGTTCTGCAATTGCATTGGCTGTGACCTTATCAGGTTCCATTTCCACATCCCCTATACTATAAATCCTCTTCACACATTCAAATCTACCATACTCTACTCAATGATCACATTCAGTCTCTAACTTCTCAGACAATCTCCAGAAACTGTTGGATCTTCCAAGAGAGAGAATTTGTTGTGCAATGCTCTTTCTCAACACTTGTATTTGTCCACTTTGGAGCTTTTTCCATCTAACACTCTGGCCACGCAAAAAAATGAATAAACAATTCTTCCTTCAACACAATTGAGATTATGCACAAAGCACGATGTACAATTGTCAAAATGAGGAAATGACTGCTACAAGCTATCTATGGTTGCATAGCATGCTGACTTTATTTCTTCTTGTCTAAGAAAATCTATTGTTGACCCAAAAAGAATCCTCAGATGGATTTTATACATCAAACATATCAACTACCTTTGAGAAAGTAAGTAGTTCGTTTAGTAGAGCATATTCATCGATAGCTATCAAAAATAAATAAATGACAATCCTTCCCACTCTCCCATTATCCGCAAGCTGCACTTTTCTCTATCCGTTCATGCAAAACCCAACACCCTTTCTCTCCATTCACACAGAAACAAACAAATTCTCTCTTCCCTCTCACTTGCATGCATGTAGCTGTGTGCTTCAAGACTAGTATTTGACAATAAAAATGTTGCACATGCTCGATCATCAAGATATCCAGCTTCAATCATTAGGCATTAAGTTAGGAGAATAAACCTAACACATGTTAAACAACTGGCAAACCAAATCAATCTTCTAATCAACAATAGGGTTTGAAAATTAATAACCAGTTTATATGAATGCAATAACAAGAAAATACATAATGCTTTTAAGCTGTAGACAAAAGAACCACAACCTTCTTCCTAGTAATTCATTAGGATATCTCAGTCAATTAAGAAACTAAAGATTTGGGATCAATCATGGTCCACAGAGTATTAAGTTGGCATTCGTAGACGATACCAGAGGGAGGTAGCCTTACATTCACTCAATGCCCACAAACTCACATTTTTGAGTACAACTATGAGAAGAGATCAGGCTTTTTCTTTTATCCTTATCATAGGGTAAGACTTCAAAGGACTCAGCTCATCAGATATCTGCTCTGATTGCAGAGCAACTTCACCAGTTTTCTTTCGATTTGCTTTGCAGCATTTTGAAGAGACTCCTTAGCTTCCTCCTTATGGAGTCTTCTAGTTACAAAAGGTTCTCACTACAATGGGAAGCTTTCATTGAGTCAAACAATAACTCCAGGTACTTCAAGCCTCACCTCCTACATTAACAACTAAAGTTGTAAATAAATGCTCGTGCATTGAAATAGTTGAATGATGAGCGGAAGATATGCTATCACCGTTCTGTGTGTCTAGCAGTAAGATCCCAATTCCAAAATGGATTTTCTTAAATATCCAAATAAAAGAATATTTGCATTTCCCAAGTACTAATTTTCTTGTGCTATGCATAATCAGTACATTAAAAATGAAAATATTTCATATTAAGTACGGTTAACAAGTGCCATGGGTTTGGTCAAAAAGAGAGCCAGGGGCTCTCGTTGCCAAGACCCTTCCAACATTCATCTATCGCGTTAAACTTCTAACACTAAAACAACAGCAGATTTGTCCTGTCCACGTCAGGTGGAGCTGTTAACATGCAGTGATAAGGGTTCGACCTAATACCCAGAAAATATGGACATTTCCCAAATGGAGAAGAACATCTTAACCTCAGAATGTTCAAAATTAACATCTTAAGTCATTGAGCTGACACAGCCATTGTCATTGCCTATTGCATGCACATATAGCGACAAGAGGAATGTGGTATCGTTAATGATATAATGTGCTGTTTTATTGGGCCTCTGGTTCCTTGCTAACAAAAGCAAGCCGTTTTAAGCTCGAATCCTGAATGAACCAGGTACTAGTTCTTGTGTCGCCAAACTTTTACCGATCAGGCGAAAAACTTTGTATCCCTCATTTTTACATTTGACCAACCCTAGGATTGCAAGATAAAGAAATGTACAAGATTCATCTGGTTGACGTCCGTAGATGGAAGGATTACAAGTTCATTCACTCGATACTAACATCGTGCAGATGCTCGATCCACCTAGGTTTCGCTCACAACGTAGCGAATTTTCCTCTCAAGCAAAAATCTATATCCTGAGCACACACCAACAAGCGCAATCACCACTTTCAAAGTAGCCTGTCCAGAACTTGCACTCCCTAACAACATTACCAACGAGCCCAATCAAACCGCGCAGGCTAGTCATCGAGAACTCACGCTCCTCACAACGACGAGCTCGCTATACAACACAGCACGAACATCAGAGTCGCAGAACGAAAATTCTACCGCGAATGCACCCAATTCAAGAACGCAAAAGACTTTCGACATCCCCCGAAACCAGCCGAAAGCAAATCGCTCTTCCTCCGCAGCACTAGCGAGGACCGTACCAGAACTGCGGGGAAAACGAGCGAGCTCGAACGAGCAGACGAGCACGAGGTATTCAGCGTTCTCGAGAACTCACCGATCTCTTCCTTGAGCTGGGAACGAGCGATTTCCCCCGGAAACGAAACAGGGAGAGACGCGAGGGAAGGCGAGAGATTCTTGAAAGAAGAGATTTTTCCTGGTTCTTCCTCAAGTGACGCGAGATGATGATGATGATGATGATGGTGATGGTGATGCAGGTGGAGTCGGGCTCGGATATCCGAATATTATTTTTGGGGTCTTCCTGGCTGCGGAGGGGAAGAATCGGGGCTCCGAATGGGTCGTACGGGGCACCCGATTGAGTGGCGCTTTGGTAATTTTAGCTTGTTGATTTGTTTAAGAGGAGATTTGGCGAAAAGCCAAGTGACACGACATATTTTGGCCTAAAGATCTTTAGCCCCAAAACCCTTTCCAAAGCAGTTCCCAAACGCACTCATATGGTGATCGAGGGACTAAGCGTAAAGAGCCAAATATTTAACGTCTTATCAATGTGATTAAACATATACAATACTTATCACAAAATTTATCCAACTTATTTTATACCGCAATAAATTATCTCCATCTCGAAATTACTTGTCATATCTCTAATAATTATACCTTATGTATAAGGGTAACATGACTTTGACAAAATGTGTATTGATATCACTCGGTGAAAATTAACATTTTCTTTAGCATGAGCGATGCAACAATCGGACGATTGATTAAGGGGTCAAAACACTTTATTTGCAAGCCGAAGGTCATGGAATCAATTTCCCGATCTATCTTCGACCCAAGGAAACATTGGTTTAGTCCGTGATGGGTGGAAACCAAACTTGCCCAGTGGGCGGACGGAGTTCCGTTAATAGCGCCTTACACCTAATATTCCAAGCGGATGGGTTCCGACCCCCTCCAAATTCTCAATTCGGTACCAGTTGTGTAAATGACTAGCACAATGACAAGGAGTCCATCGTTGCAAATATGATTTGGGCAACGGTAGTCGCATCGGACGGCAAATGAGAAAGGCCCTTTTCTATAAAATGCATGGGTTTAAAGCCTTCGAGCTTTCACGAGGCCCAGGATCGGACAACTTGGTCTATGTCATTTGGGCTTTTTGGGTTCTTGTGTTTTTGCATGGTGAATTTGAGGACTTCGTTTCGCGAGCGTCAGTAAGTGAAAGCACTTAGAAACCAACGTGGGGAGCACGAAATAGAACGCGAATTACATAAAGAAAATTCGGATACGACACAACACGACAGTCCAACTTTATATGTCGACACGAATTAACATATTCTCATCGTAATTCAATTATTTAGTACGTGAAATCAAAACTGACGTGTATTAGGCATGCACGGATTACAAATATGATTATAACTAGCCAACAAAAATTATTAACCCTCTTGACGACATTGATTTGTATGTCGACATGAGTTTTACAACAAGATCCGTGCAGTCTTTCAAAGTTCGTACAAGTCTCAGAGCGACCCCTAAAGTACATCTCTATCAAGTGTAGAGCATCAGTAGATTTTGAATCGAAGCCGTCGTCCGTCGCAGTGAAGGCAGGCTCGCATTGACTGCATTTTGACCAGATGAGACGATTGCTTGTCGGATTTCTGAAAGTCTCATGCATGGAGGGGCTTTTCTGCATTACAAGACATCGCACCTGTACGTGGTATCGTATTTTTAGATATTACAGCTGGTATGCTTCCTTATTTGGGAACGTTGATGTACAAACATATAACATTCGTTCTCATTCACGGCACATGATATGACAATAGATCAGGCCTTGTGCCACCAATGGCACGCTTTCCCGATCTTAAGAAAATCTCAGTACTTTTTAAATTGATATTCAGTGATGTATAATCTAAATATGTGCCCCTCGTTTAGGTAAACAACTGCATGCCGTGTACAAACTATAGATGCTTCATAAAGAATGTCAGCATGCTGTCCCACAATTTAACTTTCACACTCGTCACTAAAGACATATTGATCACTCATCACCCTTGAGTGCTCAAATTGTCCACACTTTAAAATCGATTGGATCAAATGGACAATGACACAAGGTATAGATTGATCTTTTGAGCAGGTGTTGGTTTGCCTACCTCTACCCCTTCTTGGGTCTAGAGACCGCATTGACCAGATGATGTTGCCTGTTTGTCTCTCTATAATATAATCCCAAGTGGTTTGGAAGTTTGAGATGGGAAGAGAGGAGTTAGGTTAAACACATTGCCAAACAATCAATGCCGCCACCACCACCTTGAGCTACTCGCTTGATTTTATCCATATATTTGCATGACTCATCAGCAAATCTATAAACTAAAATTTATATCGATTTATCGTGACCAACTTAAACTTTGATTGTACATAATATGTTTTCATATATTAGTCATCAAATCGGTGCCAACCAAATCGAAGGCTGGAAGCATGGCCCATTGGACGAATCAGTCAGTCATGTGCCTTGCCTTCTTATTCCACTGCTAATAACAACCATTTACTATGCTAGTTGCTTTCGATCCTATACTCTGTCGTGTGCCAACCAATTTGCTAATCTATTTCTTTCACCCGTCTCGATCACAATAAATATCCATTATATCCTCTTCTTAAATACATATAGTGTCAAAGCCTGGTCAGATTGGGAAAAGTTAAAATCTTCACTTGAAGTTCTAGAAAGGGTTCGACCAGCACTTCCACATCAAGACCCAACAACCTTTTGTTTTCCACTTTCTCCACAGGGGAGAGAAAAAGGGGAACTTGGAGGCTTCAAATGCTTTTGCATTAGCAGCCCTAGGTCACTTTAATTGAGTTGAGCCACCCCAAAATTTTTTGGATGATTGAGAGAGAGAGAGAGGTTGCCATCTTTTGCATATTCTCCTTTCCGGTGCCCGGTTTTGGCATCCGATTCCCCCGCGTAGGATAGGCAGTCCGCTTTTGATGGGATGCGCCGCAAAAGATGATTGAATTGAAAGCACGATTGCTCGTGCGCCTCTGTTTAATTAGATTAGATGCCCTAAGACATCCCAAAATAATGCTTCTCTTGCCTACTCGGGTCGGGTGAATATGGGGCCTGTTTTGGGTGTTCCTTCCTTTCCTTTCCTTTTTGTCCTTTTCTTTCTGTGACATTTTTTGATGCTCGAGAGTATTGCGGATTCGATTAGTATTTAATGTTGAAACGCCTTAAAAACTTGGGAAAATTCCAAATAAAAGCTCAAAATACTCTTATTTTCTCAAATAAGAGCCTGAAATGCCCATATCAATCTCAAAGAATGCTTGAATCCACCGACTATGAATGGCAGTTTCGTCTTTCAAAATTCTATTTTTTTTTTCTTTTCCTATTGTTCTTTTTCATTAAAAAAAAACTCTTTCAAAATAAATAAATTAAAAAAAAAAAAAAAAAAAGGTGGGAGGGTGGTCGTCACCCCATTGCTGGTGGTGCAGCAATGAAAGCCAACAAGGTCACCAACAAACCTCGCCAAAAGCAAAAGAGAGTGGTGATCCTCTCCTAGATTTATGTGAGCATTGCCGGCCCTCACCCAATGCCCACTAACCTAGGGCGAGGTCTAGAGGCCCTCACCCAAATTTGGGAAAGGGTCGTCACCCTCTCCCACTTCTAGTGAGGGTTGCCAACCCTCGC
This sequence comes from Eucalyptus grandis, assembly GCF_016545825.1. NCBI lineage: Eukaryota > Viridiplantae > Streptophyta > Magnoliopsida > Myrtales > Myrtaceae > Eucalyptus > Eucalyptus grandis. The sequence goes on along the minus strand of NC_052613.1, from coordinate 54,687,085 downwards.
CTAGGCCCTTCATTGTCACCCCAGCTAGAGATGGACCAACGACCACAAGCCTATATTTTTCCTTTCTTTTTTAAGTTTTGTTTTTTTTTTTTTAACCTAACTTAATTTAAATTTAACTTGTATTTGGATGAAAGTATTCCTAATTGGCTAAAATATTTTGCCAACCAATGAGGCTAAGCTTTTATTTGAAATAATCATAATCACTTCAAATCTTTATTTAAGAAAATGAGAGCATTTTGAATTCTTATTTGGAATTTTCTATAAAAACTTTTGGAATTTACAAAGACCTGCATATAATAAATTTGAAGGGAAAACCCACAGAAAAACTCTAAATTACGTCCATTATGACATATTTACTACAAACATTTTAAATCCAAAACTTGTATTCATGTAACACATTTATTATAAAAATAATTTGGGACAAATATGAATTTTTTGTTGCTTTTTTCTAAAATTCAATGAAAAGTTCGAAAAGAAAAACACCTAAACAGACAAAGTCTAGAAACATCATCTTTTCAGAGGCACAGCGTGAACAAACCGTCAAATTACGAACCCTTTGATGCCTAGCGGAGATATTAGTAATAGTATTGGTAGGTGCTTAGCTTTCATAATTCCGAAAGTTAGGCACGCTTTAAAAATAGCTGCTGAGCACTCATCGTGAATCGACAGATATTTCCGTATCAGCATCCATTAAGCATAATCCAATCACAAAATAATCTCGGCATTTAGGCTTTTGGCGGGGGGGAAGATCCGGTTGGTAGGTAAGATATAGCCCGTCTCCTCTTTTAGCGAGAGGTTACCATAATCAGAGATTTGTCCATCTAATCGATCATCTCGACTTTGACTCCTATAAAGCTCCTGTACGGTTCACTTTTCCTTCATTTTACGGAGAATATGGCTTTTTAAAAAAATCATTATTTAAAAAATCATTTTTCTAAAATTATAACTTTTTCCTCGAAGTTCCGCTTAAACCTGAAATTGAAGTGCAAAATATTTTGTACCATGTGTCTGATTTGACTTTCCTCCCTGCACTCTCTTTGATCATTTTTTATTTTCATTTTTTTGTTCTTTTTTATTTATTTTATGTTTAGAGTTTTGAATCTTTAATTTTTTTTATTTTATATTCTTTTTTTTTTCTCTTCCTTGACTAGTTGCCAACCATGGCGATGACCGATGAGCCAAGGAACGAGCTTGTCGGCCTCTGGCAACACTCAGGCATTGCTGATTTGGCGAGGCTCAAGCCTCTCATCCTCTAGCGATGCACAAGCACTTTTGATCTATGAGGCTTGAGCCTCCTACCCCTCTAGCAACACTTGAGCATCGCCGGTTTGGTGAGCTTGAGATCAACAGTGCTGTCATCGGCCTTTATTGTGGTGGGCCAAAAAAGAAGAAAGAAGAAAAAGGAAAATAAAAAATAATTATAAATTCGAATTTAAAAAAGAGAATAAAAACAATCAAAATGAGTGGCGAAAGAAAGAGTATGGAAAATATTATCTACTTTTTAGAATGTGAAAAATATTTTCCCCAAGTTTTGATGGTGTTTTTTCATTAGCAAAAAATATTTTCCTTGACTAGTTTATTTTACATGAAACGAACGCCAAAAAATTCAAAAATATTTTTCTGAAAGTTATTTTTCATGAAACTAATGAAGCCTCTGTATAATGTGACTATTGAAATATTTTCCCGCATCACTCGACAACGGATCATGCTTATTTGTATTTATGTAATCTCCCTGCATTTAGCGGTTTAAGTTTTTTGGTCGTTTTCTGGTCTAAGTGTGACAGTACTTCGAATTCAATATTGTCGACTGAGCAAGCCGGCATGCATGGAGGGTCCGAAAATGAGACATCTCATCCCGTTAACAAGAACCCGTCTAAAGCGGATGATGGGCATGAGTGCGTGACCGAAAGCGATCCATCGATTGAAAAGGGATTGAAAGGAGGGTTGGGATCAAGTCGACCTACTCCGCCTTTTGTTTATGATTACTTTCTCCCTCTTCTTTTTTCCTTTCATTTTCCTTGAACTCCACTACATGATTCAAGACATCTCACAAAAGAGACCCGACATGTTTAAATCACGGTTCGCGACGGGCGATTACCACATGCCCTCTCCCGAAGGTAATCTCGGTTCTCGAAATCCGAAACGGCGGCCAGCAACGACGGGTCGTTTCCTCAGCCGAGAAACGGCAGGCCCCCCGAGATGACGAAAGACGGGTAGGCAGACCACATCACACGCGACTGCAGATTTCATTAATAAAGAAAAAAAAAGGTGACTGATTAATTATTCATTAAACATATCGATCGAGCAAGCGTTCGATCTGCACACCGCTAAATGCCTACTGATCTGCGCATTAAGAAGGGGGTTGTGAATCTTGTGATCACGTTACGGCGCCGCGATTGGTCGCGAGCTTCGTTATCAAACGGCGTGATGATCGGGCTGGCATAAATCTTTCCCGTGCCGCGAGAAAGGCGATCGCTTTCATGAGAGCACACGTGCCCCCCTGCCCACCTTCAGCACCGCTTAAGATATATTTAACAAAGGAGTATCCTTGTCGACCCCCCCTTTAAAAAATACTTTGGAAGGAAATAAAATTATGTGCTTGATGTAATCGGCCTTCTTTTTTTAAAATTTGTGTACTTGTCAATTGCCCGAAGGGTCTCGAAAAGCGCCTTTTTTTTTTCTTCTTTTCGAGATTAAGTTAATTAGTATCTCGGGGCCGCATATCAGTAAAACCCTGAGATATGTTGCTTCTAAAAGTGCCTCTTTAATCCGAGGGCTTTTAATTGTTAATCATACCTGACCACAAATTAAATACGGTTCGGGTCCATTCCATGATCATCTCACAATTTCTCGGGGGAAATCGGTCAATTAAACTTTCGCCGAATTCCTAGATGAATGCACCCTTGACACTGCCGTAAGGAAAGAAAATGTTGCCGTGGACATGTAGGCGAGAGTAAAGCCAACGGAGAAACTTTATGTGATTTAGAGTTAGGGCTTTATAAGTCAAGCCAGTATGCTTATCGCTTGTCATTTCTATACGACAAGCAACTATGATGTAACCCATATAATGACATGACCCGCTAGTTTGGGATTGAAAAAAAAAACGTGCAATATTTCAACCTAATTATTAAAGAATATCGGTATAAATATGGGCTTTATATCTTCCTTAAATATTTAATTTACTCGATGTAGTCTCGAAATTTCCGCTCAGTATACAATGTCATCCTTGAACTTTTAATTTGTTTAATGTGATCCTTGAACTTTTAGTAATTATTCAATCTAATCCCTCAAACATTATCCTTCAATTAATTTAGTTTAAAGACAGTATTGAATATTTTCATATAATTTATGAATCAGATTGGATATGGAACAACAAATTTATGAATCACATCAAATAAATTAAAATTCAATGACGGCATTATACATTAAATTAAACTTTAATGACCATTTATATCATTTCCTATAAAATATTTATATAAATTTATTCTCAACCCGTTGCACTACTTAAACTTTTGAGAAATAAGAAAAATATAACCATCGAAAATGAATCATTATAAGGAAAAACGATTTTTGACTAACCCTAGGAAAGAATGAATGAAGACGGGGCTAGCAACGCCGTCGAAAGGATAAAGTAGCACTCGAGTTTAAATCATGAAAGTCAACGGCGGTCTTTCCCCCCAACATTAGCGGAGGGACGATCTTTTGCTTTACTTTCCGGGCTGACGGCCGCGGATCGGAAGCGGAAATGGCTCTTCCGCCTCTCCACACGACGCGATGCCGACCTCCGTCCGTCCCCACCACCGTGGAAAAAAGTCTCCCCTCGCTTTACGCTTTCCTTTATTCACACGATCTTATCGCCAGCCCCTCCCTGAATGCACCATGCTTGGCTGCTGATCAACATCATCCTTGTCAGCCCGTTCGGTCGATTTTTTACAACCCGGCGGGCCGCACCGCCCTAATTAGTCGAGTATTTGGAGGCGAACTGGCATGGCAAACTCATTGCTGCAATCGAAGGAGGCTGGCTACCTTGGATGTCTTGTCAGTTAAGAATTGATTTCGCCAATTTCAAAAAGATTCAGAGTTTGATTGCGTTTATATAAAACACCTATAACTAATTTACTTCAAACTAATTTTTTGACAAAAAATCTGAAATTTGTACTCTTGTAATAAATTTACATTTCATTACTTTTCATTAAATTAAATTAATAGTATGAAAAATAATGAGACCGGTATACATATGACAAAACTTTAATTAACAAAGAGTATCCTTGTCAAGCCTCCTTTAAAAAAGGCTTTGTAGGGAAATAAAATTATGTGCTTGATGTAATTGGCCTTCTTTTTAAAAAATTTGTGTACTCGTTTGTCAATTGCCCGAAGGGTCTCGAAAAGCACCTTTTTTTTTCTTCTTTCTGAGATTAAGCTAATTAGTGTCTCGGGGCCGCTTATCAGCAAAACTCTAAGATATATTACCTGTAAAAGTGCCTTTCTAATCCGAGGGCTTTGGGTTTTTACTCATACTTGATCACAAATTATAAATGGCTCGAGTCCATTTCATGATCATCTCACAATCTCTCGGGGGAAAATTCATATTGACGATCATTTAAACTTTCGCTGAACTCCTAAACTAATGCACCCTAGACCTTGTTGTTAGAAAAAAATTAAGCTGTCGCCGCATATGTGTGGGCGAAAGTAAAGCGAACGAAGAAGGAGGGTGTGATTATCTTGACGTTTGTTTGTAGAAGTCAAACGAGTACGTTCATCCCTTGTCGTTTCTACATGACAAGCAACTATGATGTAACCCGAATAATGACATGACCAGCTAGTTTGGGGATCAAATAAACGAGCGAAATATCAACTTAATTGGTGAAAAAAAAATATTATAACAATAAAATAAATGATTTTTGAACTCTAATTAAATGTGTAATATTGTCCTTAAACATTTAATTTATTAAAAAAGTCGAAATTTTAGCTCAAGGTACGATGTTATTTTTGAACTTTAAATCTATTCAATGTGATTTCTAAACTTTAGGTAAATATTCGATCTAATCCATAAATTATATAAAAATATCCAACATCATTTTTCCATCAATTAAATATTTTCATATAGTTCAAAAATTAAATTGAACATTTACCAAAATATTAGGGATTCAATAACTTCATTATACGCTGAGTTGAAGTGAGGGATCACATCGAATAGAATAAAAGCTTATGAATAACATTACACAATAATCACTTATGATATTTCTTACAAACTATTTACATAAATGCATTCTCAACCCGTTGCACTGTTTAAACTTTTGAGAAGAATTATAAAAAAGGAAAAAAGAAAAGAACTTTTGGGTAGAAGAAAAGTATAACCATAAAAATGAATAATTAAAGGAAAAATGATTTTGACTAACCCTAAGGATGAAGAAAGGGCTAAAAACACCGCCACGTTTATGCGGTGCAGGAGCTCCGCGGGTAAAACCGGTGGTCCCCCCCTCCCTCCGTCTCTCCAAAGGGGATAAGAGATATTATAAATCGGCTAAAGCAGCGCTCGAGTTTATACCGTGAAAGTCAATGGCAATATTCCTGGGATTAAGAGGGGTCGAAATCTTATGTACGTTGATTTGTCGCGCCTACCTCCCCCCAACATTAGCGGAGGACACCGTTCTGTTTTCCGTTTCGGGGCGACGGCTGCGGATGGGAAGCGGAAATGACTCTTCCGTCCCCCGCCCACGGCATGATGCCGACCTCCGTCGTCCGTCCCCACCACCGTCGTCGGCTTTGCGTTTGTACGGCGGAAAAAGTCTCCCGTCGCCTTACGCTTTCCCTTTTTCACACGATGCTCTCGCCACCCCCACTCCCTAAATGCACCGTGCTTCGTTGCTGATTGACATCGTCCTTGTCGGTCCTTTTTGCTCTATTTTTCACAATCAGGGGGCAGCAGCGCCGTGATTAGTCGGGTACCTGGGAGGCGAACTAGCTTGGCAAACTCACCACCGCAATTGAAGGAGGCCGGCTACCTTGGACGTTTCATTAGTCAGAACTTGGTTGCACCGATTTCAGAAAGATTCGGAATTTGATTACGTTTGTATAAAAAACCTGTAATAAATTTACCCTATACTTATTTTTTGAGATATTTGTTAAATTGGATTAATATCATAAAAAAATTACAAGATTGGTAAACACGTGTTATTTAACTTAACAAATTGAACAGTAATTAATGAGAATAAATTTGTTACAGATGTATCAATTTGGGATATTTGATGGCCAAAAAATTAATTTATAGGTAAATTTGTCACTAGCGTATTGATCTGCAGTTTTTTATGGTATTAATATAAAATAAAATAAAAAATTATGTCATCTTTCCTTTTGGGATCTTTGCCAATCGGTGCACTTGACTACCGATAAAATCCGTCTTTTCACCGCGTGTCCATTTCCCGACTTCTCTTTCATCATCTAAAGGCATGAGGGTAGAAGCCCGATCGCCTAGAGGAATGTTACAACTTCCGCGCTTGATCATGCCAATCGCACGTTAATATTGCGCGACGGAAACATAATCGAATACATTCCTCGTAGAAATGAAACAAAATAAAGTGAAAATAAACCCGATTGAGCAACGTAGTATCATTAAGACAGGAGCATCTACGGCTTGACTAGATCTGTTGGGAAATTGGACAGAGAGAATCTAAGAACCCTAGCTCATTGGATACGCGCTCCATGACACGATTAGACTTAGATTTTATTTTCTTTTTCCGAATCGGCACGCGATTTTTGTAGATGATGATTCCTTTTCTTTTCCCATTTCAAGATAGCATCTTGCTGTGGTTATCAATTCTGAAAATTACTTTTTATTGAGTGTGGTCAATAATTAAGGGGAAAAAAAGCAGTATCTTAGAAAATACAAAACTATTTGCCTCCAATCCAAACATGAATATCCAAATTCAAAAGCAAAAAAAAAAAAAAAAAAACGTGTCAATTGAAAATCGTGCGATCAATGGTTTGTCATGAAAACTGTCATGCCGTGGCATCTCCAAATTGAAGTAAAACTAAACTATAGTTGACATGTATTACACTAGATTATCTAGGAATTTTAGCGCACCTTGTATAAATTTTATTGTGGCCAATGACATTTCCATGTCCACTTAGCGTTAGTCGTCATCACACCAATTTTTTTTTTCTTCGATAGAGTTTTTTAGCGCTCCCCCGACTCTTCTTTACCTATGTCCCCCGAGGGCCCACCCCAACGGCCGTCGATCCGCTTACAATCACCACAGCAAATGGCGAGCATCGCAACTAACCCGAGCGCACCAACTCCAATCACAAATGACCCCTCCTCCTTCCCTCTCTCCCTCACAATCCCTGCCTTTGATAGACTTGAGCTCGACGCGGACGTGCCAATCCCAAACGTCGAGGTCTCTGAGTTCAGCCTTGACGGCACTGGTGCCTCATAAATAGGCACTAGGGTCCCAGGCTCAGCCTCGATGAACCTAAGCTCAGGCACAAGGTGTAGGGGGCTCAAGTGCCAGGAGCTCAGGTTTGGCTTCGATAAATCCAAGCACGGGCATTAGAGACCTAGGCATGGATAGTGGGGTCCTAGGTGCAGCCTCAATGAACTCAAGTGCAAGTGTCAAGGACTAGGGCAAAAGCACCAAAGTCTTAGGGCCAACCTTTTATAGACCTATGCTAGGGTGTTGTGGAGCCGCACAAAGATAGCTAGTTCCTAGGCCCGACCTCTATGGACTCAGACTCGTGTCGAGGAACCAAGCACAGGGGCTGAGATCCTAGGCATGGGTGTTGGTGTCCCGAGCGCACCCTCGTGGATTTGGGACCAGCTATTTTAGACTTGGGTTGGCCTCAATGGACCCTGGTGGACACAACCCTAATCTCTAAATTTAGGTTTGTTGCCAAGGACTTAAAAATGCTTATTGAGGTTTCATTATCTAAACAAAAGGTTTTTAATGCAAGTATCGATATTTAATTATATTCTGAAAAATAAACTCCGATTTTTTAAATTTAAGCATTTATTTTTTTGTTGACTCATTTTTTGAAGTGATTTAAACATTAGAAAATGAAGAAGATATTTGTCTAAAAATATTTTTCGCGGAGCAAAACAAGACTTTTTTGGGAGCATAAATAAGGCGAGACGGGAGTCGCTGATGCCGAGCGAGAAAGAGGACCAGCGTCTCGTCAAGCTAATGTTGACAAGCGGGTTCACACGTGTGCCGGTGCCCTCGCTGGTGCGGCAACATCGCCCCTCCTCATTTATCTCCTCCTTTTTTTCTTGTTAGAATTTTTCTTTTACTCCCCTTTTTAGCTCGCTCTCTCTCCTCTCTCTCTCTCCAAAGTTCACTCTCAAGCATCAATCAGTAGCCCCACCACCACGCACCACCACCACCACCACCACCACCACCACCACCTCCTATAGCCGCACCGGCGATACCCGAAAAAGAAAAAAAGAAAAAAATAATAAAAAAAAAAACCTTGTGGTGGGGGAAGAAGGAGGTGGAGGAAGAGGAGCAAGGCTTTCATTTCGTACAGCGACGCTCCGGCCGTCTTCTTCCGTCGCCGCTCCAGCAGCGCCGCGTGCTTCGCTCGAGCTCGCATGCTTCTCCGTCGCTCCGTCGCAGGTGCTCCAATCTTCTTCTGCTTCTTCTGCTTCTTCTGCTGTTGTTTTGATCACTTGAAAAGAGGAAGCTCGGATCTCTAATCGTCGCTCCATTGCTCTCTGCAGCGAAGGAAATTCGGAGCTCCGGATTCGGCTCCTCGCGTCTCCGTCTCGCTTTCTTTCTCCGTTCCCGAAGCTACTCCCAGCTTCGACCGCACGGTGCTTTTCGCTGAAGCGATGTGAAAATATCTACGGCCGATCAAATCTCCGGCTTTAGATCCGGACAGCGATTGAAGCGGAGCGAGGAGGAAGCTTCGTCACCACGAATGCTTCTCTTTAGAATTACTCCTCCGGCGAGCTCTCCTGCTTTTTTCCAGCTGTTCTGCAGATTCCTGCGAATCGATCGCGTCTCTTCGGGAAACTAGGCGGTCCGCGGTGGTTTTCCGAGCTCCGAGAAGGGAGAATTCGGATTTTATTCATTTATTTTCTTTCGGCGGTTTTTTCTTCTTCTTTTTTTCTCGAGATGGAATCGGATCTTCAGCAGCAGCAGCAGCAGCAGCACCATCATCATGCCTTTCTGGATCACGGTCACGACCCTCCGCTGCCTCAGCATCACCAGCAGCAACAGATGAGCTCGGGCCTGTCGCGTTACCGATCCGCGCCGAGCTCCTTCGCGAGCTTGTTCGAGAGGGATTTCTGCAACGAGTTGCTCGGCCGGCCTCCGAGTCCGGAGACGGAGCGGTTCCTCGCGCGGTTGATCTCCGGCGGCCAGGACGAATCGCCGGCGGCGGCGGCGGCGGCGGCGCAGAATCTCGGTGGATTTCAGCGGAGTCCGCCGCAGAACGAAGTGACCAATCCCCAACCGCAGCTCATGGAGGCGGTGAAGAGCGAAGCGAATGTTATTCCTCAGCAGCAGAGTAACTACTCGTCTGGTTCTTACTATCAAAGTTCATCTCAACAGCCTCAACCGCCTCGGCCGAATCCAAGCTCGACCTACGGGGCCGCTGGTTCGGATCGGTTGCCGCCGCCGCCGAAAGTTGGCGGTTCGAATCCGAATCTCGTTCGCCATAGCAGCTCACCTGCAGGGCTATTCGCCAACATCAACATTGATAACGGTATTGGAGTGCTGTTTTTTTCCATGTTGCTTTCCGTTGAGATTGATTTGTGGTTTTCACTGTTTAGCAATGATTTTACAGAATTGATTCGACCACTCATGAAGCTGTGACTCGCAATCTTTGACTAATTTTCTGCCACAATTCTGGGATTTCATTTGATTTTTAATTCTTACTTTTAGGATGTTGATGGAACAAGTTGCCGTTTGTCTTCTCTCATGCAAGTTGAAATAAATTATTAGCAAGTTTTTCCTCGTTTAGTACCTGGTTTTCTACTAGTTCTGTGGAACTTGCGGATTCGTCAATAGAAGCACAAAGCAAGCGAGCTTGAACCTAGAATTGACTTGGAATAGGCACAATCACAATAGGAAATTCAGTGCCTGTAAATGCTAGGTACTAGGAAGTTTTTTCTGGGATCGTATTGGGTATGCTCAGAGATAAGTTGCTTGAAAGTGCACAATCTCACAGAGAAATGGCAATAACTGGCCTGCAAATTGCAGGCTTTGCTTCTATGGAGAGCATGAGGAATTTTGTCGCTTGCGGCGGAGCAAATGCCGAGGCATCTTTTGCTAATGCGAATAGGTTGACCAATCACATGAGCTACTCATCCAGGTCCGCTGTGGGACATATGAGTCCGATTTCCGAGCTCGGGGATAAACGCATGGAAGCCTCCATTGATGAAGGTGCAGCTTTTGGTGAAGGTAACGCTAACGATTATGTTGCGGGTTATCCTATGAGCTCTTGGGAGGATTCGGCCAGCATGTCTGAAAATTTTAATGCTCTGAAAAGAAGCAGAGATGATGATAAGAAGTTTTCAGGCCTAAATGCATCAGATTTGGTGGTACTATTTTTTCTCAAGTGTGATTTCCCAACTTTGATGTGCATCTAGTGTACCGACTGAATTGCCTTTTTATGCTCAGAACGAGGAGGTTAGGAGCCGTCCTCCCATGGGTTTGACGCATCACTTAAGTCTGCCAAAAACTTCGGCAGAGATTTCGTCCATTGAAAAGTTTTTGCAGTTGCAAGATTCTGTGCCATGTAAAATTCGTGC